>NC_056749.1:810949851-811312351 GCF_019279795.1 Protopterus annectens | reverse complement strand
TCCAGCAAGAACATACAGAACACTGATACTTAGTCACTCCAAAAGCCTATCGTGGAAGCTAGAAGACTTGTATAAGTTTAAGGCTTTCTATTGCTTACCAGTAGGTTACCTGCAGGAGAGATGAAAAACAAGCACAGATGGGAACATGCATGCAATGATACCATACTGGTCTATGTGTCAGCCTTAGGCTTTGGAATACTGGCCAAGGCTATTGGCACTCCCATGGTGCCTTATTTAGGAGACTCTTGAAGGTGAATACCAGCTCTGTAAACAGCACAATAGCAGATTCAATGAGGGTTATGCTACTCAGCACCAGGGGTTGTGATCACAACATGCATGCTCTCACAGCACTCCTCAGGATGGACAACATCAACGTCTGTGCAGTAACTGACATCTGTCTTAAGGCTCCTGGGAGCACACCAGCACTACCAGACTACAAGCCATACCACACATTTCAGCCACAGAACATGGACTGACAGATATGAAGGGGCTGTATCCATATTCATCAGGGATACTTACACCTCCAGGTTAGTGGGGCAGCATGATACCTCTGAGATCATCCATGTGCAGCTAACATCAGCCACAACTGCAATGTAAACTGTGGCCTGCTACGGATCACCCTCCATGACCCAGGATCACCAGTCCACCTACCTGGAGACAGTAGAGAACATAACAGTCCTAACGCACACCCTGGCATTGGTCGATGCCAACAACCATACCATTAACTGGGAATCTTACTCCGGTACTCACTTCCAGGCCCAGCGCTTCCTGGAATTTATCACCTCATATGCCCTGTATCAGGTGGTAACCTCCTTAACGTGGGGTGGAAACTACTAGAAGTGGTCATCACCAACATGGGCAACAGGTGCACCACAGTGGAGGTTAACCGGTCACTGGTTAGATCTGACCATGAACTATTCACTGTTTCCACACCCAAGCATCTCCCCCACCCATGGATACCACAGTGTATACCTTTCCTACAGCTAAATTTACACTACTAGTGACAGGGGTGCCATGCTAAGGGGAAACACTGGTCAAGATACAGACAGATTTACAAATGCAGTCTATAAGCACCTACGCAGATGTATGGATCATGCAATCACTGGTAAACCAAGACTCACTCTTCCTAGACAAGGTCACCAGTCTGGTGGACCTCTGCAATAAACAGGCTATACTACAGAAGTAGGACAGTGTTCCAGGCAAACAGCAAATCCCATGAAGGGCAGACATCCGTGACCACTATTAGTATGATACGTAGGTCCCTCATGACATCATCCAAGGCTAACATCAGCAGGAGAATATGCAAAGATTCAAAAGATAACCACAAAGCCTTATTTGGCTATGTCAAGGATCTATGTGGTGACACACAGATTTGCACTGCGCCGGTGAAATATAGCACAAAATATGCTGACCCTGCTGATATCGCCAACATTCTTGCAGATACATTCAGTGCATACTTCACCCCCTAAAGAGCCCACAACACTACCCGAAAGGTACAGTATCCCACACATCAGAGACACAAAGGTAGAAATGGCCCTCACTAACAGCAGAACACAGCGTCAATGGAGGCAGATGTTGTCCCAGACTGCATCTTGCAAACTGTGCAAGACAACCTGCCCTCCACCTAATTAAGCTTTCCTACTTCAGCCTCTCCACAGGCTACATGACCATACAATGGCACGTGGCAACGGTTATTCCACTCCATCAAGGTGGAATCACAACTGACCATGATAACTACCACCCCATAAGCCTAACTAGCCTGGTCTGCAATGGTATGGTTTGCATCCTCATGACACTCATTAACAAAGACATTGGTAACCTCCGAACACGTGACCCAACCCAGATCAGCTTGGATGAGTGCAGTTCATGTCTACTGAACCTGTTTGACATCTTACATACAGTCACCAAGACGTTAGATGATGGGGGAGGTGGTTCACACATACTACCTGGACCTCGCCAAGGCTTTTGACACCATGCCCCACTCAGGTATTATTGATAAACACACCAGCCTGTACATACACCCATACATCACAGGTTGAGTTGCCAATGGGCTTACACACAGAACCCACATGGTATGACTAGTGGTCTCCAGGTCCAACTCTTGACCAGTCATGACTCGTGTCTGCCCTACTGTTTGGCATATACATCTCAGAGGTACAGGCAAACACTGGTGGACTACAGCAGACCATGTTTGGCAATGACTGTGAACTGGGAGCCATGATTGATAGTCCAGGTGACACAGACATCCCTCAAGGGGCCTCACAGAGAACGTCACAGGGTGTAAATGTCACGGCCTCCAGCCAAGTGCCACTAACTGCATGGTCATTTCATTGTGGAATTGGCACCCACATATTAACACATAAGAATATTTTTTCAATGGCGAGGCAGCTGAGTGACTAGCTCCATATAATTTTTTCAATGGCAAGCTAGCCTGCATTTGAACCTACAATCTGCATTCAAACACAGGAGGAGTGATGGTAAGCCCTGCAGAGGGTCACTTCAGTCAAATTGCAGTAACTAACATTTGTACGTATGTGTAAATCCTAAACAGAAGTATTCCAGTTTATGCAGCTTGCAGTAGTAAAGTTTTTTAGACGTCTACAATCCGGAGTGAGACTAGTTCAAGAAATTCGCAGTGCCATAAATTCTTCAAGAAAAGGTGAATGTCCACTAGCACAGTAGTCCGCTGCCTGTTGTGCTTTCCCAGCTTCTCAAGTGACTTTGAAAAATTTCCAGCCATCTGCAACAACAGCCTGATCACTTGCTTTCTTGCTCACTGGTAAGACTTTTTTCTACGTCACATTTTTTAGTATGGTTGCTATTCGACAGTTTGGATATTAGACAGTCTGGATATTAGATTAGACAGTATGGATATTTTCATGCATAATTTAAGCAAATGTAAAAAATTGCTATGTTGGTATGCACAGCACATTAGTAAATGTAAAACCTTATTAGGGCAGGTTGATAGTAAGGCATTATGCAAATGTATTACAATGTTTGGCTGGTATCTCAAAAAAAAAACATGTGAAATATGACAAATGTTTATTGTGTGCTTCAACAAAAACTGCATTTTGTGTATTATGCCATAAAATAATATTGCATCATATTGCTAAAAAATAGACTGTAAAGACAGATCTGAAGAATTAACTAAGGGTAAAGTGTTTCCATTACATTCTGATGTTGAACAGTTATGTCCTGTCACCACATGTGAGTCAAATCAGTTACTGATAGAACCCCTAGTACATTTTGTTACAAAGGAATGTAGTAAACTTCTAAAAGACAGACACAATGAGTTCAGGAAGTTTAGACAAGTTATACATACATCTTTTCAAAAGTGCTTAGGAGTTTCAGATTCAGCAGAACAGGCTCCTGAGACATATCAAGCAGACTATAAGGAAATTCAACAGAAGTTGCAGGATAAAGGAAATAAATTAGCTGAACTGACAAAGACTGGGAACTTCCTGCATACACAGTTAATCTGTGCAAAAGAAATATATTTTATAATATGTTTATGTTTTGAAAATGGTTAAACATACATGGTAGGATGGTAGGATCTGATGTCTGGACAAATCATTTGCATGCAGAGCATTTCTCCCCGGGCCTCCGCTGAAAACAGGCTCTGAGGAACCTAGTCGGACTTTCCCGGTCAACAAATGATAAATAAATAAATAAAATAAATAAAAAATAAATTTTTAAATGTTTTACTTTCATTCAGTTAAAGCAAGACATCTATCAGTACTACAGTAAAGTAAAGCATATGCATGCCATTCATTAGCATAGTCAAAAGGTAAACAAAACTGTTCTAGTGTATTATAATATATAAATTAAATAAAAATAGTTAATAAGAATAAAAATTTAAAGTCACAAGACTGACATGCTTGTATAAAGATATACAGATACAAGACAGACATGCATGTATGTTTTTTTCATCTAGAGTACATTTGTTTACAATACACCAAAGCAAAAGGCAGACATTAGCAAATATAAATAATATAAATATAAATGTGTTGGTTAAACTAATATCTATTTTGTTTTTTACAATTTGTTTATAATTATATAGTAACACCAAACAGTTAAAGTTCTGAATTTTAAAAAGAAAATCACAGATGGTATTAGTCAAACAGTTTTTGTAAAATTAATGGCAGGACAGTTAAATAGTTAGATAAATAAATAAAAAATACTGAAATCCATGTAAGGTAATTGTAAAATAATGTCTATGTTGTATAAATGCATAGTTATGCAAATCACAATCACATCAAAGGAAAAATGCCAAAAGAATTAACTATAGTTTATAGAGTATGAAATGTGAGCTCAGACCTTCCTAGACTGAATGAATAGTTACAGGAAATGCTGGAAAGATAAGATAAACAACAAGACTGATTGCCAGATAAGTAGCCTGAGTTTTTCTAAAGCATCATTGTTATTAAAACATAATTGTTAAAATGTTTACAGGCAACACTATTTGGTAATTGTAATAAAATGTCACAATTGTGCATAGATGTCACTTATAATCTGTTTGCAAGTAAATGTTAAAAGGACAAAAAAAAAAACTCAGCTGCATCAAGTACAGCCAGCAAATGGGCTATAGTATATATACAGTTCAAATCAATTGTGCAGGAGGGTGTAAATACCTACTAGAGGTAGTAAACAGCAAAAGCTTTATAAAAAATGATCAAATCAGATAAAAGTCCATAGTTTATTAGTAACCTAATAAAATAAATGTATAACCAAAGTGTTGGGCTGACATACATTCTATTCTCACAGCATAGGGCAGGTAAACAGTGCTGAAGTACTACAAGGGGAGGGGTACTTTCTCAGTTTTACACTGACTGTATAAGAGGGAGGGGCACTTTCTCAGTTTTACACTAACTGTATAAGCAGTACTGCACAAAAGCTACAGAAAAAAATAAACAACAAGGGTCTGAAATAAAGCTACAGAAAAAATAAACAACAAGAGTCTAAAATAAAGCTAGAGAAAGAAATATATCATTCCTTCTTGACAATACTCTTTTATGGGGGAAAAACAGGTATTAGTGTATTAGAAATACTGGTAAACTGGATTAAACCTGACAGGGTGAGATATTTTACAAGTTGTTAATAGCTATCATAATGGTTATTATTGTATTGTTTAGAATTAAATTGTATTTACAACCTGTTAAACTGTAAAGCTATACAAGAGATGGTTTAAAAAAACAAGAGATGATTTAAAATTGCTTTATTACAGCTATACAAGAGAGAGTAAAGACATGTAAAAAATTAAACAAGATTGGTCACTATTTCTAAAGAGACAAACATTTTCCAAGATTTTGCTTAATATTAATGTTATTAAATGTGTAAGATTAGACTAAATGTACTTTACAGTCTTTGTATGTACAAATGTAGAAAATTTCAATACAAATGATAGTCTTTGTATGTACAAATGCAGAATAATTCAGTACAAATGATAGTCTTTGTATGTACAAATGCAGAAGAATTCAGTACAAATTAAATGAATGTCTAGTAATAAATATGTGTGAAAAAACATGTTTTAAAAAATGGGTCCAGGGTACCTACTAGATTGAAATGCATGAACAGCAAACAGTCTATGTAAATACATACTGTACAGAATACATTGTAGCAGTTCAGAGACATGAACACAATGTGATGGTTAAAATGACATTGAAATTGTGTGTTTTCAGTAGTGTATAAATGCTTGCAGTAGCACATAGTTATTGTCTCATAGTTAATTTAACAGCTGCAAAGAGTTAATGGAACAGTTCTAAGTCATAAATTAAATTCTGTGATTGCAAAAGAATAAATTGATCATGTTAAAAAATAACATTAAAGCAGACACAGCTCATAACTGATAAAAATATTTTCACAGAATGGTCTGCAAAAGAAAAAGTTGTTAAATACATTCAGTTTTGGTAGTAATACTTTAATATCATTGTATTAACTATGTAAAATTGCATTTTGATTTGTTGTATCAAACTAAAGGTTTGTTTCTTGTGTTTTCTATATAAAATGTTTTGAGTATGTTTAAAAACAGAGGGAATTGTTAGATTTTATGAATATTAGTCTGAAATTAATTATGTTGTAAATATGCTGAAAGAAAAGGCTTGCTTAAATGCAGAAACAGAGTTTAGTAATATGTGATCAGCAGTCATACTAAATGACCATGGCTTGAAAAGGAATCTGCTGAATGGACATTTTTCCCTTACAGACTCAGAAACAGGATGTATGCAAGAGCAAAAATGCAAAATCTACTTTTAAAGAACACTGACATGCTTTTCTGCATATATAAAAGATGGACACAATATGTTTCCTAAAATAACAGGATGGACACAATATGTTTCCTAAAACAACAGGATATGTTTATGACACTGTGACAATGTGTTCTCAAAAATATGTTTTTCTGCATGGAAAAACAGGATATGGCACAAGAACAGATGTTTTTATACAAAGATCCAAATAAAATACAGGATGTTCACACTGTCAGAAAAGCTGATCTCTGACAATGTGTTTTCTCAAAAATATGTTTTTCTGCATAAAAAAACAGGATATGCTTATCAGCATTGGCACAAGAACATATGTTCATATACACAGATCCAAATAGAATACAGAACAATGTGTTTCCTCAAAAATATGTTTTTCTACATGGACATCAGGACACGGTTACAGGATATTCACACTGTCAGAAAAGCTGGTCTCTTACAAGACATTGTTAAACAAGGAAGCTTAGTATTGTTTCTACAGGACTAAAACTGTATATAAAGAGCTGTATAAATCCAGTTATGTTAGAGGTATGGTAGGGACACAAGTCCTAAGGTAAATGTTATATCTCTCACATCATCTGTACTATATGAGAAGTAAAGTTGGAACAGTACTTTTAAGCTGCAACATGGTTCCGTTTGGTTTATTATAAAAAGTTATTTGTTACTGCTCTCTAAAGTTGATGCTGCAAAGTATATTCTCTCATCAGTGTATATTCTGCAAGTTTCTGTATGCAACAGACTGTGAATGCAAATATAACCAGACTTTGAATTTTAGCAGAATCCAGCCAGCAAGACTGAGTGTCTTAAGAACACTTCAAATCCATCACACCAAGCAGTAAGCAGCTCCATGTAATTTTTTCAATAAGTGGCAGCCACTTTAATATGGATGAGGTAATGGGGTATCTAGGGACTAAGGTAGATAGTGATCTCTCCTTTGACAATCATATTTCCACAGTAGTTAGGACATCCTTCTATGTAGGCCATTTGATTACTAAAGGATTCCCATCCAGACATACTGGGGTTATAGTGCTCCTTTACTCATCACTCATCAGTCCCATCATAGGGTTTAATAACCCATATAGGATGTACCTCAGAAGACACTTCCAACTGCTGGGAGGTCCACAAATGTACCTTGCCAAGGGGAGTACTGGCCTCCAACATATGGCATATGCAGCCAGACTGAATAAACTCCTGCTTTACTCAGTGGCATCTCATTTACCTAGAGATGATCTTCACTGGCCAGCACAGTGATGTCGAACTCAGGCTTGATGGATATGCTCCACCTATGGGAATCCATGTCACAGTGAGCCACACACTGTAGTGAGCCGAACCTTGCCACAATAATAACTGGAAGATGCTGGAGGGACAGATTCCTGTCACAGACACTCTCCATACTTTGGAACAACATCCCTAACTACATTATACAGAGCCCCTCACTAACACTCTGCAAGAGAAACCTTGAAGAGTGGATGGGGCACAGTAGATGCACCCAGGGATCCCGCCATTGGCTCTGCTCCACAGAGGGACAGTTAATGAATCAATGGGGTGGCAAAAGCTGACACATTTTGGCTGGGCTTATGAATGGCCTCTGGCAGCTGGCCAAGTACCTACCTATGAATCTATACATACAGTATCTGCATATGCTGATAGCTTAATTTACTGTTCAGGTGTTGACTTACCTAGTGCCAATGGCAGTTGTGTGTGCAATAGTTGAGGGCTGCCTATGTTGGCTGCACACAGTAGACTGCCTATACATGACAGTTTACAGGTAGTCTTGTGTGTGTGCCATCCATTTTTACTGTGTGTGCAGGTGGAGAAAGGTGTCAGTCCCTAGGTGCCTAAACTGTCAGTGTGTGTGCTATATGTTCCCTCTTTGCCAAGGCATGGGCATACTGGGCACACCTCCATCTGCCTAATGGGGCTGGCTCAGGGTGTTCATGGTCTGAGTACCTCTGTGCCTGTAGGGCCCTTGACAATGGTGTTGGGCTGTGAGGGCCTTCACCATTCTGTCCCTATTGCAGCTGTTTCCTCAGGACCATATTGTGTAACATGGCACACACTATGAAGATGTGGGCACATGTGCCTGGAGAGTACTGCAAGGCTCCACCAAATATGTCCAAGAAATGGAACTGTGATTTCAGCATTCCAAACACATGCTCTATGATGATTCTGGTTTGTGTGTGTGCCTCATTATGGCATTCCTGCATGAGTGTGTGTGCATTTCTGATAGGAGTCATCATCCACAGTTCCAGTGCATAGCCAGCATCCCCCCAACAGGTGGCCATTTGGGATGTCCCCCCTGCCAAATAACCGATACAGCTGTGAGGCATGCCAGATGTAGGAGTCATGATAGCTTCCAGGGCTGCCAGCACACACATCCATGATAATGCCCTGGGCATTGCACACAACCTGGCAGTTGATGGTGGGGTATCCCTTGCGGTTTATGTAGTGCCTACCCTGCTCACTGGGTGGTGACTTGATGTGTATGTGCATGCAGTCTATTGCACCCAGTACCTCCGGGTATTCTGTCACACGGTGGAAGAGACGCATATTGCTGGCCAACTCCTCCTACATTTGGGGGAAGTATATGTGCTCATTGGCATGTGGTAACATGACATCCAGGAACTGGTGTAGTACCCTGAATGCTGATGCCTGTGAGAACCCCATGATATCCTCAGTTGGTCTTTGAAAGGTACCTGTAGCTAGTATTCTCAGGCTTACACATACCTTCGTATCCACTGGGATGGGTTCCCCTCTGTTTGTTCTGGCTCTGAGGCGTGGCCAGCACAGCTCCACAAGTTGCTGTAGGATGTCCCTGTCCACCCTGTAATGCTCTACTATATCCATATTATGTAGCCCCTGGTAGGTTACCCTGGGTCTGAACACTCTCCTCCTCCTCTGATTGCCTGAGGTGGTCGTGTGCATCATCCTCCACACCACCTTCAGTCTCCAACACATGCTGGTGGATCAAAGCTATGGCAGCCCCTAACATGTACATAATAAAAGTTCCCCATCTGTATACACCAATGGTGTAGAGTGTATGGGAATACACAAATGTGTGTGAGGTGCTTTCACACCTTATAGTATTGTGCTATGGATGCTGCTGATGTCAGTGGGTGTGTATGAGCTATTCCAGCTGCAGCATGTCTTAATTATGGGTTTTGCAATGAGTACTGCAAGTGTGGGGCCTTTACTGTGGAGATCTACTTGCCTGCCTTGATTAATCTGTTACCCTTTAATTTACTTTTAGACCTGGATCCCCTCCCATTATCAGGCATGCATCCACCTGCAGTCT
Organism: Protopterus annectens; assembly: GCF_019279795.1. NCBI lineage: Eukaryota > Metazoa > Chordata > Ceratodontiformes > Protopteridae > Protopterus > Protopterus annectens. Next base: position 811,302,802 of record NC_056749.1, on the reverse strand, counting down.
TTCTTATTTTGTACTTTCCCTACTCAGTCATGGCAAAATGTGACTTGTAGCTGATATACTGCAAATTGGCTTTATTCTGCTTTGAAACTTTACTGTTTTCTTTGCAGTACAGCCCCTCCCTTTTCCTGTTCTGCAGGTAGCTGCTTGCTGCCTTTAATAGCTGTTGTCAATGGCCCACTGTAGGCTCCTAAGTTAATTAATCATTTGTACTCCAATTTCACTGCTGCAGCATTTCCTTATTTCTTTCCTATATCCTTCCTGTTTCAGCTGCAGTGCGCACCACGCATATCCGTTTAATGGGTTTACGCGCTTTTTCATCTCCGTTCGCATGCATACTCAGTTACCTTGTGTACTCTCAGCTAAGCATAGTTATGGCCAATTCGACACACCCCTATCGTGCAGCTTTGCCTAGCTAGGGGCAGACCAGTTTAGCAATGCTCCAATGTGCTTGCAGCAATGGCGAAACACCCCTCTCTTGATGTCATATTTATCTCAAGGGCACACCTCGTGTGTTATAATGCAACGCTGTGAGGTGCATCCTTACACCAGCGGGGAATCTGTGATTCACTATTACTCCTCTCATTTGCATGGCATTGCCTACTAATTCCTAGGTACTGTGTATAACACTGTCACTACCCCTTAGCAACCCTTGCGCCATAAGTATGGTGTAGCATGCCTGCCATTTACTATTATGGGGAAATCGTGATATGTGTTTCATTGCGGTTTTATTCTATATTTTTATATATTCCTTGCGATCCCCTTTGCGCACTGCTGCCCTGCGCTTCCACGTCGCGATAGTGCGACTATATATATTTAATGTTAATTTTATATTTTGTACATGTTTTTTATGCCAATGGCTACATATTTAGCCATTGGCATATATTAACAATATCATACATGTGTTTGGTCAGCTGTCATGGCTCCGATTTTATGTTTGCAAAAATGTAAACCGTTTTCTACGGTTTACATTTCTGCATGATTACACTATGCCTGCACTACTTCCTGAATCGCTACATACCTTCATTTGCATGCTACACTGCTGCACATGGGGTAATTAGCATACAGGGCTCGGGAGTTGTGTGGGCGTAGCGTACGCAGGTAGTGCACATGGAAACAGCTCGTACCTGAATCGCTCGGCAGCCATATTTGGTGTTAGAACACTGACGCTATGCCTGCACCTGGTGCAAGCTTCATGAATCCCGGGGAGTATTTTTTTTTGTTTGTTTTTTTTTTGTTAATCACCTACAAACACAAAGTGCCTCACTTCAGGGACAAAGGTAAAACACAACCTAGTTAAGGGACTACATGGTTGAATCTGATTAGCAGTTCATAACCTTACCCTACAGATCAGACTTCCTAGAAAGAATTTCATATTATGAGCCCCCCATTTCACACACACTTACACAAAATATATGTGCATTTTCTTTGGTGTCTGTACATGTGTACACACATGTGTGTGTTTGTGTGTTGTGTGAGTACCTAAGATGATGAACTATAAATCTAAAAAAGAAACTTGTGTCCACTTTCCTTCTTAGGTTAACAAACAAATAAATCAAAAATGAATAAAATTCACACACACACACACACACACACACACACACACACACACACACACACACACACACACACACACACACACACACACACACACACACATAAATAAGTACATTTTGAGATATATGCATTATTTATTTATTTATTACTTTATTTATTAATTTATTTATGTAACTACTTTTAGTTTGCTAAATGGTTTAGCTTTGCAGGCAATGTATTACTTTCAGAAGTGACCTGAGAGGACAGCCTCAAAAATCTGAATTACAATATTCAACAAATAGATTTCAGATTGAAAGGCATACTTAGAAAAATAACATAATCTTTAACTATACTACACATTTAATTATTACCTCAATATCTAACTTTGAGAGGTGATAATGATTCCTTTGAAATACATATATATATATATATATATATATATATATATATATATATATATATATATATATATATATATGTATATTTATATGTGTGGGTGTGTGTGAGAGTAAATTATCCTGACATTTTCCCCTTGCCATTTTGTTACCCCCTCTCTACTTTCTCCATACTGTCAGTGCTGCTATCCATGAAGGGTATACAGTAACAAAACTGGCTTGATTCAGTCCCAGATGGCATTTAGTCCAGAATCATATTTCCATTTGCTCATTGGCTGTGGAATCTGGCCTTTCCCAGTAGTATACAATCCCAGAATTTCTTTCATGTAGCAGTCTCAGTTTATCATGATTGAACCTAATCTGCCAGATGTCTGCTCAATGTCTTTGTTTCATGCCTCATTTCCAGCTGCCTAATCAGAACCATAGAATAGCATGGATGATTTTTGCCAATGGAGGTCTCATTTCCAGCTCATCTTCTGTGGCTTTTATACATAGGATCATGCATAAAATGTTCACTTAGAAACTCATTTGATCTGTCTAATGCTCTGTCTTTCTGGGAAGAGAGAGAATGTGTGCATGCATGTGTGTCTTGATATATGTGTATGCATGTGTGTGTGTGTGTGTGTGTGTGTGTGTGTGTGTGTGTGTGTGTGTGTGTGTGTGTGTGTGTGTGTGTGTGTGTGTGTGTTTGTGTGTACATTTGTGTGTGCATGTCTACGAGTTTGTGTGTGTGTGTGTGTGTGTGTGTGTGTGTGTGTGTGTGTGTGTATGTGTGTGTGTGCTTGTGCAAATGTGTGTAAGTGTGTGTGTGTATATGTGTGTGCATATGTGTCTGTGTACATATGTGCTTGCATGTGTGTGAGTGTGTGTGTTTGTTTATGCGTGAGAGTGTGTGTGTGTGTGTGTGTGTGTGTGTGTGTGTGTGTGTGTATGTGTGTGTTTGTGTGTGTGTGTCTGTGTGTGACTGCATGTGTTTGTGGGTGTGTGTACATATGTGTGTGCATGTCTGATTGTGTGTGTGTGTGTGTGTGTGTGTGTGTGTGTGTGTGTGTGTGTGTGTGTGTGTGTGTGTGTGTGTGCATGTGTGTGTGTGTGTGTGTGTGTGTGTGTGTGTGTGTGTGTGTGTGTGTGTGTGTGTGTGTGTGTGTGCAAATGTTTGTCTTTGTTTATACATATGCGCTTGCATGTGTGTGAGTGTGTGTGCGTGTTTATAGATATGTGCATGCATGTGTGTGTGAGTGTGTGTGTGTGTGTGTGTGTGTGTGTGTGTGTACATGTGTGTTTATACATATGTGCATGCATGCATGTGTGTGAGTGTGCAAATGTGTGAGTGTGTGGGTATGTTTATACATATGTGCGTACGTGTGTGCGAGTGTGTGTATGTGTTTATACGTGTGTGTATGTGTGTGTGTAAGTGTGTGTGCTTGTGTGTGTGTATGTGTGTAAGCTACTATTCTACCAAATGTGACTCACAATTCTTCCAGTGTCAGTTCAGTATTGCCACATGCCCTAAAGGTTGACAAGACTGTATGCCATATGATGTACCCTGTCTCATCCATCACACCCATGCTGTGCTGTGTAGTCTACTGCTCTCATGGTCAGTACTTGTCATCATGTCATGCCATTCATTCCTGCAACTTTCAGCATGCATGTTCTCTCCCTCTTAAAAACTGTCATGGCTGCAAATGGGTGGGGTAACTGTGTCATCTCCTTGGCTGGCACATTGGGCATGTGCAACCATGGAATATTTCAAGCATGGTGTGTGTGCATCTGTTTTACAGATGGCAAAACCTATCATTATCATGACAATTTTAATGATGTGGCAGTTCTAAAATTCTGCATAGCATAGTTGCATGTTTTGTTAATGTTAAAATGCATGTATTACTATATACAGTTGTAATTTATAAGAAATTATGGTGACCAGTGGGACACTATGTACTTAAGCACTGGAGAAACAATTTCAACTATTTAAAAGTGATTTTGATTAAAGGCTGAAGCAATCCATGAGACTGATAACAATATAACAGAAAGACTGAGGAGTCCTTAACAGAAAATATGAAATATCCTACAATACAGAGTACTTTAATAGCAGTTTATAGAGGTGAAAATTCAAGAAATAAAGTACATAACTGGATGCAAGAGGAAATCAGAAAATGGAAGATACCAAATGTAATTACATCATATATTCTTAAGGTAAGCAATCACGCTGAGAGAGCAGCTTTTAACTTTTTGTGAAGACCAGTATATACCTAAGAGGCAAAGAAGCACCATCTGTAGAATCTGTGAGTTCATTACTTCTCATGAGATTATGGTTCACTGCACTGGAGATCTTCAGCTTGTAAAAATACATGTATGGAGAAGCATTAGATACAAATACATACACTGAAACACATATGTTCAAATGATGACTCCGGTACATATGTATCTAATGTTCAATTATCCTAAGTTTACATAACTCTGCTTATTATAAACCATTGTCCTACATAACTACAATTTTACATGTTATGATCAAACAATGTACTGTATCATGTTTCTATGTCTCATCGGCTTTTTAGATTCCTTGTTGGAGCTGTTAGATCAATTCTTCTGCACTTTTCAGAAAACCAGGAATCTGGTTATGCATGCAAACCATTATACCATTATATCAGATTTATGCTTTCATACTAGTAAAACAGTACACAGTCTTCTCAGGGAAAGGCAAGCATTTACACACCTTTATGTATTCCCTTTTCACAGTAGTTGGTGATGCATATATTTCACTTAGAAACAAACCTTTCAACAACAAGTTTTGGAACAAAGATAAATTCTGTCTTACAACTCATACAAGTCTTCTGAGAAAATCTGCCTACCAGAAAAGGAAAGGAAATGTTTTTATATTCTGCTTTAAGTGATTAACCAAGTGATTAACCGGATAAACTCCACACTAAGATTAACATACTCAGATTAACATTCAAACTGTGTCTGGATGTTAACCTTTCATCTGTGTTCTATGAATAAGCAACCTGACAACACAATGGCAAAGGATTAAACACTTAGAAACACATAACTGAAGTGCTCAATATAAGTAATATAATGTAACTATTGCATTCATTAATCCAGAAGGAACAACTTCAATATAACTTTACTGATAAATTGATAACATCTGGTGGTACGTAATTTTGGAAGCATCATGACTTTTCTTCTTCTAACCAGTTTCAGACTTTGAAAGTTGGGGTACGGTGATATTTAAAGTCCTGCCCTACACAAATGTTCAAGAAGAACATGTGAATTATATCACTTCACCCATATGAACATGCAGTAAATTTGAACAGCTGGTGCTGGTTTTCGCATCTGTGAAGTCTGCAAAGAAACACCCACATAAACTATGTACATATGAAATAAAATCAGCTACAAACTATGCAAGAACATGTATATTTTTTACCCATGCTTAACTCTTTGCCTTAATTTTCTAAGTCCCAAAGTGACCTCATATATTTTTGTAAAGTTAATGGCAAGCACATCTAATCACTATTAATACTGGGTCTTGTGCTAGGGGCAAACACAGAGGCAGATGGTAAAACAGCTTTTTAATGCTAGTATAGATTCACTCTGCCACACTCGTAAAAAGAATATGTGGCATTACATAGTGCTTACCAGCCTATGATGCTATATGTTCTACAGGGAGGCCCTTTGCATCTGCTTTGTGTCTGTTTAACAGCACTATGTATTTTACCAGCCTTCAATGGCTTTGGAACTGATAAAACATGTTGTGTTTGTACACCTTTTTCATTAACTAGTAGTACGTGGAGTAGATAAAGTTCTATATAGTACAAAAATTAAGATCCGGTCAAGCTTCATCTTCACTTTTGAGATGAATTTCTTGTTATCCATGTGTCAGACATAATAAACTGGTTATGATCAGAGACATGATTATAATCCTCCATGTTATGCTTATGTTAGTGATGCATAAATGAAGATGTGTAACTTGCTGAACAACTTTGCCCCACCTCTTGCCAGCATCTGCCACCACTGAGTAAGCAGGTGAGGGTGTTGATTCTTTGGGTCATTGTTGTGATGATGATACTGATGTCCTTTTCTGGGGATACCTGTGTGTTCTGTTAATCTATCCACAGAACTGTCCAGATGTCATTTTTTGGAATAATTCACTACCACCAACATTTTCAAACCTAGCTCTAAAGGTGGTTAAGTACGCAAAGGGAAATATTTGTGTCTTATTCGCTTACCACCGTTGGGGCCCTGTCATGCACTGTCACAGACTTGCTTATCTTAGCACTAAAATGATGCCTAAGGTATAAAAGTGAGACTCCAGGGATGTAAACTACAACACCTACACTTTGACTGTAACTAATCAGTCAGTTTACAGGTTGCAATAGCATCCACTTACCACCACAAAGCTTGTGCATAGCATGTGCGAATACAAGTCCATGAGCTTGTTCACAATGGTACTAAGGGATCTACGTTTCTACATTTGCACATGTTAATAGTAATGAGATTCACAGAGCTGTGTACAAGCCACATTTATATAAGAACTTTGTGAAATTAAAAAAACTTGTTGAAATTTTCTGTGTGTGCATGCTGTTGGATTCTTTGATTTGGTAAAGATTTCTGGAAAGTCAGAATTAAAACCTGCAGTGTAAAATAAGTACAGTCAGGATCAAAATAAAAGGAATAGCTGAGCATTATTGTTGTTTATTGCAAAATCTTCAAGAATAACTGGTAACATCTAACTATGTTCATAGGTTCATAGGTAGGTACTAGGCTATCTGCCCAAGGGCATTTATAAGCCTAGCCAGAGTGTGTTGGCTTTCGCCACCCCATTGATTAATTAACTGATCCTCTGTCAAACAGAGCCAATGAAGTGATCCCAGGGGTGTATTTTCTGTTACCCATCCACTCTTCAAGGTTTCTCTTGAAGAGTGTTAGTGAGGGGCTCTGCCTGATGTAATTTGGAATTTTGTTCCAAAGCATGGGGAGTCTCTGTGACAGGAATCTATCCCTCCAGCATGTTCTATTTAATGTTGTGGCAAGGTTTAGCTCACTAGAACGCATGGCTCGCAGTGACTTGGATTTCTTTAGCTGGATCATGTCCATCAATTCTGAGTTGGACATGGCTTTGTAAGTCAAGCAGAGATCACCTTTGAGTAATCAATATGCCACTGAGTACAGCCGGTGTTTTTTCAGTCTGGCTGCATAGGACATATGTTTGAGACCAGTAATCTTCTTGGTGATATACTTTTGCAGTCTTTCCAGCTGTTGGAAGTGTCTTGTGAGGTACATCCCAAATGGGGCATTGTACTCTATGATGGGTCTAATGAGTGATGAGCAGAGGGACACTATAACCTCTTTATTTCTAGATGTGAACCCTTTAGTAATTAGATGGGACACATAGGAGGATTTCCTAACTACTTTGGCAATATGATTGTCAAAGGAGAGCTTACTATCTACCTGGGTCCCCAGATCTCTTTTTACCTCTTCTGTATTAAGGGGGCTGCCACCTATGTGGTAATTCACGGGTGTTTTGTTTTTCCCATATGGGATGACTATGCATTTTTTGGCATTTAGCTTGAGGCCATGACTTTGACAGCAGGAGTCTGTCTCAGTAAGGCCCTTTTGGAGGATGTCCGTGTCAGCCGGAGAGCCAATTATGGCTCTCAGTTTGCAGTCATCGGTGAACTTGGTCAGCCATAGTCCTCCTGTGTTTGCCTGTACTTCTGATAAGTATATGGTGAACAGTAGGGGTCCCAGGACCTAGCCTTGTGGGACACCACTTGTGACTGGTTTAGAGTGGGACCTGGAGTCCACTATTCTTACCGTGTGAGTTCTGTCTGTAAGCCATTTTGCAACCCATCTCATGACATAGGGGTTTATGTTCAGGCTGGTGAGTTTTTCCATAATACCCGAGTGGGGAATGGTGTCGAAAGCCTTGGCGAGGTCAAGGTAGGCTGTGTGAACCACCTTTCCCTCGTCTATGGCTTTGATGACTGTCTTGAAAAATCCACCAGGTTTAGTAGGCATGATCTGCCCTTAACAAAGCTGAACTGGGTTGGGTCAAGTGTTTGGAGGTTCCCAATGTCTTTGTTAATGTGTTCCATGATGATGCGCTCCATAGCCTTGCAGACCAGGCTAGTCAGGCTTATGGGGCGATAGTTACCAGGGTTAGTTGTGGCCCCTCCTTTGTGGAGAGGAATAACCATTGCTGTGTGCCATTCTATGGGCATGTAGCCTGTAGAGAGGCTGAGGTTGAACAGCGTGTTTAAGTGGGGGGGTTAATTTGTTCTGTAGTTCGTGCAAGATGCAGCCTGGGACACCATCTGGTCCCATTGATGCTGTGTTTTTGGCTTTTGAAAGGGCTGTTTTCACCTGTGCATCTGTGATTTTTGGGACACTACACTTTTCCGGTATTGTTGTGGGCCCTTTTGGAGGTGAGAGGTGGTGAAGTTTGCATTGAATCTATCTGCCTGGATGTTGGCAATATCATTAGTTTCAGTATATTTTGTGCTATTTTGCACTAGTTCAGTGCATATCTGCGAGTTGCCACTTAGATGTGATTGAAATTCTTTAACTAGGTAGTACAGTGATGTTACTGAGTAAAAGTCTTTGATTGTATGCTGTACTTCAAAATTAATTCACTTATTTGTGACAGCTTTCTGGCACCTGATAAGGTCAATGGTTAGGACCAAGCTATACAGACATTTATTGTTCTTTATGAAGTAAATTATCATTAATCCCTCCCTTTCTACACCTTTACAAGCCCACATTGCAATCACACAGCTTCCAATGTTGCTTTTAGGTAAAAAAAAAACAGTTGGCATGCAATGAAAATAGGTTTATAACATATGTGTTTCACAAGTGTAAAGGTGACAAACATATCATATCCATAATAGTTTACAGTTCTACTTAATGGTAGTATTATTTAAAAGAGATTTAGCATTTTGGTTCAGTTCACTCAGAGCTAGGTAAAAGTAGTAAGTCTTCAAACTGGATTTTTAGGGAAAACATATTGCAACATCAAGGAACAAGATACAGCAAAGATAACTTCCCTGCTGAGGAAAACCATATCCTCATGGATGCACGCAAGGAAAACTTCATTGTGGAGAAGGAAGTCCAAGACAGTGCTGGAGTCCACCAGACCGGGCGCCTGCCTTTGGTGGAAAGGGTCTTGATTTTATTAGGGATTGCTTGATCCATACATTGCAAGCCAAGCTGTAGAATCAAGTTCTGGCTGACATAAAAAGCAATAGGAGAAAAGAATTGTATGTTGGCACAGTGCAGAAAGAGAACGAATGATACAGTGTCCCATATCAGGAGTGAGGCAAAGCAGAAGGCAAGTGCATGTAGCACTGCAGGCAGTGTCTAAAGCTTGACACTTGATAAGCAATACTTGCTGTTACCAGTCAGGGGATGATTGTGATGCAGAGGGTGATGGCACCGGGTTCTTTCAAGGTGGTGTGGATACCAGCAGCATGGTACACCTTCGTCATGTACACAGACATGATATAGAAGGTCAATGTTACAATGTAGCATGTGGTGACAGGCATGAATTCTTTAATATACCAAATAACGGCATATCAATTTGAAATCTTTTTCCATCAGGTAATTCATCTGCATGTGACATACATTGCCTTCTTTAATTCCAATGTGTTACATATCCTTGGATATTTTAAACAGGATTACTTATGCATATAGTTATCTGTTTGTTCGCAGGTTTTTATCCCTACCCTGTCACTCTTCCTTTTCTCTTTCTTATTGTTGCTTCTATCACACCTAACTGATTCTTCATGTCTTGAGTCCAAAATGGCACTCTAACCTCTACTCTACCTCTCTATGGAGCATAACTGAAAGATAAATCCACTTTTTGTATATAACAACTTGTGTATAAGTGTGGTAATTTGTCATGCACTTGCCTGTTTTATTTGTAATGTTTCTGTAATTCCTTGTGTAATTTATCTGAAGCTTTTGTACCCGAGCCTCTAATGAAAAGAGATTACTAACCCAGTCAGACATTTCCAGTAAACAAAGGCAAAATAAAAGAAAGATGCAGAACCTGTAACATGAAGTGGTGTACGACAGCATGGTGATATTGACAGCAAATGATGCCATTTCTGTAATAGCCATGACACAGTCTCTGGACAGTAGCTGACAGTCAGGAAGTATGGTGACAGGGCCGACTCAGCCAAACAGGTTGATGATCAAATAATCAATGAGACAGACTCACATGTGCATCATGAGGAAACGTCATTAAAAGAAGGGAGACTCACCTCTTTCTTGTGCACTCACTGAACCTCTGGAGGAAAGTACAAAAAGTATAAGAATGTCTGAGGTTCTATTCCTCACTCTACAACTTGCACATAAGAGTACCAGGCAAAGATATCAAACACAGCTGTCTCCAGACACAGGCAAGGGCTTGTCTGCACAGTAGGAGATGTGCCATGAAATAGTTCAGACAGAGGCTACAGCCACTGTGATTAAGGTAGAGATGGTTAGAGTGCTTCAGGGTACATGGGGATTGTGGAGGAAAGGTTACAATGCCATGATGATCCTCATATGGAGCATGGTTGACAACCTGACTTCTATGTCAGCCTCTTTCCCCACATTGGTGAAGACCTACCATACATTTGTGGCTGACAGTGCTAGAAGACTTCCACTTTATGCGGTAGGACCTTTGACTTAAGTAATAGGTCCTGCAGGACTGTCCAGTCAATGTCAAGACATTCCCCTGCATCTTGTAGATGTTGTCATAGCAACTCATTATCACATGCAAGCACCTGCTCGTGAGCTATGGGACCATTCCCAACACAACTGTATGACACAGTCCAAATCTGACACTCAATCTCAACTTTACAGAGTGTAACACACACCTCAACCAGCACCATCACCAAGAAGTGGTACAAGGAAGTACATTAATTAACAAAGCACCTAAGTGGGGAGTGACAATATTTGTACTTACATGTAGGGTGAAGAAGGAATGATGATGATGAGGCTTGCCATGAAAGAAATCATTGTGTCTGTAATAGCAAAACCCAAATATTAGCTTCATTATAACACATATCAGCATACAGTGCTTCACCATATATCAACCAAAAAAGGCAACTTCCTGTCTGCATGCATTAGCTCACATCCTTGAGCACTTCCTCTGCTATCCACCGCTGTTGGTATAACTAGCATTTGTTCCACTGAACACTATGTACACAATAATGGCTGAAACCATGTGAACTATACATTTGTGCATGGAAAATGGAGAAATGTCTGAAGCACACTGTGAGTTGACCATGCACTACTCTGCATATTGTACAAGTGACATTGCATGCACTAAGCATTATTCTTGTAACTTTATACTGTCACTTCACCTGCATTGCCATGTACCTTGCACAAGCCTGCCAGACAAGGTGCCATGTTGCAGATATTGGGTTGCATACAAGACTGATGCATAATCAAATTTTGTAGAATGAAACAAGCAAAGAATATTCTCCACACAGTAGCAAGTTATATGCTGAAGCCCCCAGTCAACTTATCCAAGCAGTGGAAAGAGTCTTTGAGCAGGCCAAACACTGTATCAGTGACTATCCACGTCTGGGTTTTATATAGTCTCTCGGCTTTTAAAAACTCCCCCAATAAGACAAAACTAATAAGATGATTTGATGATGGCTTATGTTTTACCACTGGTTCCCCATCTACTGCAAACTGAATGATATGCTACATCACAATGGAGACAGACAACCAGAAGAAGGGTGCCATGCTGCCACTGCACAGAGTGTTAGGTACACTACATCCAGAAATCTGTATGTGATTATGATGCAAACACAACTTGAAAACATGGCAACCCAAATGTTGAGCTGAACGGGGGAGTTCCATTATGAGGTTAATCCATTACAACTGATGATGTGTAAACTGAAAGGTAGAGCAAGAAGATTTATGAAGAAACAAAGAATAAGTGATGAGAATGCAGACATGAGATTCATAAGAAAAGGTAGGGTGAAGGTGGGAAATGTTTTGAATAAAATGACTGAGCTTAAATGCATACAAGAAATGTTTAGAACAAAGAAAGATATTGAAAAGTGGAAAAAGCAGAATGACTTGGCAAATACCACAGAATGAAGAAAAACAAGTATATGATTCAAAAAGTTATCTGACAAGCAGATAAATGATGCAAGTTCAGATGCTGAAACAATTGTATGACTATATATCTGTATGTTTACACAGGATTGTACTTTCCATGTGGATCTCTATTCCCCAAGTGAAGTTAAAGCCAAGACATCTGTAACAGTTATTCGGCCTCATTCTTAAAGCCAATTCCTTAAGCATTTATGTAGATGAATACTGTGCATCTCACTTCTTCCAACACCTGTCACAACCTGGCAATTGAACATTTTTGAAAAATAACACAGAGCTCCCATCACTGCACTGTCGTGGGATTATCAGGAGCCTTTTTGCCATTATATCAGCTCTGAATCATATCTCCTTACTTCCACATTATCCTGACACCCCACTAAATGAATTCTCCAGAATAAGCAGACAAACATATGGGTAATTAGACTATTACATAATTAAATAAGAAAGTAAATAGGTAAGTAAGTAATTCTTACAATGGTTGCTACAAAGCTTCTGTGATTCCTTAGACATAAAAGCATAAATGCACTTCAATGCAAGGAAAAGTAGGTACTTTCCTAGACTAATGTGTCCTTTGTTTGCAGCAAGCACCCAGCATCTGTTTCATGCATTCTGACATGTTTCATTTGTTCTCTGATGCTACTTCTGCAAACCCTGCTAAATGCATAATTTAGGAATCACTCTGCTACCGGTTCAGGTCCATAACATACATCAGCAGGTCTCTCCATGAAGCAAAACTTCCTTAGGTCCATGTAGTAGTTGGTTTACCATTTTCACCTGATGTCCACTCTCTGTCATATCCATTCTGCTCAGTTCCATCTCTTCATGTGGTCCATTCATGTTCTTATATCTTACCTTATCCCCAATGTACATATTCACGATGTCCACAACCAACCTTCCCCTTTTCCTAACTATACCTGCTTACATTCCTTTGTACCCACTTCACTAATGCTATGCAGTAATGATTATATGATCTACTGAACTGGATAGACTACTCCTCATGAGTTCTGACTGGTGCCTGAGAGGGAGTGTGAGAGTGATTACTTTTTTGGAGTCTGTTTTTCTCAGGTTACAGTCACTTCACTCTGCACTTGATGGTGCAGAGGTGTTACCACCTCTCTAAGAGCATTTTCTTTGTCTGTCTGCCTGAGTTTATATTACTCAGGACAATACTTCATCCCAAGTTTATTGTCTCCAATATATAACACATTTATTTATATTGAATTTTATTTTGTACTGCAATTTTTATTGCAATTAAACTAAAACAAAATAAAAAGTGAATGGTAATGCAATAATATAATTAAAACACACAAGCAAACATTATTTGCAATATGTGCAAACATGTTAGAGAAAGAAATTAAGCATATAAATGAAAATGGTCAGTGTTATAAAAACAGTATAAGCCAATTGAGCTATTTGATGAAAATGATTTCCATTGGTCTAGAAAACTGAATACTTTATTCTAAGGACTGATGAATGGAGAATTTGAAGATAATCCCATTTTCTGATGGTGAGTTCTTTGTGCATGACTTTCTTTAGGAATTAAATACATTCTTTGAAAAAAAGCATTCTGTTCTTCAACCAGTTTATAGTAGGTTTTTTTTTCCTTTTTTTACTACTGCTAAAATGGTGCAAATCAAATAGTCATCTTTTTTAGAACACATGATGCAGAAAAATTATATAAAACTAGAAACGTGTTTTGTTCTATTTCAGTCCATAAGGTTTACAAAGTCCATTTCCTCCAAAAAAGTCTTTTATAAATGAACAATCAAAAATAATGTATTGCCAGTTAGCTTTTGTAATTTGATCACATATCCAACATTTATTATCAGAATGTTTAGATAATCTTTTTAATTTACCTGGAGTATAAAAGGGTCTAAAAAGACATCTCTAAGTACAAATATGCCAATATTTTACTGAAGAATTACATTTAATTGATTGAAGAATTAATAATTTATTAGATTCTGAGATAAGATCATTGACATCTTGTAGTAAGATATTTTAACAATTTTCATTAAAAAAGAACTTTGCAATTTAAATGTATTTTTTTATAGATCAGAAATAATTATAGAAAGTTATTTTCTTTATAAATATACTTTGATAATCACATAATTTGAGGAGAGTATCTTAATATAAAGTACCTCCCTGAAAGCACTACCATGTAAAATCCCTTACACCATCTATTAGCAACCAATCATTAAAATTAAGATCAGATACCAATAAAATAATTCATCCACAAACCCTTTTTCCAGTTTTTGCACATGGGGTTGGGATGTCTCTTCAACAGTCATAATCATTTAGAATCAAGATTTACAATTATTATTATTATTATTATTATTAATATTATTATTAGGTTTCAAAATTAGGATTTTATTAAAATCAAACATTTCCATTGAAACATTTTTAAAGTAAGCTTCATCTAACATATCTTTAGTAGCAAAAAATATTTAATAGATTAAAAGAAATCTTTAAAGCAATTTGACTAAAACAATAATTTTAAATTTGTTTAAAACTGAATTAATATAGTGCTAATGTGAAGGTGAAGTAATATTATAACGTATGATCGTACACATTTTTAACCATGTATAGCGGTCAGTCTATGATATGAAGATGTAATTTTCATTTTTATCACTAACTAGTTGAATATACACCCCCAGATTTACTAATCTTCCATGCAGGACTAATCCAGTCCTGCACGGAAGCAGCAGTTTAAGAGGAGGATGGCAGCGTGCCATGCATATAAATGAAGGTGCGCTGCATGAGCTCCAAATCCTACACTGAGCGTGGACAAGTGCAGGGGCGAGTGTCTAAGAGCAGAGCTGTCAGAATAAACATGCCCCTGCAAAGTAGAACAGAAGAAAGTGTAAATAAATGAGCGACACCACTCATAGGTGTCTGCATATCCCCACCAATGATCCCCATGTGATCAACAGCAACAGTACATTGAAATAAAATGAAGAAACCCTTGTATTTATTTTTTTTTAAAACCCCGAGTACAGCTAACCCTAGGTGCGCGGGTTTGCCCATCACTTAGCTATGGTTAAAGCAGCTGAAAAGGCTGAAGAGGATAGCAAGGAATATATATGCAAATGAAACAGCACAGCAATAGTGCAGTGGTTAGAGCGTCCACCTAATGAACAGGCATTCCTGGTTTGAATCCCACTGCAGCACATATCATCTTCCATGTGAAATCTGTATATGAACATATTTTTACATCTTTTTGCCATATAACTTACATAATAACATTTAAATGTGAACTGGAGTACTGCATGAAATGCACATGTGAAGTGTCAGTGTCATAATGAATAAGGCACTAGTAAGTGGGTGAAGGCACTCGATTTAGAGCGCAGCACTGGGGCATCCAAGAGTCAAAAGTCATGGTATGGCTTAAGGTAAAAGACCATGATCAGAAACTACTGCAGGGCCAGTACCAGGGCTCACAGTATAAAACGGAAGCCTGAGACAGTCTCGCCCGTGACCTCACCAGTGCCACAGGTATCCCCCTGACTGGTGAGTAGGTCAGGCAACCACATGCTGACCTGAAGTGGCGGAGGGGGGATGTACTGGAACCGTGGATCCAGGAGTCTCGTCAGATGCCCAATGCCCCAGCACTGAGTAAGTACTCATTCTAAGTAGTAAATAATTGCCTAGCTTGTGTATACTATGAATAGGTATGGCTAAATATCACTGCATTTCTCTGACAGCTGCAGATGAGTGGGCTGTGAATTTAGCAAGCCCATGATGCTAGGCTGCAAAGGCTGCGTCATGAGGCAGGTTAGTAATCAGTCTGCATGTATTGTCCTAACAAATAAATATAAGAATCTTAGAAAGTGTTTTACCAGTAGAAATAAATGTGTAATAGTCTGTGAATAAAGGTATAACCCCTGGAGTGCTTCTGTTTACTCTTCTCTCATATGTTGGTGATCTGTTCCATACTATAAATAGTACTGTTGTATCTTAAGCAGTGTCACCCACACAGTGGTATGCAGATAAAATGGGCATGAAGTCCTGCATAACAATGTTGGAAGTGCCAAGAGGTCAGTTATATTGTACAAGTTAGGGAGACTTAGATAGAAAACAGTTGAAAGCTTTACATCAATTCCCTGATAGCACAGTGTACTGTGATGTTAGCTATGTGATTTTGTCACACACAGCAGGGGTTTGAATCCTGGGAGTTCTACTAAGTTACATGCATAATCATACCCTACAACTGTACAGCTTTTGATACAATGTTCAGCTAGAAAGCTGTATGCATAATTACACCCAACAACAGTACAGAATTTGCTAGAATGTTCAAAGTGTAAGTTGTATGCATATTCATACCCCACAACTGTTCCGATCTGTCCAGCATGTCCAGATAAATGGCCCATATCTCCAGGTTGGTACCCTGTTCCTCTGAAAATCCAATGTGATGATCCAAGAAATGTAGGCAGCTGTCAATTACATATAACTGATAGTCAAACGTGTACATAGTCAGAGAATGTATATGGAAACAAACCTGTCATTCTAGCACCTTACCCAAAGTGTATGACAGCAATTCTCAACATATGTTGCATTAACACCTGCAGCCTGTCACGCCTGTATGTAAGACACAGGTCAGATATATAATAATTTATAAACATACCTGTGTACAATTTAAGGCCATTGTGTAGTGTAATAATACATGTAAGGGAAACACCACTGCAGTGACTAAGAATGTTATGAAAACTACAAGGATATATCAGTTGTTAATTGAACTCTCTCTTTCACCCCTACCATATGTGCATAATAACCCAATGACACTCCTCAAACGGTATGTGTACACTCCAAACATTTGTTGGGACATATGTCCTAATAGTTTATAAATATTCACATTTGTTTCTATGCATGTGCCATGTGAAAATACACCCATATTGGTGGCCTGTTGCCATCAATGAAACCCGCATGCCCCTGTAATGGTCACTGTTGTTCCATATATGCATGTGTTCTGCTTGCTGTGTTAAATCTGGTGTGTTGGGTTAATGGGAATATCTATGCATGCTGTTATAACTAATCCTGAATGCTGTTGACTGTTACTAACTCATATTTGTCATAAACCTGTGACAACACAGCTCGTATGGGAAGGCCGGTCCCAGTAGACCCACCTGTCCCACCTCAGCTGGCCATGGCACCTGGCACCAGCACATCTGGGGCCCAGCCTGGGACCTCCTCCTCCATGGGCCTTGCACCACCTTTGGGTGGAATCACTGCGGGTGATGGAGCTCTCCCCCCCCCCAGAGCGGCGGTGAACCTGTCACCCATCAACAGGTCTGGGCCGTGGCGCGTAAGGAGCTCGATCTGGAGTATCGAGAGTGGCTACGCCAGCTTGAAGGCTGAGTGGCGCTATTAGAGGGTGAGCCTGCCCCTCCTACACAGCCCCCAGCACAGCCACCTTCGGAGCCATGAAGGTGCAGTGGTGACTGCCCATGGGTGGGGACCTCAGTCCCACTGTTTCCAATTGGGGGCTCATGGGCTTCCGACTTCCAAACACACCTCCCCAATTGTATGGAAAAAAATTGTGTCTCAAAGCCTGTATAAAGAAAAGGAAATTAATTAGTATTAATTTTAAATATAATGTTTTTAGTGGTCTGTTGGTTGGTAAGATTGGTACCTTAGATGAAATACTTGAGTAGTGGTTTGGTTGGCTACATGAATGTTTGTAACATGATTCCAACACTTATTAAACTGTTGATATTCTGAAGTTATAATATAATAATATGAGTCCAAAGAAGGCGCTAGTGGATATTCACATATGTTTTCAAATGTGTCTTGCATATATGTGTTTCAATATGTGCGTTGTTGTGTTAATTTTAAATATAATGTTTTTAGTGGTCTGTTGGTTGGTAAGATTGGTACCTTAGATGAAATACTTGAGTAGTGGTTTGGTTGGCTACATGAATGTTTGTAACATGATTCCAACACTTATTAAACTGTTGATATTCTGAAGATATAATATAATATGAGTCCAAAGAAGGCGCTAGTGGATATTCACATATGTTTTCAAATGCGTCTTACATATATGTGTTTCAATATGGATGTCGATATACTGCACAAAACAATGTATAATGGGTATTGTAATGAATGTGTTAAAACTATACAATGTACTGATGGTCATTGGATAATGCAATAGAAGCCGTAAATGGAAACACATCTTTTTAGTAAATGATGTGCATATTTTACATAATGCAGTAACAGTTTAGAGTTTAATACAGTCTTCAAAATTGAATGTTCATGATAGTTTTTTAGCAAGAAAGTTGTTTTAATGCTGGTGATTGAGGGGTAATAATTAAACACCCATCGCCGTTTTAAATTAGTAATTGAATTAATGATGTTCATTATTTAATTGTTCATTGGAAATGCCTGTGAAAGTAGAGGTATACATATATATATAGGAAGTTTTATTTTATAATTTTGCCTGCTGAAGTTTAGGTATTAGCCCATTCGAAAGCGCTCACAATAAAAGGTTTTGTTTTTACAAGTGGCGCGTGTTAAGTAGCAGTTTTCCATTATCGCTTTTTTGTTTTTTAAGATACACAAAACCTGAAGTTTTCAAAACATATCATGCAGCCCAATCAGTCAACAGTACAGGAGATGTATCATTATCACACCACATAACCTGTTAATGCAAGACATCTGGACAAAGTATGCCACACTGTGGGTACAAATAGGGATATATGTCAACTACTGCTCTGATACACTTAAAATGGTACTAGTTACACAGTTATATGTATTAGAAGACATATGTAGCAGGAGATGAAGTGTGAAACACAAAAGTGTTGCCACTAGTTACTGCCTTCAATGCTGCGATCATCCATGGCAATTGCCAAGTGAATGAGGAACAGGCTAAAATATGAGCCAAATATGCATGGACATATGGACAGATATATATCTGTAAATGTAGACAGACAGCTAGATGTAGCTATATATATATATATATATATATATGTATATATATATATATATATATATATACATATATATATATATATATATATATATATATATATATATATATATATATATATATATATATGTTAATGTATGACTCACAAATAATCATATAACATCAAATGTATATAGACACATACATATGTTCATATATATATATATATATATATATATATATATATATATATATATATATATACAGATGTATATATTCATAGATACACACATATATATATATATATATAGATAGATATATATATGTATATATAGATAGATAGATATAGATATAGCCATATGAGATATATATCTATCTATCTATCTATCTATATATATATATATATATATATATATATATATATATATATAGGTACATACACATATACACACACAAAAGATATCAGTAGCCATACATATGTAGAAGTAGTGTGGAAGTACTGGGTGCAAAGTATATCCCTCAGCCACAAGCCCTTCAACTGGCACCTGTGAAATGTGAAGTGTGACAACCATTCCCACAAATGAGAATACTGACATTAAACATATACCAACCCACAATTCAAAGGATATGACACGACACACAGGTATGCATACACAGAAAACCTTTATTCATGTACTACAATAATGTGCACAGTACTGACACCACATAAGGATTGATATATGTAATCAGTCATGAATGCAAGGCCCACACAAAACAGTACATGCAAGCAATGTGTATACATACCATACTATGCTGTCCAGGCCAAGGCCTTCAATTAGTACAACAGTAGCAACAGGATTTCCCTTCAGGATACATAACAATCAACAATTACAGATGTAGTTCAGCAGCCTCAAATTACACCCTGTTTTTAAGCCCTAGGGGGAAAAGTAGCACTTGTGCTAATGTCACAGTATCTTGTACATAACATTGCTTAACCTAACATCTCACTATCACACTGAATGACCCTCGTCTTAACAGGTATATCCCTGAAAGGTGCCATAGCCTAGATTAATGGCATAGAACCCCCCCCTATAAAAGGCTGTACAAGGGCAAGGAATTCTCTGTACCACACACTTGCCTCTGGAATGTAAATTGCACAAATGTGTTCACCAGCTGTTGCCCCCATATATATGGACTTGGCCCAACAGTTGGTGTGGGAGTCTATAACATGACTGGGGTGATAGCAGTAATGCTAGTGGCAAATAATGATAGGACATTACCTAACAACCCTTCCTGTATCACAGCAGGACAAATACTGGCATATATGTGGAGGACAGAGGCAGGAACATAGGCCCATATTTGCATTATTGCTGTTATACACCCTGGAAATTGATAGTGTTACAGGATTTGTTGCAGCATATCCTTATGCAGGGATACGACATTGAAATACAAATGGATGTAGCTATGTACTGGTAGCATGCAACACACACACTGCCAGTGTAATATCTGACACAGGACCTGTGTGGTGGATGGACAAGACATGATAGGCATACCTCTGTCCAGCAAAAGGTTAGTCTCACAGTAGTGAGCTATGCAGACAGACTGCATTCCAAGGTATACTAGTATGTACACATACACACAGACACACACACACACACACACACACACACACACACACACACACACACACACACACACACACACACACACACACACACACCCTGTAACACCAGTACTATGCAAAGGATTACACAACTCAATACACAACAATATATATATATATATATATATATATATATATATATATATATATATATATATATATATTAATATATGGCTATCTGGATAAGTATATATACATATATTTCCACCATATGTCCTGGACATGGAGTGTAGCTGTAACCCATCCCCTACAGTCCCAAAGTCGTAGTGCAAGGGGGTGACAGGTATGTATAGCAGGTATATTACTCGACTGTTGCTACTGTCATTGGGATTGTCTTCACAGACATGGTGTGTGTGGATGCTGACATCTGCTTATAACATGTGTGCCATTGGCTACTGACAGACATCCTAAGGAAATCATTGTAAGGTACAGCTGCTAGTATGTAATGCCTCTGTGGAGCAGAGATATTGCTCACTGTATGTGGAACTTTGGACACACCATGTACAGTCCAGAGGTATACACATAATCCCTTAGTGCACCACATGTGTACCAGGCCTGACAATATGGATGTAGACAGCCATGTAGATGGGCATAACACATAACAACTGGTATACATTTGGCACCATAGGTGTTGGATTCACACACTCCTGTCTGGCCTGACACATAATGAGTGATGGTACAGGGGTGCCATGGACACATACCACCCACTAGATATTGACATACATCTGTATAGCATCCCACTGTTCTGTCTGACATACATGATGTTTAAGGGAGGCCCAGCAGCAGTACATCTGGCAAGTATCTGCACATAACATACCACTGGTTAAGTACACTAAGCTGCTAGGCATGTAACAATGCACTGTGCAGGCTACAGGCAGACTGGCTCAACACTGGCCTACATCTTGTATGGGGGAATACACATGTACCTGAATATATAGCAGGCTTGACAGCCATGTCACAGCACAGGGTAAGATACACCTGTGTGACAGTGCATAACCGCAACCAATGTGAACACAGCCACAGCCACATATGGTAAGTTAGCATAATATTACAGTATATGGACTATCTGTTCTACACCATCCTCATATGTGCCACTCACAGAATGACCCTACATATACTGGACTGCTACACAGTTTGGTATGATGGCTGTCTGTGGTATGGGACACGTGTGTGTATGGCCCTACAAACATGTATGGCAAAACAGTACCATACAGTGGGGCAGCATGTAACATCTTATAGAAGGGGAGCTAGAACAATGACATCTACTACAGTCTGTACACAGGCTGAAGTACATATTAACAATACACACACTGCTGACATTCACCATCACTACACAGACCTCAGTACTGTACAAACATCCACAGAATGACCAGCGTATGTCATGAAATATAACCACTACTGTACATGACGTGTAGCAATCTGATATATCACTGGCTTGTTATCAGATATGACAACATTATTTATGGTGTACAGCACATATGTGCCACTGCATGCACGCCATATATGCAAAGGTTGACAGAGGTGTGGATGACAGCACATGCACAGGGCCATTATAGACATATTGCTGTGATAACCTCATATATTTTCCATTGTAACAAGGTTTTTTGCAATATATGTCCTATGAGGGATATGAAATCAGTAACTGTCATGGCCTTCACCATCTACAGACTGCAATCCTCAAACTACCTTCTGCATTCCACAGACAGATGCACTGTAGATAACACATGAAACCATAGGCACAACACTGCCCAGTCTGAAGATGACCCTGCAGATGGGGATTCCTCATATACATGGAACTGACACGGCAGGTATTGCGACATGCACGACAGGCATATCCAGACAAACACTGTTAAACCAACATTACTTCAAATGCAGTATAGCAGCACTTACAGTCTGTAGTCAGGTCAGGCACACCCCCCCCCTCCTGTTTGTTGCCCTCTTTCCACAGTGTATGTTGTTAGAGGTAAATCACCAATCCATCTGGGATGCTGTTTGCCAAACATCAGATCTAGTTTCTGCTCACAGTGACTGCAAAGGCCCAACACCACCATGATGTTCCTAGGTATTGGAGTGTGTTTCCATGCAATTGGCTATGGGAATATTACCACAGCTGTTCCACATGCAATCAGCTAGGGAAGGGCTGCAATTCCTGCAGACGCCATCAGCTGATCATGAGCATCACGTAAATTACACCTGCTGCTGCCTAAGCAAGGCAGGTGTTGGTCTCCACATCCACCAGAGAGGGAGTGGGGGAGGCAGACAGAAGCAGATACATATCAGGGAGGGGTGGGAGAGTAAAACTGAAGCATGTTTGTGTCACACACCTACCAGCACAGGGTATCAAACCCCTGACAACTATGTAGTGCTATCACAGTTCAATGCAGTTATTGGATGCACCACATGGGTTACCTAATGTGGAGCACTCAGAACATATATTTGTGGGTGAGTGACATCTGCAAGAGGGATATGGTAGATATATGGTAGGTGTCGTACACATGCCTGTCTGCATGAACAGGTGCCAGCATCAACACAGGCACACTCACACAGGGACAGACACACACATTGACACACTTGGCAGGGCCAGGAGTGCAACTCATCAGTAGTGGGATTGCCACAACACATCAATGTGTAGGTATCACATGCACCACATGGGTCATACGGATGCCGTATGGGCAAAGAGTATGAGGAGATGTCAGACAGACAGCATGTTTCAGTATGCCTTGGGGGGTTGTAGTGAGTGTGGATGTGGACATACAACCATACAGCGCACACACACATGAACACACAGGGTGCCAGTTCTGACATGCATGGGTGCATGTCTACACGGGTGTGTGGTGGTCAACTGTGCCAGCAGGCTGTACAAGGGTTGGCAATGGGTATACCTTGGCACCAGGCCACATGACAATGGTCTGCATTGTGGCTCTGGCCTGTAGGTACTGCATTTGCCCACACAGGTGGGTACTGCATCACCCATCCAGTCAGCTGGGTGACTATTGTGTGTGGCCAGTGCTGTACACCACATGCCATGTATGTGTTCCTTAGTCCATGACATGGATGGTGTCTGGGATGTGCACACCTCCCACATGCATGTATAGTGACATGTGGAACTGTACCTGGGGTGTCTGGCCCATGTTGTGAACACAGATTATCATCAGATGTGCCAGTCTTGCCCACCTGTGGTAGGAACTGGTAATGGGAAGCAGGTTTACCCTTCACCTATATTGATAGCATGCCAACAACATTCCCTGATGTCAGTGTCATCTATCCATACAGGGCATGTTGTCAGGTATGGTATGTCTGTTGTGAGTCACATGTGAAGGCACCACAGGTGGTGCAGGTGTCCATTGGGGAACATGGTGGAGGTGCACTGTCTGCATGTTTGTGCATATTGGACAGATGGGCAGGGTGACATGCCCTCTGTAATAAACTGCTATCACTGCATAGTTACTATCAGTGGCCAATATGCAGTGTACTACCAACATGTTGGCTGTTGCCTAGGCATGTGTGCTTGTATGACACATGGGTTTAGTGTGTGCTCTGGGTAATAGTGGGATTGATAATTTGGATTGGCTGGCCTTGATGTCACATGTATGGGTATGGCTTTGCACCCTAGCCTCCCAGCTAATTTATATCTGTTATCCCTGTATGGTTGACATTGTGATATATAGTAGGGCCACCATAAAAGTAATAAGCAAAACCACCTCTACATTGGCCACACACTCACTTCTACACAGGATACGAGTTACACACACACCTGGCATGTCAGGGAGTTGAACCCCTACCTAACTAGTTTGTTATACTGCAGCACTACACAGTTATAGCACGCACCACAGACATTACTGGAGTATGCCTTCCCCAAAGGTGTATTTCACAGTGACTGGCATCAGCAGGATTGCCAAAGTAGGGCATTTCACCTGTACTGCAAGTGGCTAGCCTAAAATGCATTGCTCCCTACCCAGACAGTGAGACACACACAAAACATCCACAACACTCATGTGTGGGTCGAGAACCCCTGACCAAGGCTGAGATCACACTACAGCATGGAGCTGTTATAGGACACACCACAGGGACTACTAGAGGCATCCTTCCCCAAAAGTGTATTTCACACTCAGTGACATCAGCAGGTTTACCAGCATATGGAATTCCGCCTGTACTGCGAGTGACTAGCTTAAAATGCATTGCTCCCTACACAGACAGTGAGACACACACAAAACATCCACAACCATCATGTGTGGGTATAGAACCCCAGACCAAGGCCTATATTACACTACAGCATGGAGTTGTTATAGGACACACCACAGGGATTACTGGAGCCATCCTTCCCCAAAGGTGTATTTCACAGTCAATGACATCAGCAGATTTACCAAAGTAAGGCATTTCACCTGTACTGCGATTGACTAGCCTAAAATGCATTGCTCCCTACACGGACAGTGAGAGACACAAAACGTCCACAACTGTCATGTGTGGGTATAGAAAACCCGACCAAGGCCTATATCACACTACAGCATGGAGCAGTTATAGGTCACACCACAGGGGTTACAGGGAACTTTTTCCCCAAAGTTGTATTTCACAATGAATGACACCAGCAGGATTGGCAAAGTAGGGTATTTGAAATGTACTGCAAGTGAGTAGCCTATGATGCATTGCTCCATATACAGACATTGAAACACACGCAAAACATCCAGAACTGCCATGGGTGGTGATGGAACCCTACCACAGTTCTAAATCACACTACAGCAGTACACAGTTACAGGATACACTGCAGACATTCCTGAGCTATGACTTTCCCAGAGGTGTATTTCTAGGTGAGTGACATCAGCAGCCTTCACAACATTGGGTATATGAATTCTAAGGAGTGTGTGTGACCTAAAAAGCATTGTTTGTCAGTCAGAGACACAAAGATTCATGCACACAGTTGCCAAGTCTGGGGTTAGAACACCTACCTAATTATTTTATCACATGACAGCGGTAGGCAATTTTAGGACACACTACAGAGATTACTGGGCTATGATTTCCCCAGAGGTGTATTTCTAGGTGAGTGACATCAGCAGCCTTGTCAATGTTGAGTATATGTATTGTACGGGGTGTGAGTGGCCTAAAAAGCATTGCTACATACTCAGTCAGACACATACACAAGCCAGCACACAGTTGCTAGGTCTGGTGTTAGAACACCTAACTAACTACTTTATAACACTACAGCAGTACACAGATACAGGTCACACTATGAAGATTATTGGTCTACAATTTCACCCAGAGGTGTATTTCTAGGTGAGTGACATCAGCAGCCTTGCTAAAGTTGTGCATATGAATTGTACAGGGTGTGAGTAGCCTAAAAAACATTGCTCTCTACTTAGTCAGACACACACACAGATTCACACACAAGCACACAGTTGCCAGGTCAGTGGCTAGAACACCTATCTAGCAATTTTATCACACTACAGTAGTACACAATTACAGGAAACACTACAGAGATTACTGGGCTATGCTCTCCCCGGAGGTGTATTTCTAGTTGAGTGACATCAGCAGCCTTGCCAAAGTTGTGTATATGAACTGTACGGAGTGTGAGTAGCCTAAAAAGCATTTCTCTCTACACAGTCAGAGACAGAGAGACACACACAAAAACACACACACAGTTGTCAAGTCTGGGGTTAGGACTACTACCTAACTAGATTATCACTACAGCAGTACGCAGTTATGGGACACGCCATGGGGATTACTGAGCTACAGATCTCCCAAAGGTGTATTTCACATTGGATGACCTCAGCAGGCTTGTCATGATACTGCTATGGGGAGGGCAGTGTGTGCATGGGCTGTAACCCATTCATGTAAGGGTTGACATGCTGCATGAGGGCACACACAGGGTCATATGCCAAAGGTATGTGTATATAGCTACTAGGTGACTACTTCCTTGTACAGTCATGTTGCACAGCTGGCACGTGCAACACACCGTCATGCTGACAGATACTGGTGGCTAGTATCTGCAGTGAGTGACACCTGGACCTCATGTGCTTGGGGCCCTGTGGCTGTATCCTGGGTGGGACAGGCCCAGATGGCTCCTTGTCACAGTCACCCTCTTCCACACATCTATGTCCATCTACCTTTGGCTTATTATACTGTGTTGTCCTTACATATATGTCTGTATTCCTATCCACTGTGTGTGCAAGGCAGTGTGTCTGCACTAAGAACTGTGACTGCCAGATATGTCTGGTCCACTGGTGTTTGCTGACATGGCCTTCATGTGTTTAAGTGTGTGAGCATGCCCAGTATGGCCATCTATATTGCATGTGTGGATCAAGTCCAGGTAGTTTGTACTGCAGTGCTGACCTTTGTGTTGTACACCGAAAGGTAGCATGCTGTGTCTGCAGGGTATACATCAGTCATTTGGCATTGACTGTTGCTACATTTCTGCATAGCGGGGGGGGGACACCTGACTGTTTCTACATTTCTATACAGGGGTGGGGGGGCACACCTGACTGTTACTATAAGTGTACATAGGATGGTGGGGCACACCTTACACTTTTACACATTTGCTAGGACTGTACTGGTATGTCAGGTACACCATTTCAGTCTGTAGTCTTACCTAGTGTGCTGGCTAGAGGCATACCAGTGCACTACAGATCTTAGCTTTAACCACCTACATATTAGTTTCTGACTTCCTAGCCTTCACAACTTACATCCAACTGGCTGGCCTGCTGTAGTCTGTCTGTGTAGGCCTGGGGTAGGGGTTACCCATAGGGCTCATTCAGAGGGCATAGTACAGCATTTGTTTGTGTTTGTCTACACCTATCCTGCTGGCTGTGACTGTTGTTGGGTATGTGCCCCCCCAACTGGCATGTGTGAGTCACTTACCTTCTGGGTGTCCCAGTATTGAGGGTGGTGCTGCAGGGCTGCCTATGTTGGATGCACATAGTACACTCCCTATACATGGTTGAGCACAGGTAGTGTCATGTTTGGTATCCCTTTTACTGTATGTGCGAGTTGGAGAAAGGTGTCATTCCCTGTGTCCCTACTGTGACAGTGCATGTGCTATGCGTTGCCTCTTTGCCAAGGCCAGGGCATACTGGGCACTCCTCCTTCTGCCTACCTGGGCAGGCTCAGATTGTTCCTCCTCCAAATCACTCTGCACCTGTGTAGGCCTTGGCACTGGTGGGGGGCTGTGTGGCCCTGCCCCATGCTGTTCCTGCTGCAGCTGTTTCCGCAGGATCATATTGCATAGCATGGCACATAAAAGGACAATTTGGGTACATGTAGTTGGTGAGTACTGCAAGGCTCCATTGGATGTGTCCAGGCATCGGAACCATGACTTGAGCATCCCAAACACATGCTCTATTATGATTTGTGTTTGTGCGTGTGCCTCATTATGGAGTTCTTGTTCGGGTGTGTGTGTGCATTTCTGATGGGTCTCATCTCCATGGCTCCAGTGCATATCCAGCATCCCCCACTAGGTGACCATGTGGGATGTCCCCATTGGCAAATGTCTGGTACAGCTGCATCAGATGCCAGATGTGGGAATTGTGGAATCTTCCAGGGCAGCCAGCACACACATTCATTATTATGCCCTGGGCATCACACACGACCTGGCAGTTGATGGTGGGGAAGCCCTTGCAGTTGATGTAGACTCTACCCTGCTCACCTGGTGGTGCTTTCATGCATATGTGCGTGCAGTCTATTGCACCCACTATCTCAGGGTATTCTGCTATTTGGTGGAAGAGATGCATATTGCTGGCCAACGCCTCACGGGTGATGGGGAAATATACATGCTCACCGACATGTGCTGACATGGCATCCAGGAACTGGTGGAGTACCCTGAATGCTGATGCCTGTGAAATCCCCATCATATCCCCAGTTGGCCTTTCGAAGGTACCTGTAGCTAGTATTCTTAGGCCTACACATATCTTGGTATTCACTGGGATGGGTTCTCCTCTGTTAGTTCTGTGTGTCAGGCATGGCCAGCACAGCTCAACAATTTGCTGTAGGAGGTCCCTGTCCACCCTATAGTGCTCCACTATCTCCAGCTCATGTAGTCCATGGTATGTTACCCTGGGCCTGTACACTCTTCTCCGTCTCCTCACTGTGGGTTGCTCAGCAGCATTCACATCCTCACCACCCTCAGCCCATGCTGGTTTATGATAGCAAAAGCAGCCACTAACATTTTTTCTCTTGCTTTCGTTTTGTAAAGTTTCCCCATCTGTATACAGCAGTGGTGCAGAGTTTTTGGAAAAAACAAGGGGGAAAGGTGTTTGCATAGTTTATAGTGGTGTGCTGGGCTGGGCTGCTGCCTGTGTAACTGGATAATTCTGATACATTTCACCTGTCAGCTAAGCTAGTTCTCCTTGACTACCTTCCTACTGCTGTTTTCCCTTCCCATTGCCTCCCTGTTTAAGCCCGTGTGCGCGCCGCACAAATGGAGTGCTCAAATGTGCACAGAGCTGCTTTTTCCTGGTTTAACTTCCTTTTTCTTCCTGTAAAGCCCAGTGTGCGGCGCGCACACCCGCTTACACTTTGTAAGGAGTGCTAGGCATGTTTAGACACACCCAATCCCGAGCCACAGGTCTCCAGTCCACTTACAGTATGCCTGACACCCCTCCCCATGATATCACCTATATCCTAGTCTTGCCCCCAGCTATTTATACTCTTACACTCTTGGGACCTTCCTCATACCCTGGGAAAATCTGGGATTCACTAACCTTTGCCTCATTTGCATAGGATTGCCTGCTAATGCATAGTTACATGTCCCACACTGAGCCTCCCTCTTTAGCAACCATTACTCACTGGCAAGGTTGTCTTCTGCCTGCCATTGACTTGCATGGCAGAATACTGATTTTAGTTAGAATGCTTATTTTTGGTTTATTTTATTATTTTCCTCTCAATCCTGTTTGCTCGCCGCTGCCGTATGCTGAAACAGGCGAGATCGGTGAAAAAAAATAAAAGTTGTTTATTTTTGTTTTTAAACAGTGCAATGCCAATGGCCTTCTAGTTGGCCATTGGCATGCTTCCTCAATGATATGCAGCCTTTATTTGGAGCTGTCATAGTCCGTTTTGTAGATTGCAAAAATGTACTCGGTTACTAACCGAGTACATTTCTGCACACTGCACTCATCCTGCACGGACAGCTGCCAGCTTCCTGGATCACATATTGCCCTAATTTGCATGGTTTTCACTTGCAAATGAGGGTAATTTGCATGCAGGAGCTCAGTCCATGCAGGATTCGCCTACGAGCTACGAGCAACGAGTCTACGTCCCGGGAGCACATTCCTGGATCGCACGTTTGCCATATTGCCGAAAATAGCTCTTAGACTAATCCTGCATGTTCTACAGGGCTTTGTAAATCTGGGGGACAGTTTTTTTCAATTAGCAGAGTAATTAGAATCAAGCTATTTGACTAGATGTTTACAAATAGTTGCTTTAACATATGTTTCATGATATGGCAATTGTATACCTCCTTGGTTCCAAAGTCTAATGTGATCTAAATAGACAATTCTGTTGTTTAGCATGCAATAAGAATTTTAAATTATTTTACTGAATAATTTGAAAAATGGCTTTATCGGTATATAAAGAAGTACTGCAGGATTCAAGAAACTCTGTTTAGGGTTCATGTAGAACCTACATAGAATATTTCTGAGTACACAAAGTTGTGCCTGTGGCGGTGCCTCTCAATGAATATTAATGAAGCATGCCATACTTAAGCAAGGCTTTGTGGCACACAACTGTGTTTTTATAGCCACAAAACCTCATTGGAAATGTGAATTCCCCCTTAAGTTTGTTGTCTGCAGCATGGGCCGGTAATTGCTTTCCCTAAATCCCAAACACATTTAAATTGAGAAAAATCATACAAGGGACCCTGCCATGGATATGTCATTCTGCGTTTATTAATTTCATATATTTTACTGTTTTTCATTTATCTCACGTTTTTTCACATTTGCACAATGCTTAACTTGTTTGAGCATTCTGAAGTTTTTATATTTTTTTGTTTTTCACATGTTTGCACAACTGAGCCACCCATGTATCAGGTATGACACACAGGCAAAAATAGAAACCAAATGCATTCAATTAATACCACTGGGCATTGTGCAAACCTGGTAAGTGGGGCTGTGCTGCTCTAACAATGTCAAGTTAACAAAGAATACTAATAAAGGGGATGTCATGTAACTAATGATGTGGCAATAGAGGGCAACTTGTAAGTCTGGAGAACAAATGATCCTTGGTTCTAGTACAATGCGAGCAAACTTTTCTTTTATAGTGTTGACATTTCAGATTATACAAATGAAGTGCAACATAGAAAAGAGATTTTTCCACTTTCTTGTGGCAAGAGTTGTAGTTTAGCAGTACTGTACACATGCTCCTGGGTTTGAAAACTGCGTATTTCATACACTTTTAATGTTGCTCCACATCACATCATGTTTACTCTCACTCATAACACCTGACATAGTGTAGCTGATATTAATATTTCCATGTATGAAGGCAGAGGCACTAAGGGTATTGTGCATATATTATGAAAAGTATGGCTGTCGGTATAATGTGTACTATGTTCATGCAAGTGTATTTCTTCAATCTGATTTGAAAAACAGAGCTACACAAGTGGCTATATATCAAATATCCTTGGAACTCCATTGCTTTTTTATTACCCAATGTGGTGCATCACTTACCATCACTCAAACAGATGCACCCTGGCTTACTGTGTTTACGTGATGGTAAACGGGGCACAGCTTTTTCAAATGAAACAAAAAACAGACAGTGCGCACTTTCAGTAAGTTCAATATGTGCAGTTGGTAGGAAAACATATATTTAAAGTGGAATTTGCAGGAAATGCTCATTATACATTGAGCTTGATCTTTAGGAGACATGGCTGGTATTGGAGAGGGTGTGCACTCTCAAGCACAGTGTAGGGATTTTTAGGAGTCCAAAGTCTTTGTTGGGATCCTAGTTAAGGAACATGACCACACTTTTTGCAGAGGGACAGCTCAGGTTCTCAGTATAAATCTGAAGCCTGGACTAGTTTGGTTAGGGCTTTAACCGGAATGACAGGAATCTCACGCACTGGTGAGCAGTGTCATCATCATTATGCGACAGGTATCCCATGCACTGGTGAGCAGTGCCATCATCATTATGCGACAAGTATCCCACACACTAGTGAGCAGTGTCATCATCATTATGATGACCTCCGTAGGAGTAAGAGGGATACCCTTGATCACTGGATCAGGGAATGTAGAGCAGGGAGCACTCCTCAGATGTTTAAGTATAAAATGCATTGGCCAACTGTAAATGTTATACCTGAATATAGTCAAGACTGGTATTCATAAGGGCATTCTGTTTTGTTTGTCTGCTGAAGAAAGGGCCTCAAATGTGAGGTCTCATGGAGCACACTTGGCAAGGATGAAAAAAGCATGTGGTATGTATGCATATAAAAAGTAATGTTATTGTAGCTTTAACTGTTAAAGATGGATTACTTGTTATTTCAGGCAGTTGTATATAACTGAGCATGTATATCTCAACTATAAAGGAAGTATGCTTGCCTTACTGTGTAGCACAAAGCAACCATGTCACATTCTCAAGTAACAGTGAGCAGGCATGCATAAAGTGTAAAAGGACAGTATGCATACATTGGTCTGTAGTACAAAAGAAATGAACAGTATTACAGTAGTCAGTGGCTGTGGGTTCAAGAACCACACTTTCCAAATATACAATAGTGTGCACAATGGTGTTATGTCTACATCATTATATACACAATACTGTTAGCTAATCATCATTATAGCAAGTTACTTTCAGACATCACTACCTCTGGCACGACTGGCCTGCTCTCAAAGTGTAAGCATGCATATGTGCAATATATGCCCACATGAATGATTGCTGGCTGCAATCTGATCAGAAATACCGTGTCCATCTGTTAGTAACTGGGTAGTCTTCAAAGTATTAAAGACATTTCTTGGGAGTTGGTAGTGTTAAAAGTAAAACATAATAGAATAGCGTTAAATAATTGTAGAAAGCTTTTGTATATTAACTATGAAGTTAGTAACATTTTCCTGTTTTTCTCTCACCCCACCCCTTTTCTTCATTTGTATTGTTTAATTTGTTTTCATTTTGTTATTTTGTATATTTTTGTATTTGTTTGATTTTTATTTCCAATTTTCTTTGTATTTGTTGTTATATAATATATTTTTGTTATTTTTGCTATTATTATGCTTAATTTTTGTTTTTCTTGTTCATCTGTTTATTTTTTATGTGTCTATTTTTTATTTTATTTTATTTTTTTTATTTTATAATTGTATGTTCATGTTTTTTTTTTTAATTACTGCAGCACAGCAGGGTAGGCAGGTCCCAGTGATCCTCCTTCTGTCACTCCACAGGCTACAGCACTGAGGCCCAGCACATCTGAGCTGCAGCCTGGCAGCACCTCACCTGCTCCCCCAGGTAGTTCTGCCTGTGAGGATAGGCCTGTGGTCCCCTCTGGGACCAGTGATGGAGAGGGTGCATTTATCACCAAGAATGAGTTGCCAGGTATGGTGCATAGGATTGTGAACCACATACAGGACACACCCCTCTGCTCTCTGTCCTGGTACAGAGTATCCATTGAAGATGTACACATTGGGCACTGCAGCTACAGGCATAGTGAGGGGACAGTGGTGACAGTCCACTGGGTGAGGAGTGACTTCCCACTGTCAGCCATCATGACATCCATGAGACCTCGATTTCCCCACCCTTACACCAACCATTTTTGTCCTTCACCATCCCTGTATCTTGTCTTGTATGTCCTATCTGTCAGCAACTGCTTCCTTACCTTGCCAGACTGACTGCCCCAGACATGCCTATGTCCCTTCCTCAACATTCCTCT
Organism: Protopterus annectens; assembly: GCF_019279795.1. Lineage (NCBI taxonomy): Eukaryota > Metazoa > Chordata > Ceratodontiformes > Protopteridae > Protopterus > Protopterus annectens. Next base: position 811,269,395 of record NC_056749.1, on the reverse strand, counting down.
CTCACAAAAAAAAGGGCACCTGCCCCTCCCCCCAAAAAATCATCCTATACACAGCTGTCCACTTCGCACATGTGTCTATTTGACATACTTGATTTGGTCCAATTAGCTAATACAATATGATTATGTTGTTGTCACCTCTGTCTCTGGAGGTGACAGTCCAAATACATCTGATCAGTGTTGAAGAAATGGATAGTAATGGTTCTTTTCTGCACCCTTCTTGCACATTCCCGCCCACCTTTCACTTTGTTTTCCCCCATTTGTTCTCCATTTCACCAGTTTTCTAACTTCCTCATTTCCTTTCTGTAAAGAATCAAGCAACGGTAAAAGGCAGTCGCATCAGTAAATGTATGTAAAATGATCATACACACTTGTAAAATTCATGCCTACACCCGATTTCGAACCCAGTACTATCTGTCTCCAACAACAATGCATTAACCTGTCCAGGCACAGAGTCATTCCTTTAGCAGGCGTATTTTATACAGTCAGTATTAACTGTCACATTTTATCTTTGTATTTTCCCTTTGTACTCCCCAGTGCTTGCTCCTTATATTACCAATGTCATATTTTTAACATTAACTGTATATGAAGCATCATTGCACTATACACATTAATGTTTTACAAAGCAATCCCCATTTATTTTTATAAAGCATGTACGTGCCATGCTGCACATCGCACAGCCTCACTAAGCAAGGCAAATAAAAATGTTGATAAATAACAGAAATGAGACTAGTAGTTAATATGATTAGCTACAGCTTTATTTGGGACCAGTTCTATGTGGCCAAAAAGGAATTATCACTGGCTGAAGTCAATTACTACCTGCAGCCAAAGATTCAGTTAAGTAGCAGGTGTATGCAACAACAGTAAAGTCTTCAATTTTCTATTCACTGTGTAAAATATACTTGCTACTGAACTGCCATTGTAGTACCATCTGTTAATGCACTGCTCCACCCTTGTTTTGGTTCATATAGTACTGGGTTCAAATACAGGTGTATGTAACAGCTTCAAATACTTCTTTTGGCTTTTCCCGGTTAGGGGTCACCACAGCAGATCACCTGTCCACTCATGATTGGCAGTGCAGTTTTACAGTGTCAAGTTGCCAGCCCCACGCCCAACCTTCCATGGAAGGCACCCACATGTACACACTCACACCTAGGGCCAATTTAGAGTGTCCACTCCACCTACAGCATGAATTTGGGAGGAAACCGGAGCACCCAGAGGAAACCCACGCGACCAAAGGGAGGATGTGCAGACTCCACACAGAAGGCACCCCAGCCAAGGATCAAACCGGAGAACCTCTTGCTGTGAGGTGGCAACCTTGCATATTCTTAAGTGTAAATAAAAATTGTAAATGTGGTACGTATGAATCTGTGTCATCAATTTTGTGAAACATGGTAGCTGTTTCAAATACAGGTTTATATAACAACTATAAATGTTTTTGTTGTAGGTGTGTATCATTGTGGGATGTGGGCTGTGCACCATCATGCATAGATTCTCTAAAGAAAAGAAATAACGAAGACAGGAAAGTGATGAAATGGGGAGCAAACAGGAGGAAAAACAAAGTGAAAGGAGGGCAGGAATGTGCAGGAAATGTGTAGGAAAGAGCTGTAGCTATCCAATTCTACAACAGCAAAACATGAAAATATATGAAGAATATTAGCTGAATTTGGATTGTCACCTCCAGAGAGAGAGGTGACCACAACATAATCATGTTGTATAGCCAATTGGACCAAATCAAGGGTGTCATGAAGACACTTGTGTGAAATAGAGAGCTATGTACTGGACAATATATATATATATATATATATATATATATATATATATATATATATATATATATATATATATATATATTTTTTTTTTTTTTGGGGCAGGTGCTCTTTTTTTCTTTTTGGCAGAGAGACAGGAATGTTGGGGTAGGGACTTAAGTATCTGTGGGTAAGGTAAGGTGGGTAGGTGAGGAAGCAGTGGCAGACAGACAGGGCATACAAGTCAAGACACAGGGATGGAGAATGACACAAGAGGGGGGTGAACACCTTAGCTGAGTTGAGGGGGGAACATCAAGAGCCCATGGATGGCAAGTTTGGAGACAGTGAGATTCGAGTCCTCAACCAGTGGACTGTCATCACTGTCAACTCACTGCACCAATGGCCTCAGTGTCTGAAGTCTACATCCCCTTGTATTATTCAGAACAAGGATGGAGAACAGTGTATCCACCCGGCGTAGGTGTGCACCAGCTGTGTGGCACGCAATCCTATGCACCAATCCTGGCAGTTCATCACAAGTGATAAAATCACCAACTCTGCCACTGCTCCCAGAGGGAACCACTGGCTTATCCTATGGGGCAGCACTACCTTGAGAACCCAGGTAGTACAGGGGCAACAGAGGGGGTGCTACCAGAGTGTGTCCCTGATGTGCTGGGATGAGGTTTTATAGCTGGTGGAGTGGGGCATGTGGCTTCCACGGGACAGGCCTACCCTGCTGTGCTGTAGAAAAACAGGGAGAAAAAAAAACATAAGGGGTGGGGAGAGAGAAAAAAAGGAGGACATTAGCAACATCATAAGGGACATACAAAGCAGTAATACAGTTATTTCACTCTATTATGTTACCTTTACTTTAAAAAGTACAAACTGTAAACAAACTTTTTTATAACGTTTCTGAATACCCAGTTGATAAAAGATGCACACTATAGTACAGATTTCAGCCAGCAATCCTTGATGTGTGCATATATTGCCCATATGCAGATACCAGTTCTGCTAATTACATTTCCCAGCAGGCCATTTGTGTCACTGCTAGAGAGGTCTGCAGTTACAGTGTAATAATGATGAAAACATAGCAGTGCTTGTTCATTTGGTAATTGTGGTGTTTGAACCCATAATTTCTGACTACTCTACTACCATGGTGTTCTGTGTTACCACAGAGTACTGCGTGCATACTTTTCTTTTACAGGTGAGAGATGTATGCTCTATTTTACAGTACTGTATTCATAGGCCTCAGACTCTTAGAGCAATAAATGTGGACAAAGTCATATATAATCGGGGGCCAAAGTCTGAAAAATAGGGATGACGCTTACATACTTGCTCTTACAAACTTAGTAAGGTGATACAGTAACAGGTTTTTGCACTTGCAAGACTTTTCTGAAGGATCTGAGGTCTGAATTTCATGTCTGACATTATTTAGTGACATCAGTCCTCAATACTTATGCAATTATTTGACTGAAAACCACAGTTACATCTGTAACTATACAAAGACTGGACATTGGTAATCTGTACAGCTGACAGGTATTACTGCATAACATGCCAACTAAGCCCATACCTCACAACCTCTTAAGCCAAAAATGTGGAACAAGCAATAAATACTGGGGGCACAAAGGAGAACAAATAGCAACACATTTTACATATTCTTCTACAAACATAGAAAAGTGATATAATAACAAGTTTTGCATTAGCACAGATGTTATGAAAGGTGTGAAGTATGAGACACAAATGTCATTTTCTGACTGCAGTCCTCAGTGCTTTGGCTAAGATTTGACAGACAAACACAATTTATGAGAAGCAAACCGAAAAATTCTGAACATTCCATAAAACCCATACAGTTGATAGGCATTACAAAGCAGTTTTTAACTTTTAATGCTACAATAACAGTACTTTTGTAATGCATACATACCACATGCTTCTTGCATCCATGCCAATCTACTTTCATGGGCTCTAACATTCAGTTCATGATCTGCCTCAGCTGTGGAAAAAAACAGAACAGAGCAGAATACCATTACAAATACCAAGCCTGACTATATGCAGCTTTAAACAATTACAAGTAATGTCTGAGACTCATACTTACACATCTGTGGGGTGCCGCTAGTCCAACATTCCTCGATCCAGTGGTTGAGGGTATTCCTCCTCCTCATCCTGAGGTCTTGATAGTGTTTCCTACACTGTTTACCAGTGCGGGGCATACCAATAGCACTGGTCAGAATGCTGGCCGGACTATTCCTTGCCTCTGTCCTTGATTGGGAGCCACAATAGTGCCTCCACAGGAGCCAGGGCTCATGGTCATTCACTAGGAGTCCAACAAACACTTTAGTCCCCATGGACACCTCACTTTTGTGCCCTAAATCTCAAACCATCTCTGGAAATGCCTCCCATGTCTGTCACAGAGCAAGACCAATTTAGAATGATATTTTCCCACCAATTGCATGTATTGTGTTTACTCAGAGAGCACATGTTTTGATATGGCATCATATGAAAAAGCTGCGAGTTGCTTACCATCATGCAAACAAGGTGCAAACGGTGGAATGTGATTGTGTAATGGTAAATGATGCAGAAGTTTGGTAAATGATGCAATTTATATGTTATCTGAGATACAGGTAATTCTGTAACAGTGTTGGTCCAATGGGAAGTGCATAACAAGCCACATTACAGGAATATACTTGCCTGAACATAGTACACATTATATCCACAGTCATAACTACACAATATATAGAGTAACAGGTGATTACATAACAGATGCAATATTACTGTGTCAGTCCTAAGTCATATAAATATTATACACTAGGCCACCTGCTATAAATGAGAGTGACTATAATGCAAATTGGAACAGATTTAAAATTGAATGGTGCATACTGTATTCAAACCTTGGACCATATGGGTGTTAGTCCTGCATTGACAGCTATTGCCACAGGAAAGATGGGGAATTATTTCTCTGTGTCAGTTCACTGCTAAATATTGCAGTGTCACAAGAGTAAAACAAAGACTGTGCACCTTGTACTCAAACCCAAAACCATCTAGATTTCAGACCTAGACTTAACACCTGCTGCCACAGAGTAAGCTACATAACATCCCCTAAGTTAGTATTTATTGTTAAGTTCTCACTATTAACCACAGCACAATGGTGCTTTGGGTTTGTGCAATGCACAGTTATGTTAATAGAAAGCATTCGGTTTCTATTTTTGGCTGTCTGGGTTTTGCCTACTACCTGGAAGGTCCAGTCAACCATTATGCACAAAGCTACTCTACATGCAAAACTAATTAGCATAGACAAACCTGTTTGTACTAAGTGGTACATTGCACAAATAATGCACCGTCCATCATCCACTAAAGTAAGACAGAAGGAGAAAAAAAAGGAAAATACAGTTTATTACTACACAGAAGGTGTGTCTACAGAGGTCTCTCACTCCAGTGCACCTTTCCCTTAAGTGTTTGGCAGTGCTCTGTACAGACTCAGCACCTTGAGTGACATTTTTCCTGTAGAAGGAACATATAAGGAAACATCTCCAGTACTTAGTAATAATGACCATTCCTCATGGCATGTCTAAAGGTCAGCTCCCTGTGATTTCTCCTATTAACCTGGTGAACGTGAGCATTCTGAGGTAGTGTAGCAACTGCCTCATGTACACAGACAGCCCTCTCCTCTTATCTCCCAACACTCATACTTGTGAGAGATGCACTTATATATCCAAATTGGAAGCCATGCACTCTCAAGCCACGACCGGAATAGCTGGTCATGAGGAGAAGGTCAACACCTGCACCACCACATGCAACACAAAACCCTCCAGAATACCTACCATCACAGCTCTCACATAAAAACACAATCCACACACCCACCTTCATGGAGGCTCTCAATAGAAATCTACCCAAACAGCAGAGCCCTCCAAGGCAGAAACAGACTCGACCACCACAACACAGCACAAACCACAAGACACATAGCTCACCTACAGAGTGTGCCCCTCAACCTAAGCCCCTTAGGCAAAACAGCTTGCCCAATACACTAATCATAGGTGACTCAACAGTGAGGCACACTGATGTCCCACTCACTAGGTTGAATAAGGAGAAGGTAACAGTCGGCTGTCTATCAGATGCCAGAATCTGACACATAACACACACAGTCGGGTCACTCCACAACACTGTCCATGTGGGTGTGAATGACCTGAGATGCACCTCCCAGGACTACATGAAATGATGCATGGAGGAACTCTTGGATTATGTGGTCCAGGCAGGTATGACCCTAGCCCTGAGCAGCATCCTACCATCACCCAGAATGATACAGCAGTATAAGCAGAAAATGATTGACTTCAACAATTGGCTAAGTTTCTGGTGTCATTATAAGGGGATCCAGTATCTGTCTGTTTGGGATGACATGAGTGACAGACCCTGATGTTTTGCCAGAGATGGCCTGCATATGCCCCCCCTAAGGTTTCCAGATACTTGCTAAGGCTCTTGCCAACCCTATAGTGCCTTTTTTAGGTGATGTTCCAAAGACCAAACTACCACCGTAACAACTATAAATAAATGCAATCGGAGAGTCATGCGGCTGAATGTTAGAAGTCTAAATCTCAAGATGCACTTGCATGAAGCACTCCTCAAAATGGAGAACATCAACATTTGTGCTGTAATAGAGACCTGGTTTAAAGGAGCAGAAAGCAACCCTGCGCTACCAGGCTATAACTCATTCCACACCTTTAGGCCCCCGAACATGGGCCAAACTTCAAAGATGGTGGTGTCTCCATATTTAAAAAGGATATGCACACCTCCAGACTAGTAGCCCAGCATAACATATCTGAGATACTTCAGGTACAACTAACACTGGGCAAGATGGCGATTCAGGTTGTAGCCTGCTATAGGTCACCAACCATGTCCCAAGACTCTCACTCCACATTCCTAAGCAACCTGGAAACTATTAGGGTCCAACCCAACACTCTCATACTAGGTTACCTCAACTAAACCTCCATCAACTGGGAAAACTACTCATGCACTAATACACTGGCCCAATGCTTCCTGGAATTCATCATTTCCAATGCCCTGGACCACCTCATTCTTACCCCCACTAGAGGAAGCAACATCCTTGACCTGGTTATTACTAACAAGGGCAACCATTGCTCTACACCAATAGTCAATTCCTCCCTGGTTAGATCCGACCACAAACTAATCACCATGGAAATTCACATGTCACCGACAGCCCCTGCAAAGGTATCCACTATGAAAAACTTCTGCAGAGCTGACTTTGGACTCCTAAAAACAGAGGTGGCTAACTTCATGGCACCCATGCCAATGGAAAACAGATGCATGACTGCTAAATCATACACCAGTGCACTGTATGAACACCTACATAAATACATGGAACTAGCCATAACCAACAGAACCAATATGCTCTCCTCTAAAAAAAAAGGAAGCCAATATGGTGGTCCCTTGCCATTAATAAACTCCACAACAGAAGAAAGAAACTGTTGCAGAAAAAGGTGAAGTCCCATGACTGGAAAGACTCCCTTATTAGCCTCAACAAAAAGTTGAGATCCCCCATCAAAACCTCTAAAGCCAGCTATGAAGGCAGAATTGTGTCAGACACTAAAAACAACCACAAAGCCTTCTATAGTTATATCAAAAATCTCCACGGCAATACCCAGGTTTGCTCTGAGTTACTGCACAATTGTACCTCCTATACTGAGCCAACAGATACTGCCAACATACTGGCTGACAGATGCAGTGCCAACTTTACCCCTCCCCCCCCCAAATGACCAATCACAATATTGGAGGAATGCCAGGCACCCAGCATTACTGCAGCACAGGTTAAAGCTGCATTGTCCAAGGCCAAGAATACAGCTTCCATGGGACCCAACAATATCCCTGGATGTATTCTACATGAACTACAAAGTGAACTGGCACCACATCTATGTGCCCTGTTCAATCACAGCCTCACCTCAGGCTTTGTCCCTACCAAATGGCACATTGCTGCAGTCATCCCTCTCCATAAAGGGGGAGCAACTACAGACCCTGGGAATTCTCACCCCATTAGCCTGATGAGTCTGATATGTAAGGCTATGGAGTACATCATCATGAACCTAATGAACAAGGATATAGGGAATCTCCAAACTCTAGATCCCACACTATTTGGTTTTGTGAAAGGTAGATCATGCCTGTTCAACCTGGTTGACTTCTTTGAGTCAGTCAACAGAGCTGTGGATGAGGGCAAGGCAGTTCATATAACCTACCTTGATCTGGCCAAGGCCTTTGATACCATTCCCCATTCAGGAATTATTGATAAACTCACCAAGCCAGGCATCAACCCCTATATCACTAGGTGCATTGCAAACTGGCTTACAGATAGAACCCACAGTGTGAAAGTAGCAGACTCCAAGTCAAACTGCTGACCAGTCACAAGTGGATTCCCACAGGGATCATTCCTGGGTCCTCTCCTCGTTGGCATCAACTACTCAGAAGTCCAGGCCAACATGGAAGGACTCTGGCTGACCAAGTTCGCAAACAACTGCAAGCTGGGAGCCCTTATTTACTCCCCAAGTGATGTAGAAATCCTACAGAAAGGCCTCACTGAGACCAATGTCTGGTGTCAAAACCATGGCCGTATGCTTAATGCCAAAAAATGCATTGTCATCCCCTTTGGAAAAACTCAGTTCCCATTAATTACTACATTGATAGGAGCCCACTGAACACTGAAGGCGTTATAAGAGATCTGGGGACACAGGTAACAGCAACCTCTTCTCCAAACACCACATTGCCACTGTGGTCAGAAAGTCCTTCTATATGGCACATCTCATTACCAAGGTTTTGCATCCAGGAAGAAAGAGGTCATCATCTCTCTCTACTCTTCCATCATTAGGGCAGCCATTGAGTATAATGCCCTTTTGGTATGTACCTCACTAGACACATGCAACAGCTGGAAAGGCCACAATAGTACCTTACGAGGAGGATCCTAGGCCTTAAAGACATCATACATGGACAGATTCAAAAAACTCCAGCTATTCTCTGTCTCATATCATCTGCTAATAGGCAATCTCTGCTTGACTTACAAAGCCATGTCTGACCTGGCTCTGTTAGAAATGCTACATTTAAAGAAATCCCAATCCCTCCGGACCACACAATCCAGAGACCGCAACCTCATTACCACAATCAACAGAACATGCTAGAGAGACAGCTTTATAACCCAGAGACTGCCCATGCTCTGGAATGGACTTCCCATACATGTCAAGCAGAGCACCTCACTGGGCCTCCTCAAGAGAAATCTTGATGAGTGGATGGGAAATAGAAAGTTCACCCCGGGGATCACTCCAGTGGCTGTACTTGATAGAGGCACTGGAAACTAATGCCAGGTGGCACAATGCCAGGGCACTTCTATGGGTTAGGCTTGTAAAGGCTCGAGAGGCCATTAGCCTAGTACACACCTATGAACCTATGAAAAAAGGATGGGTGCCTTATTCCTGTTTGCCACACAAACAGCTTGGCAGCAAACAACTTTAAGTTATCCATCACACAGCACTCTTCAACAATGTATTTTAATTTATATCAAACCATCAGCTTTTATTTATACATGTATTATATGAAATAGATTAGGATTTACTGCACTTAGTGATCATACAACCTGTTAAGACTATTGCTTGAAATTATACCAATCTGTGTTGCTTGGTCAATCAGCAATTGTCTGATCAGTATTCAGAGATATGGAGTGTAAAAGCCAAACTACCTCATTTATCTTACAGTGTGTGTGTGTGTGTGTGTGTGTGTGTGTGTGTGTGTGTGTGTGTGTGTGTGTGTGTGTGTGTGTGTGTGTGTGTATTAACTGGGAATAGTATGATATGCAGTTGTCAGCAAATGAAGGCCAGGTTGAATGGCACAAAAAAGCACACACTGCTCTTTTGGTGGCGGTAGCAAATGTGAATTCCTGTTATGATACGTGCAAGGGTACACTGTTCTTTCGAGGGGGGTGGGCCAAGCTAAGGTCATGTTATGGCACAACTTCTTTATGTAAAGATATTCCTTTACAAACATATGATGCAAAACCGAGGTCAAGCATTGATAACTAGTACTTTGGAGAGTTATGAATGTATGAATCTTGCATGCCAGAAGACTTTCTAATGGACACATGCAAGATAGATAATCCTCTGCTATCACACGTTACTTGACTTTCTGTACAAATCTCCTACCTTTTACCTGCTTACTGTACCATGTGATGAAATACAAGTACATGCCATAATAGTATTATACATTAGAGTACATGTTCAGGACATACCTTGTAAATGCTGTGTCTGTACGCCACACTTTGTGATTCCCTAGGAGAAAACAGCATGGAGTCTGCATGGATGCTTTATATCTTGTTGAATAGCTTCACACGATTGATTGATTAACATGCAATGCACCTGCTTATACAGTAATTAGCATCTCTGGAGCACAGACTAAGGCAGATACAATCTATTAATAATGTACTCTGTTATAAAAAGGCAAATGTGTAGCTAGCTAGACTGATGTTGCGGAGAGTTAGTACATTGTTAAACTCACTAAGACAACTGTATTTTTTCACAGTGTTTCTCTACAGAGGAGTATTGCACTCCAGCAGGTATGTTCCCAGTTTGTTACCTACATGAAGCATATGCTGGGATGTAGTTAATAAATATGAAGTAATGACTTCCACACTTTAATACGTATGCATTACTTAGAAGTGCAATGATGGCATGGCCTTGGCTGTCAGGCCATTTTACAGGTACACAGTATTGAAAATACCTGAAAAGGGAATGCTGTGTTATAAATATGTACAAGTTACATGGACAGGTCCTTTGAAAGCACGTTTAACATTTCAAAGATGTTTTGTTATCACATTAGCCTGTCACTTTGTTTGTGGGGTGACAAAAATGAACTAGTTCTAGGGCACTAACTAGACTGGATTGTTATTTTGGCTGGGTGAGCATATTTTGCTTACTGCTATGGCACAAACATGGACATGTTTCTCTTGTTACCTTCCTTGTTTTGTATCCTGTCTCTTTGTCACTTTTTGTAATATGCAGACCCTTTCATGTTTATCCAGGGGGCAATATTGACAGCCTTCCTTTACTGCATTGTCTGTAAACAGTTAATTTGTAGTTATGTGATCCTCATATGTATTATCATTCTAGGCCCCCATTTACAGACACAGTGAACAATCTGATAACTGATGCCTTAAGGCAACATGCTGGTATGCTGCTGTCCAGGGCATGGGCCAATATGGCTGAACGTACAGCTGTCTTGGATAAATTAGTGACCAATATTAATATTGTTGGGGAATACAGTCACACATATGAGCAGGTGCATCACAGAGCAACAGACACGGTAACTGCTGCACAAAGCTTTGCAGCTGTAGTGGCACATGATCATCAAGTCCCAGGTGGAGGCCCTGCTAAAGAACCCCCTCTCACTGCCACTGAGGAATTCCTGGTGAACATTGCCACCCAGAACAGCTGCCAGCAATCTATGGCACAGTATGTTTTGGATATGGGGTGCAACTCCTGCATCCCAAGTTGAGCTTTCAGGTATGTTTTGTTAGATGATAATTACAATACTGTGGCATAGTGCACTTACTTCAGTAATGTATATGTTTGCATCAGTTGTTTGTTGGGTGAGTGGATTTAGGATTGCTACAGTTATAAGCTTAATTTGAAGTTGTCAGCCACATTCCCGCTGACATTTGAGGTACTGAAGATATAGAGATTTAAATATATTACCCCCTGTTTTACTGTTAAATGTGATGACATTGCCACCAGCTCTTGTTTTACTTATTTCTGGACTGTCAGAAATACAGAGATGCAGGCCTCCTGCAGAAGGTAAGCCTAATAATACATTTATGTCAGTACTGTATATAAATTTCAACATATCTCATAATGTTAAACACAAAAGGACACAGACCAAATGACAAAGCTTCAAAGGGTAATGTTGATGGAGATGCATCATTTTGCTGTGGTTTTTGCATCCCTGTCAGTGTTACCTTTTGAAGATATCTCATAATGTGTCCTCTCAGACCTGTTGTATGTATTGCTGTACTGTCTGTACTAGTGATAGCAGTGTACTTTTTTAGCGTATATTGCAGCATAGTTGTGCGGGTATTAAAGTATTTCTGTGTTTCTCCATTTTTATCACAGGTGAGCATGACAATGGGAGTGTGGGCACTCTGACACATGATGTCAGTGTCTCAGCACACACTGATGATGATGGCCAATCTGAGGCACTGTTGGCGGGTGCAGAGGTTGAATCTGCAACAGAGGTTGACATCCAGTGACCCCCTTCTTTTTCCCCAAACACAGCCTTTAAGCCTATACCTACCAGTCCACTGAGGCCAGAGATATTAGATAGGTTGAGGGTGAGGACATTGATCAGGGTAGTGTGGCTACTGCAGCTTCAGTGCCTGTTGAGTTTGTCCATAGCCAAAGTGTTTTTGAAGTGTCACACAAGAGGGTTGATAGGGGTGCTCGAAGGAGGCCTGCTAACTCTCCTCCAGCTGGTGCCGATGTCTCTTTCTGTGTCACTCAATGGATGTTTAGGGCCATCATGGAGGCACAGGCATGTTCTGAAAGGTGGTGCAGACAAATTCTCAGGGTTCTAGATGTGGCACAGACTGTCATCCGTAACTGCCTCCACCGTGGAGGCAATTCAGTGGATTGGTTCAATGACACATTGAAACATGGAGTATCTGTGATGGAATGAGGTTTATATCATGGACTGTGCAGTGTCTGTGATGACACAATTGCTGGGAGGGGGACATCGTCCACATGAGTGTAGGTCAGCCATATCATCTGCTGCTAGCCAAAGTGACCATGCCCAATCATGCTTGGGTAGTGGCAGTACTTCCCCTGCAATATCAGGGAATGTGCTTTCCACACCCAGATGTCCTGGTCATTCTTGTGAAGGGAGCGCATTCAGGAGACAACAGTCACATTCAGTTAGTAGCACTGCATCTGACCTTTGGTGTCCAGCTACCTGTGCATCTTCTGGCAGAGCCAGGTCTCATGGTTGAGGGTGATAACAATGAAATGACAACTCTACCATGCACAGCTCACACCTGTCTGACAAACCAAGTTGTAGCGCTAGCACTGAGATTGGCTGTGTTCATGAACATTGTCACATACCACTTTCACTCAGAGGACCCCCTACAGACACACACACAACAATTACATGGTTCATCCTGCCTGATTCCCTGTTCTTACTCACACACACTCAACAACCTTTATGTCAGTCTAGACCTCCTGCCCCCCCCACAACACACACCCAGTTGACTACAGTGAGATTATTTATTTTATTTTATTTTTATTTTTATTTATTTTACATTTGTTGACCGGGATAATCTGGCTGGATACATGTCCATCTTCAGCGGAGGCCAGAGGAGAAAAGCTCCATACTATATACTACATAATACTACAAAGACTTTATCATTCATACATATATGTATATATATATATATATATATATATATATATATATATATATATATATATATATGTATATATAACTTTTTACAATTTCCATACATACTGACATTCTTTAAAAGGATATAACCTCATTTGGCTCCTCAGTTTAATATAGAGCTACTGGATTATTAATCAAATAACTACGATATAGTCACTTAGAGGCAAGAAGTCCTCAAAAGACACACAGTTGAGGGGTGGAAGTTAGTTGGGGTAAAGCAAGGACATAGCTATTGTGTTTTAAAGAATTGTATAAGATTTTTCTTGAAATGGGGTAAAGAAGGCTCAGAAGTTAGGTCAACAGGAAGTGAGTTCCATGTTTTGTCATGAACCCCTACCTATCTAAGCAGACAGGCTACAGAACACAGTGCTTAATGCACATACCACAGCACATCTGACTTATATGGGTGTGGAGGTGAACTTATAGTAGATGACATCAGCTGGCCCAGTGAGAGACAACAGCTTGGGAGGCTGGTGTGGAATGAATGCATAGGGATGAGAAGCTATCAAAAAAATGGCCAGCCATGCCATACATACACACACACACACACACACACACACACACACACACACACACACACACACACACACACACACACACACACACACACACACACACACACACACACACACACACACAAGCGCGCGCACACACACACATGCACACAGTCAGCTGAAGTGAGAACAGCACACCTACCTAAGTGCACAGACTACAGAACACAGTAGTTAATGCATGCACCACAGCACGAGTCTGACTTATACAGGGGTTCAGGTGAACTTATAGTAGATGACATCATCAGGCCCTGTGAGAGACAACGGCTTGGAAGGCCAGTATGGAATGAATGTGTAGGAATGAGCAGCTATCAAAAAATGTCCAGACATGTCATGGGAAAGGTAACTGTAGGATACCACTTATATTCTGCTGTCTAGAGTCACACCCACCCACATGACTGTAGTGAGATTAGAACCCCTGCCTATCTAAGTGCACAGTCTACTGAAAACAGTAATTAATGAATACACCACAAAACAAGTCTGAATTATGTAGGAGTGCAGGTGAACATATAGTAGATGACATCAGCAGGCCATGTGAGGAATAACAGCTTGAGAGGCCTGCATAGGCACATAGAGTCAGAGCATCATATGAGGCTAATAGCCTAATAACAATAGGCTGTTTAGAAGCCTAGCTGTATAACAACACAATTACTCTTATTGAGCATATTTGGATGCTTGAGTTTAGGAGAACAAGGTTGTGAGCACCACCAACTGGCACTGTCCATGAGGGAGCACACCATATTATAAATTACATTTTGTGGTGTGGTTGATATAAGTGTGGAAAAAAATAAACTGAGACCCCAGATTGTAATGCTTGTGGGTGTGTGGTCAACACATGGACTGAAATCAGACAGCATCATATATACATTTCCACAGCACATTGGGCTATACCTCTCAGCCTTTTATTGCAAGGAACCTGGACAAAGCCATACATATTGAGTTGAAAAAGGACCAAACATAGGGACATGTTTTACATGCTGCTGTTACAAACACAAACAGTTGATAGAATAACATATTTTGTATTAATGTGAATTGTCTGAAGGGTAGGAGTTTTAAAATTCAAATGTTTGTCATTGTTTTCTGGCTTCAATAGTCAAGTAATTTCAAATTATTTGCCAGAAAACCAATTTTTTATGAAGACCAGGGCAAAAATATGATACAAAAATCAGGACATTCTGCAAATATCTAAACACTTGAAAGGTGTGCATTGGGCAGCAGATTTGCCCTGTGGCTAATTAAATGAATGCCTATGCAAGATACAGCTGTTTTCATGTAAGTAAGCAGTGCACAAAAGTGAGCTGCATTGCTAATGTGTGACAGTTACTCCACACTGGGTTTTTGCAATGGCCAAAATCATTTATTGAATATATCCAGTGTCTATATCTGCCTCTCTGCTTCTTAGGTGGTCTGGTTTCAGCATAGCCACGCTTCATGCAAGTCACATAAGCACAGCCAAACCTGCAGTCATTTGTTTGCACTATGCAGTACATAGCAAAAACAGTTGAATAAAAAAAAGAAACGTGGGAAAACAGATGGAAATGGAGACATACAAGGACTGAGCAAAAGTAAGGCATGACATACACACTACAATATGATACTACACATCAGATATTTCTACATAGTTCAGGATTTGGTCTCTCACACCACTGCAGATCCAGAATAAAGGATGGATGCCTTAGCCCTTTTTGCCACACAAACAGCTTTGCACCAAAGAACTGAAGCAATTCCTTACACAAACAAATCCATCAGAATGTACACTGCTATGAGATCATCAGCTGTGACTTGTACTTTTAACCCTCTTTATTATATTTGGACATAGTACACTTAATGATCAGACAATCTTTTAGGATTTTGCTTGCAAAAATATAGCTTTCATAGGTTAGCACTAGGCTAACTGCCCTTGTGAACCATTTTAAGCCTAGCCAACTACCTTATGTAAGAATCAAACCTTGTACCTTGTGTCTGTTAAGTAAACACCCTAACCATTATGCCAACCTCTCACCCACTTTGTCTTACTTATCAGTGTTTCTTGGTACTTCATCAGTTATCTGACTGGTACTGTGAGTCTTTCATGTGTGTAAAGAATTCAATATTCTTGGCCTTAAAATGTGTGTGGTTATTAATTGAGAGTTATATGATATGCAATTGTCAACAAGTGAAGGCCAGGTTATATGGCACAAACAGCCATATACTGTTATTTTTGGGGGACCGTTGCTGAGTTACTGTTATGGCACAAGCAAGGTAACACTGTTCTTTGGGGGAGAGCTCATGCACTGCTATGTCATAAACAAGCATAGCTTGTTCTTTTGTGGGTAAGGAAAGTTGTTACTGCTATAGCACAAACAAGGATGTGATGCTGTTGTTACTCTCCTTGTTCTGCTTCCTGCCTGTTGTTTGATCTTGGGAAGGGTTGTGAAGTCAGAAACTGCAATGTGTATCGATACCATCTAGCTTCTTTTTTTACAGAGTTTGCAGTACAAAGGTATGGAGCAAAAATAATGAAATGTGGTGAGCATCACTATACTTCAGAAGTAGGACTGTGTCAATCTTTGAAACCTGAGGTTTAGTACTTACTGATGGACACATATAATATAAGTAAAGTAAATGGCTCCCTGCTGTCACATGTTGTCATAAAAATATGTATTAATGTGTGCATGCTTAATGCTAATTAGAAGCTAAATGAGTTAACACGTTTTTCATTCTATTTTATATGCACTGTTTTATATATAAATTGAGTTTCATATGAAACTGAAAAGATGCTTTTTGAAACTGCAGTGTGCTTTCTGAAACTTGCAAGATGCCCTCTGACCTAGTAATTGCTAGCACAGCAATATTCATGTTTATGCCTTTTGGAAATGTACTTGAGAAGCAGGTGCTTATCTGCTAGGTCAGGAGTGAATGAATGAACAATGCTATATCCTGTAAATGTAATGATTCTAAACAATCAGCTCTGTTCGAAGTATGAGAATATGTACAGCTGCAGCAGCTTAGAGATAATGTAGACAAAGGATTATTAGAGAAATGAACTGCTAGCTTTGTGCTTGAATTAGCCATAGTACCTTGAATGGTAACATGACATGTATCTAACCGGTGGTAACCAAGGCCACATTGTTTTGTTAGTAAGTTTCTCACAAAAAATTGAAAAATCAGCAGAAATTCATGAGACTAATGGTCAATAAGTGATGATGAAAAGACTCGTAATTTGCTACATCAGCTTGGTAGGCAATGTCTTATTAGAAAGTGTATAAAAATGAAGGTATTTCCTATTTCTAGTTAGACAAACTCTGTAATAGCACGTTTTTGTCTCCTTGTTGCAAGATTAAAGTGCCTTAACCTGAACCTACCGTGTTTTGATCATTTTTAAAGTATATTTTTCCTTTGACAGTTTGGTCCTTTGGACCGGAAAGTACCTCTCACTCTAGGCCTAGGTCAGAATTGGGCCTGGTGGCATGTACCCATATGGAGAAGCGGCCAAATTGGCTCTTCTGTTTTGAAAGACCTCCAACTGAATTGTCGTTCGAAAGAGGCCAGCCACTGTTTCTGATCTGGGATTGGAGGATGAGTCAACGATCTGGTGGATCAACTCACGGAGGGTCAGGTAAGGAGGAATTTACCTTTTTCTGTTTTAGATCAGGGACAAGTTGCAGAACTGTTTTTTGTCAGGAAGATTTGCATGCGCAGATCAGGGACAAAAAGGTTACTGTCTTATAGATCAGGGAAACAGAATAGGTAGACAGTTATTCTAGATAAACTGTGAAAAGGTATAAAATTGTGGTACCACATGATAAGAAGGGTTACGTAACAATTTACAGCTTAGCTAAGGCAACATGGGAAATCAGTGCACGAAAAGTTCCCGAGACCCGACCCTAACCAAAGACGTGAAATATATGCAATTACAGCGTGCCGATAATGTTAAGTACTATACAAAATGGGCTGATAAATACAAATTTGATGGTAATTTAGATAAATCTTCACTTATTAAACTCGTCAGACAACTTAAAACAGATGTGAAAGGTCAGCTAAAAAAGCAACGGCAATTAGGAGTCCCTCAGGCACATAGGTGGCTTGAGGAAGCAAATCGCAGGGAACAAAAGATTAAAAATTCCAAAGCAATGTTCTTAGACAAAGAAGATAATAACTTGGTAATAGCAACAGACACTCCTCCGCCCCCTCCGCTTCCCTTACCAGAATATGAAGCGAGTGGACAAGCTGATCCACCTCCGCTATACCCAGCTGTTCCTGCAAAATCAAAACCTTTTGTCAGGGATCCTATCAAGACTAGGTCTCGAGCACGTAACTTGAGAGGGGAGATTGAATTATATGAAATGAATAAAAATTCACAAGCTATGAGTGAGGAAGAGATATGTCCACTCATAGAAATACCAAATCCACAGGCAGGACAGGCAGGACAGGATCCGACTCTCTTAGTTTATAGACCGTGGACACCGGAAATATCCGGAAAGCCACAGAGGGAATTCCCCATCCGAAAGTTAATTTTAGAAAATTCTTAGAAGATTTACAGGGCATGAGGTTAAGTTACCATTTGAATGGAGAAGAAGTAGAAAAGGTAGTTAGACAAATTGTAGGTCCAGATTGGCACATGATCAGTGGCAACTGGAATCCCCGTGACGCAGAGCTCAGACTACTCCCACATAGTAATGCTGAACTGGATAACAGAGTGAAAGGTCTGACAGACTGAATCTCTGAAAAATGGAAGCCTAGGGCTGATTGGACTTGCATTAATCAGTGCATACAACAAAAAGGTGAAACTGTTGATAGATATTATGCTAGATTATTAGAATGTTTTAATAACCATTGCGGAATGCAAGTACCTGAAGATCAAACACATGATTCCCCATATGAGCAATAGCTAAAGAATGCGTTCTTAAAAGGCAGTATTACTCCCATTATTAGCTTTATTACAAAGCACATGGTAGATCATCGTACAAGTAGATTACAGTCATTACTTGAATACCCAAGCCATGCCGAAAGGCATTTTAATAGCAAAAAGAAAAAGAAAGCTCAAGTATTTGCAGTAGAAGATGGGGCAGAAGTCTTTGTAGTACAGACCGGGAAGAAGGGTAAGAAAAATGCCCAGGGAAACAAACAATCTGATAAACAATCAGAAGATTTTGAAGAAAGAAAGAAAAGGGGTGAATGTTTTAAATGAGAGAAAAAGGGACATTTGGCAAGGGATTGCAGGCTAATTAAAAAGGTAACTACGGAAGATAAGGAGGGTGAGGAATGACTATATGATAGTCAGGAATCATTGAATGAGAATAGACAGGGAAAGACAAACGCAAATGTGGTAGCAAGGGTAGAGGATGTGACAGAAGGGGTAGAGGATGTACATGAATTCATAGATGATGAAGAAAATGAAATTTTGGACTTAGCATTATTGAGCCTAGAGCTCTACTTAGCAGACACAAAACCGGAAGTTACGCTTCTGGTAGAGCGGAGGGAAGTAAAATTTTTGTGTGACTCGGGGGCTTCACGGACCCTGATACATCTTTCCAAACTCCCAGAAGATTCAGAGTCACCAGATTACATATTATTGAAAGCAGCTAATGGATAGCTGTATCGGGAGCCACTCTCCCATGACATAGCAATAACTGACCCCGTTTCAGGAATGACCCAGAAAAGCAAAATTGTTGTTTCTGCAAAATGCCCAGTAAATCTCTTGGGCAGAGACTTAATGCAGATATTTGGCATAGCCATAGTTCCAACCATGCAGGGTATGGAAGCACAGCGACAAATGGAAACTTTTGTGGTGCGACCGGAGGGTGAAACATATTATTGGTACATAGTTAAAAACAAACACCGCTGAGCAAAACAATGGAGGATTGCAGTCTCATTTAAATCACAAGTAGCTCCTAAATCCAATAGCCAAAGATCTAAATAATCCAAGTGCAAAAGCAGGTTTATTAATAAAAAGAGGTGGCGCTTTTCGCGCTTTTCTTCAGACCTATACAACTAAACTGTCTGTAAACATCAGTTTAAAAAAAAAAAATGGCGCCAAAATCCTGTCCATTATTTAAAGGTACATGGCTCATAATATCATGTAAAAAGTCATATATAAAATTCTATACACCATCATAAAACAACAAATGCATCAAAAAAAAAAAGCCATTCATATTCATATCCATTATTGGAATAAATAAAAAAGTATGTGTGACAGATTGGGGGGGGAAAAATTTTAGTAACATAACTATCAAAACATTGACAGAGCATCTATGCATATAGGGAACCCTTCCATTGAGACCTGGGTGATATCTGCCCTAAACTTAATAATCCAATGGATTTCTGGTCTCTGTATAATTGTTAATGTCCCTCTCCTGTATGTCCTTGAGATCTGTTCCAAGATCCTGAACTTAAAACGATGCTCTTTGACCTTGTCATTAGTGTGTTTGGATAGTGCATTATGTGTAGTACCTCTCCTTGTGTGGTATACATGAGGTAAACTACATCTCTGGACATACAATTGCCCCTCGCCTGATGTGGTAAATACCCGAACCATATGGATATCGGAAGACAGGGTCGGTTTCTATATATGGACAAAATTGCATTTTGTGCATGTGGGGTATGTAGGGACCCAACAAAGCAGGTGGATCATTATGGACCCCTTGGGCAGAGCAAACTCTTTAAGTTCTTTTTTTCCCGATTAAGCGAATCTAGGTCGAGTACCTGTAAGGCTCTTAATAGTTGGGTCAACTGATAAAACGTGCCAATGCTTAGAGAAAATGTCTTTAAGTGTACCTACATCCCTGGTGTAAAAAATGGGAAATGCAATTCCATTGTCCATATTTGAACCGCCCTCTTGGCTATCCAAGCCATCACTGGCCTCTCCCGCGTATATTTCAACAGCACCATCTGAGAAACACTGCTGCATCGTTCGAGCATGCATCCTGGCTATGTATACAAGAACATAGTGAAGGGACAATCAATGCGGATGTCTAGATATACACCCCTAGACAGTCATCTGGCAAGTGAATTAGGAGACCTTAGCAGCAAATTGAGGGAACGTGGCTATGACCACTTAGATATCTCCAGAGGGATGGCGGGCATTGCAGATCTGAGGATAGACAGAGCGAAACCATATTTCTCAGATGGTGCTGTTGAAATATACGCGGGAGAGGCCAGTGATGGCTTGGATAGCCAAGAGGGCGGTTCAAATATGGACAATGGAATTGCATTTCCCATTTTTTACACCAGGGATGTAGGTACACTTAAAGACATTTTCTCTAAGCATTGGCACGTTTTATCAGTTGACCCAACTATTAAGAGCCTTACAGGTACTCGACCTAGATCTGCTT
The DNA here is from genome assembly GCF_019279795.1 of Protopterus annectens. Taxonomy (NCBI): domain Eukaryota; kingdom Metazoa; phylum Chordata; order Ceratodontiformes; family Protopteridae; genus Protopterus; species Protopterus annectens. The sequence goes on along the minus strand of NC_056749.1, from coordinate 811,248,323 downwards.
ACCCGAATAGAAAGAACTTAGAGAGTTTGCCCTGCTACCCAAGGGTCCATAATGATCCACCTGCTTTGTTGGGTCCCTACATGACCACATGCGACAAATGCAATTTTTGTCCATATATAGAAACCGACCCTGTCTTCCAATATCCATATGGTTCGGGTTACCACATCAGGACAGGGCAATTGTATGTCCAGAGATGTAGTTTACCTAGCCTGCTGCACAGTCTGTCCAGCCTACTATGTAGGCAAGACCAATAAGACACTGAGGGATAGGATTCAGGAGCATGTATACCACACAAGGAGAGGTACTACATAATGCACTATCCAAACACACTAATGACAAAGGTCAAGAGCATCGTTTTAAGTTCAGGATCTTGGAACAGATCTCAAGGACATACAGGAGAGGGACATTAACAATTATACAGAGACCAGGGAAATCCATTGGATTATTAAGTTTAGGGCAGATATCACCCCAGGTCTCAATGGAAGGGTTCCCCTGCGACTCTGCTGAAATCAAGAAGGTTATTGTCCAAAAGATGTTAAGAGGCTATGAAGAGTTTTTTACTTTGTGGTCAGTAGGGTCTTTTGAACCTTTATATACATAGATGCTCTGTCAATGTTTTGATAGTTATGTTACTAAAATTTTTCCTCCCCATCTGTCACACATACTTTTGATTTATTTATTCCAATAATGGATATGAATATGAATGGCTTTGTTTTGAAATGCACTGTTTTATGATGGTGTATAGGAATTTTATATATGACTTTTTACATGATATTTTAATGAGCCATGTACCTTTAAATAATGGACAGGATTTTGGCGCCATTTTGGCTCTTTAAACTGATGGCTCTTTAAACTGATGTTTACAGACAGTTTAGTTGTATAGGTCTGAAGAAGCTCATGCTCAACTCACCTTTATTAATAAACCTGCTTTTTACATACCTCGCCTGCACTTGGATTATTTACATCATTGGCTATTGGATTTAGGAGCTACTTGTGATTTAAATGAGACTGCAATCCTCCATTGTTTTGCTCAGCGGTGTTTGTTTTTAACTATTTATCTTTGAGCTTGTTGTTCCGTTGAGCATTCACTCCACTGGTCCTCTTTATTCATTATATATTATTGGTACAGCCAGGACTTAGTTACGACTGGTCCAGGGGTAGTAACTGAAGAAATGATGAACGTAGCCATCAGCAAATCCCCCTCCCTTGACACTGATAAACAGCATTTGTTGCATTGTACTCTATATTACTGTAATAGACCAGGACCTGACAAAGAATATGAGCAAGAGTTGTTTAAAAACCATGCTAATAGGCTAGTATTACGAAATTTGTACTGGGACACAGAAGGAAACAGTATAATAAGCTGTTCATTGCCCCAGGAGTTTTTGACACTCTACAAGTCTAATCGATTGCCACATGTAAGCTTAACTAAAAATAGAAATTTGAAGTGGGCAGACTTAGGAGAAAAAGTCACGAGGTGGGAAAAACAGACAGAGTTAGAACTCTCTGAACAAGGCGTACAAAAGCAGAAATTGAATTGGATAACACAGACACACCCAGCTGTGCACTCAAAGGCAAGTGAGGATAGTTGAGTATTACTATTACTGGAGGAAGAGGAAAAAGCCTTACAAGACATACCAGAGACTCTCTGGTCAACAGGGAAATCAGATGTAGGACTTATTCGTACAGCAGGACCAGTTACTATTATGCCAAAATCAGCATTTAGACCTCAGAAAAGACAGTATCCCTTGAGAAAGGATGCAGAGATAGGGATCAAACCTATAATAGCAGCCTTACTTAAGGAAGGAGTCTTAATAGAATGTCCCGATTCACCATGTAATACACCCATATTTCCTGTTAGGAAAGTAAACGGGGAATGGTGTATGGTCCAAGATCTACAGGCTGTAAATGACACAGTTATACCCAGGGCACCAACGGTGCCAGATCCACACACCTTATTGAATGATTTGAAACCTCAGCAGAAGTATTTTTCTGTGGTAGATATTAGCAATGCATTTTTCTCAATACCGATACACCCAGACAGCCAACATTGGTTTGCATTTACATTTCAGGGGAAATGGTATACATATATGAGATTACCACAGGGATGTTGTGAAAGTCCAACGATATTTGCACAGGAAATGGCAAGTAACCTGGTAGGATTTATCCCACCGAAAGGTAGTCAGATTTTACTTTATGAAGACGACATTCTGCTGGCAGCCCCCACCCAGCAAGAATGTAAAGAGGACACCATAGCATTATTACAATTTTTAGCTACTCAAGGACACAAGGTAAACAAGAACAAACTGCAACTTTGGAGAAAACAGGTTAAATACCTGGGATATGTAATATCCAAAGAGGTCAGAATATTAGACAAAGACAGGAAAACGGCAATATTACAAGCACCTAGACCAACTACCAAGAAGGAAATGATGTCCTTCCTGGGAACTACCAACTTTTGTTGGAGTTGGATACCAAATTATGCTTTGGAATCTGCTCCACTGACTAATTTGATATTCAAAAAGCCGATGGCAGCACAGGATTCATTACAGTGGACACCAGAAGCAGAAGCAGCTTTCTGCAAACTGAAACAACTGATAGCATCTTCCTTAGTTTTAGGATTACCAAACTATAATAAGCGATTTATCCAAACTGTAGACTGTAAGCAAGGTTATATGACATCAGTGTTAACACAACAACATGGGGACAAACAATGCCCCATAACTTACTATTCATCACAGTTAGACCTAGTGGCGCAATCCTTGCCCCACTGTGTACAAGCAGTAGTCTCAGCTGCAATGGCAGTGCAGGCTTCAGCCTTGGTAGTGTTGTTCCACCCTGTCACATTGAGAGTGCCTCATGCAGTCGCAATTATTTTACTGCAAGAAAAAGTAGCATATCTTTCTCCTGCTAGGCATCTTTCCTGTATGACTATACTGTTGAGCCAACCTCATATGACAATTGAATGATGTACAACTTTGAATCCATCAACCTTGCTCCCAACCCCTGCAGATGGCAAACCACACTGCTGCCTGCAGGAGATTGAGCAAAAGACACTACCTAGAAAAGATCTTACAGATGTTCCCTTGGATGATGCCGAGGTGACATACTATGTGGATGGCTCGTGCAGGAGGGGCCCTACAGGACAGAATCTAGTAGGGTATGCAGTAGTTTCTGATACCGAGATTTTAGAAGCGAAGTCTTTACCACACAACTTATCTGCACAAGCAGCAGAATCGATTGCCTTGACGAGGGCATGCACCTTAGCAAAAGATAAGAAAGTAAATATTTTTACTGACAGTCAGTATGCTTTTTCTACTGTACATGTTTTTGCGCAGCAGTGGAAAAATAGAGGAATGGTAACATCAACTGGTAAACCAATTAACCATGCGCAATTTATTTTAGACTTACTAGACTCTATTCAGTTACCTCAGAAAGTAGCTATTTGCAAATGCGTAGCTCATACCAAGCAACAGGATAGAATTTCAAAAGGTAATGTGAGGGCTGATACAGCTGCAAAACAGGCAGCTTCGGCTTCAGAAGTTTTTCTTTTGAGCGAGGAATTATAACCTTCTGAGATTTTAGATTTAAAAATGTTAAAAACAGTGCAGACACTTACTACAAATATAGAGAAGCAAAAGTGGATAAAAGGAGGAGCAGTCCTTGAGAAGGGACTGTACATCTCCAAAGAGAAGAAACCAATCCTACCATCTAACTTGTTTAGATATGCAGCTTTGTTGAGGCATGGGCAGAGCCATGTCTCAACAGGGGGGATGGTACAGTTAGTGAATCGAGTGTTTACAACATATGGAATTACTAATTACACAAAACATTTTTGTGCAGCATGCCATGTTTGTAACAAGCATCATGCACAAGGGGCATTGAAACCTAAGCAAGGGAGTTTCCCTACACTACTGTATCCATTTCATACTATTTGTATGGATTTTATAGAACTGAACAAATGCGAAAATAAAAAGCACTGCCTTGTCATTATAGATATGTTTTCCAAATGGGTGGAAGCTTTTCCAACTAAAAATCCAGATACAGCTACTGTTGCAAAGGTCCTTGTTAAAGAAATTATACCTAGATTTGGCATACCGGAAAAGATTATAGTGACAGTGGTACACATTTTGTAAACCAAACAATACAACAACTTAATCGCTATTTCAGGATATTGTTGAAAAACCACTGTGCATACCAACCCCAATCTGCAGGATTAGTAGACAGGCATAATGGGGTGTTGAAGAGTAAGCTTAGGAAATTGATTAGTGAGACACAGAAGAACTGGGTGCACTGTTTACCTCTGGCACTGTTGAGCATGAGAACCATTCCAAATGCAAAAGGATTAACTCCTTTTGAAGTTTTGTTTGGGAGGGCATATTATACACCTCAATGGAAACCTCTCATGTCTGCAGAGCAGGAGGCTGACAGTTCACTTGCAGGATATATGAGGCGATTTTTGAATAACAAACTTTTGCAGTTAAATTCTGTTTCAGATAAAGAGCAAATGAAATCGGAAGCAGCAGTAGCCCCAGGCACCTGGGTCTGGGTGAAGATTGTGAAGAAAAAGAACTGGAGTTCTCCGAAGTGGGAAGGGCCATACCAGGTACTACTGTCGACACCCACTGCAGTCAAGATCGTGGAGCGAGCATCCTGGATTCATTTGACACACTGTAAACTGGTTAAGAACTTTGAACTGGACAAAAACCTTGTTACTGTTGTACAACGAGAACAAAATGACCAGGTATAGAGTGAATAGAGACATTGAGCAACCTCAGAAAACTTGCATGATCATTTTGATAGCTATGCTAATTACATTGTTCTTTTTGTTGTGGCCTTTCCTTTTTCCTGCCACAAAAGTTGAACTGATTAAACGTGATGAACCAAATATAGACTGGCACCCGAACTTTAACACTTATCAGGCAATTACACGTGTGTATGCTGAGACTTTTAATGTTTCAAACTGCTGGATCTGCACAGCCATACCAACAGCATACGGGGGGTTATTAATGACTGCTATCCCCCTAGGGGTCAATGAGACCTGGGAAAATCTGTTTTTTGACACAGTATCTATTAAAGCATATGATAATGTAGCACTGCATTTGCCTGTGACACAAAAGGGAATTGTATGTTTTTATAAAAATGATACCATACAAGTGGGTTGGAGCAAGTGTAATGTGACGGTACAATATAAATGTTATACAAAAGCAAACGATCTGGGTGGATCTTGTAGTACATATTATAACTCATTTCTTAAATCCATGCATAAGACTCTTGATGAAGTACGACGTAATCCTGAACTTTTTAAACAGTTATCTGTAATAGATAGGAAAATGTTTCATGCAGGGCAGTCATTTTGTAACAAAGTAACTACTAAAGTAGAGGATTGTTATTTTGTGTTTGGAAAAAAGCATATAAATGGTTACCTGAGAATTGGTCCGGCAGTTGTTTTTTGGGGTACCTGGTCCCAGCCATACAACACACTGCAGTCTTGCCTCAGGGGAATATTCAAAATACCCGAGATGTGGCCAAGAAAACTGTTAAAAAGCCTGAGAATCCAATGGGACAGATAGAGGCGGGCTGGAAAGACCATCACAGTGTGGGTACCAAACTTACGCAAATGGACTTGAGTGATGCTGTCATATCGTGGGCAGGCATATTACCTGCATATGGCGCAGTTAAATCAATTTGGGAGCTGTGAAAACTGTCTAAACTTCTCAAAGTGATGAGTAATGCAACTATTTCTGCTCTTGAACTGATAACTGAAGAACTGAATGCTATGAGAACTGTAGTGCTCCAGAACCAAATGGCTCTTGACTTCACCCTAGCGGTGAGGGGTGGGACGTGCTTTAATCAAAGAAGAATGCTGTGCGTTTATACCAGATCATCAGCACAAAATTAATGACCACCTTGAGGTGATTCAGCAAGTGTCGGCCATGAATAAACCAGGCCCAAACCCTCTGACAGACTTTTTCCAGAATTTGTTTGGGGGGGTGGGTTTCTATCCTTATGAATGTCTTAATTGCCATTGGTGTGGGATTACTCCTGATAGGAGTTTGCATCTGTTGTGGAATCCCCTGCATGAAAAAATTAATCAAAGAATTTATAGATATATCAGTTTCTGAGACTATGTATCAGAGTACTGAATTTGAAGAGCTGCTAGAATGTGAAATACTTTCATAAAGTTTAAACTGAATGACTTTCTTAACTGCAAATCCTGAATGGAAGAGGTTAGGAAAAGAAGCAAACTGTTTATTCTTTTTGAAAATAGAATTAAAAAGTATTAACAGGGGGGAAATGTCAGAAAAATATGTATTAATGTGTGTATGCTTAATGCTAATTAAAAGCTAAATGAGTTAACACATTTTTCATTCTATTTTATATGCATTGTTTTATATATAAATTGAATTTTATATGAGACTGAAAAGATGCTTTTTGAAACTGCAGTGTGCTTTCTGAAACTTGCAAGATGCCCTCTGACCTAGTAATTGCTAGCACAGCAATATTCATGTTTATGCCTTTTGGAAATGTACTTGAGAAGCAGGTGCTTATCTGCTAGGTCAGGAGTGAATGAATGAACAATGCTATATCCTGTAAATGTAATGATTCTAAACAATCAGCTCTGTTTGAAATATGCGAACATGTACAGCTGCAGCAGCTTAGAGATAATGTAAACAAAGGATTATTAGAGAAATGAACTGCTAGCTTTGTGCTTGAATTAGCCATAGTACCTTGAATGGTAACATAACATGTATCTAACCGGTGGTAACCAAGGCCATGTTGTTTTCTTAGGAAGTTTCTCACAAAAAATTGATAAATCAGCAGAAAGTCATGAGACTAATGGTCAATAAGTGATGATGAAAAGACTCGTAAATTGCTACGTCAGCTTGGTAGGCAATGTCTTATTAGAAAGTGTATAAAAATGAAGGTATTTCCTGTTTCTAGTTAGACAAACTCTGTAATAGCACGTTTTTGTCTCCTTGCTGCAAGATTAAAGTGCCTTAACCTGAACCTACCGTGTTTTGATCATTTTTAAAGTATATTTTTCCTTTGACATATGTTAAAGTACTTTTTGCACAAATCCATGGCACTATTTACATAACTACTGTCCCAACCTACTGAATACAGGGATATGCCATAATATCTTTCAGAAACTGCACTCTTGGATCAGGGCTTACCTTGCAAATGCAGCAGTGGACACATTTTGAGTTCAAGGCTGACTCTGTCTGTGATGCAAGCAGTGCACAGGCAGTACATGGGGAGGTGCGGATTTTGTGAGCTGCCTGGCATCAATTTTACTATGTGTGCAAGTAGGAAAAAGGTATTAGGCACCTAGGTGGTCAGTGAATATGGTATGTGTTGTCTTTTAGCTAAAGTGAGGGCACACTGAGCATGCCTGTGTTTGCCTGCAGGCACAGCAGCTGGTGGTTTCCCCTCTGAGCCTTCCTCTGACTGTTATTGTGGTGACCTAGGTGTTGATGGGGAGATGTGTGTCCCTTCCCTAGCTGATCCTGCTGCAGCTGTTTCTGCAAGATCAGATTGTGTAGCATAGCATATACTGTGAAAATTGTGCACATGTCTTTGGATTTTACTGCAGGGCTTCACCAGATGTGTCTAAGCACCAGAACCATTACTTCAACAGCCCAATCACACACTCTGTGATGTTTCTAGTTTGAGCATGTGCCTCATTATGGTATTCTTCCATGGGGGTGGGGATGCACTTCTGATGGATGTCATCATCCACAGTTCCAGTGCATACCCAGCACCCATAGTAAATGGTCCTGTGGGATGTGCCCCCTAGAAAACATCTGATACAACTGTAATGTGTGTCAGATATGGGAGTCATTATAACTGCCATTGTTGCCAGAACACACATTTAAGATTATTCCCTGGACATTGCACATGACTTAGCAGTTGATAGAGTGCTCTAGCAAAGCATGCCTGTAGATGTAAAGACTAAAATGTTTGCTTTAATTATTATTAAGAAGGCAGTGGATTAATTAAGTGGTGGTTACTGGAAGAATAAACTTGACTATATGGAAGTTGTATTGCAATTAAAAATAAATGCAACTGCCCCATCAGGACTGAATGATAATCTATATTTAGTTAGCTTACTAAAGATTTAAATCAGTTGCACTTTAAACTGATGCATATAATTAATGTTTTATTTTAAATTGATTACTGTAATGTTTGAGCATAAGCAAATGTGTAGTTGTTAATAATTTAGTGGTAATTAATATTCAGCAAATGACTTGTGTCACATGATGATGGGAGGTTATTGAAACTAATGTTTACATGTAGAATGTGTTCTGATGAAGTCTTGTTAAATTACGGATGAAATTGCCTAACAGTGTTATAAAAAAAAAATCAAGTGGCTGATTTAACATATATAGACTTTTTGTTTAAAACTTGGAGTTTGTGTTTATGGAATGTTGGTGGCTGTTGTTTGTTGATGTTGTACATGCCCCCACTTCCAGCAACATGCTACCAGTGCTTGTAGCATGTAGGAGAGCAATGCTCACTCTGTTTCTTCTCATAATGTTACTTTTTCATCAATAGTTGGAAATGTAACAATCTTTGTGCAATCACTAATGTTACCTATGATGGAAAATTCTCAAGCCATGACTATTGAAGAAAGTGTATGGATTGGTACCCAGGTGGATGTGATAAGTTTGCTGAATACATTCTGAGATCCGTGAAGGTGGTAACAAGTTAAACAACCAAGTGCCATTAGTTGAGAGTTAGTAAGATTCATCTTCTACGAATGTGACAATGACCAGTGCTAATCTATTGACACAGATGAACAATTTAGAAAATAATTTATTTAATTGTAAGTCATGCAGTTAGATGATTATTTTTTTTAGAACAAGCGTCGAAGGGCAACATGTGACCAAAGGACTTAGGGTATGGAAATTCCTTAATAATATTGAATTTGGATCCGTGTTACTTTGGGAATTGATGGAAAGTTTGATCAATAAGCTATGGATTTTAAGCCTCTATTAATTAAAGATAACAAACAAAAGATGATTCAGTTAAGGGAAGAAATTACTAAGATAACAGCTAAGATTATATAAGATGTGTTATTTCATCAATGCAGTCTTTAACTATAGTTGAGTTGAAATTAATGATGGTCATCTAGTCTGTTAAGGGATTTAAATTTATCCCAACCAGAAGTCCAGTAATGTAGACAGCTTACTGAATTAAAATGATATGCAATAAATTAAATTTAATGTTATTTCTTTATGACAAGGTAACATGTGCATTGCCCAAACAGAATTTAAGCAGAAAAGTATGTTCATTCCCATTCTGAATCCAGTTGGCAACTTATTTGAGAACTTTATGAAAAAAATAGAAAACCCTTAACAAGTTTATAATCTAACCAAATAAGAAGACAACACCATAGATGAAATAAGAAATGACCATACCCTTAGACTGATGAACCCTGGCAAGGGGGGTGGTAATTGTCAATGTCTGGAATTACTCTAGCCACATGATGTCTATTTTATCTATAACAGGACAGCATGAGGAAGTTTCAAGAAATGAAATTGGATTAACAATGACATTAAAAAACTTATCAGGCTAGACCCACAGGAAATTGACTTTGTTAAGATAGATACTGTCTAATGAAGCTGGATACCATCTTTAAAGAGTAAAACAAGCTGTTGACAGCAGCCATGCTGTACACATGGTATACTTCTACCTGGCCAAAGCCTTTGAAACCATACCCCATAGTAGCACAGTTAAAATAAAAACTTTACAGATAGATCCCTGTGTGGAAAGATAGCAAATTGTACAAGGGAGAGAACCCATACAGTATGTGTATCAGGTGCCTCATCAATGCGTTTGAAGGTAGTCAGTGGTGGTACCCCATTTTGTCTAGCATTTACTTTTTCATCCAGCTGCCCACAAACCAAAACCTCTGGCTAACCATGTTTCCAGATGACTGCAACATGGCAGTCATTGCCAAATCATGCTTTTACACCCAGGCTCTGCAATAAAGGGTCTATATTAGATAGTTGAAGTTCCGTAACTCCGGACACCTAATGGATGAACCATTAAGTTCGATGTTACAGAACGTCAAGTATACAAAAAAAACACAATGTACAAAACAGTAATTTGTTGTAAGCAGGGGGGCAAGCCCCCCTGGCACCCCTCACATGGGGGGCTGTGCTCTCCACACCCCCCACTACTTAAATATACCAACTCCGAGATCGCACCACATTGAAGTGAATGGAAACCTCTGCTTACAGAGATTTCCTTTCAAACACTCAAACTTTTACAAATTAGAACGTATGGTCTCGACCATATGTGGTTCGAACTTATAAAAGTTCGACTATGTGAATGGAACCCTGCAATAAAAAGTTCTTGTGCTAAAATTATAGTAAAATTTTGCAACCCATACCTTCCACAGGCATATTACATAGACAATACCTCACTGCAAAATGAACATTTTGTTAGACACTGTGTTACTTGGATTGGTAGCTCCACCTCCTTTTATCATCATGTAATAACACTAGTCAGGAAGTTCTACGTACAACTGATCACCAAAGGGACATCATCTAGATCCAAACAGGTCTTTGTCCCATTATGTTTGGCATCTATTAGGTCAATTATTATTTTAACACCTTTATTGAATTACCACTTAAGTCATTGGCAAGCATACATTTACAAAAAAGAAAAAGCATATTAACACGTTCCCAGTTACATACATTATACATCACATATAATCTTTTTTATAACTGTCATCAGTCCAACATTATATTAATTGCACACTTTGTCTCCCCTTAAACCACACTTCTTCTTCTCCTGATCATTATTCTGCATGTATTGTTCCAACAATTTCCATTTATTTCAATGTAAATTGCTCCTACCTTTTTCTAAAGATCCAACTTCCAGTTCTTTTATCTGTGTTACAATATTCAACTATTCAAATACAATTGTTTTAGAGGATGATTTTCATTTTATAGCAATTGCTTTTTTTGGAAGCTCCCAGAATTAAACTTTGCAAGGCCTTACAATGTCTAAACAATTCAGATCATGTGTCCTAAAAAAAAATTCCTTAGTTGCACTTATTTGCTGATCCAGTATGTCTGAGAGTACTCTGTAAAGACTTTTTGAAACTGCAAACTTATTGCACTTCCAAAATATATGTTCCCAGTTACCTTTTTCCTCCCTCCTGCAACATTTGACATCTACCTGAGGAAACAAAAAGTCTTTCAAGTCAGCTTAGGGTGTAAAAATAACTATGCAAACACAAAAAAAATCTAAATCTTCTAGACTTTGTTGAATACTTGGGAGCCATACATATGTCCTCCATTGTTTTTTTGTTTTTTTTGTAAATTGTTTACCCAATTTCTCTTCCCAATCTTTTCTAGCCTCGTCTGATTCCAGTAGTTGTCGTGCACTATTTTATATGGCCTAATAATTATCCCTTTTTAACAACAGCTTCTGTTCTAGCTTCAACTAAAAACTCTACCAGAGCAGTTCTTTTGCGTAGGATTCCCTTTCTCTTTCTCTATACTCCAATATTTACCCCTTGTAGGGAGGGCTGTCTGTAGCCTGAGTCCAAATGTCTTCTTATCCTCTTCCCATTCTGTTACTTTTCCATTTCTAGTTATTTCCTCCCAGTACCTCGGTTGCTTTGCCAGTTTTCTCCAGTAAATTCCAGCCCCCTCTTGCCTACTCTCTGTACCCCTAACTGCAGTCATCCCTACTGGTAAATCTCCTTTCTCTATTCTCATGCTGACTTAGTTCTCAGAGTACTTTCTGTTACTTTATGAAAATAATATTCTGGATAGCTGTTGTTATTCTCTGTAAGGGTCTGCATCTAAAATCATACTAATTACTTGTGTCTTGAATTCACCACTGTTTTATTATCATCCTTTTCCACTTTGATTTACAGCTTTTTGCTTGTGTTATGTATATGAGCCTTAACTGTGTCGCTTTACAATATCCCTTCAAATCAGGTAATCCTAAACCACCTTGCTCTGTTGGAAGAATCAGCTTGCCCCACTTGACCCTTGCCTTCCTCGCCTCCCAGATAAATTCAACTCTTTATTAATTATTGTCCACACATTCTCCTCTGATTGATAACAATATGCCTGATCTGTATATAAAACTAAAGGGATTAAAACATTTTCACTGCTTGCATCTTGCTATCCAAATTGATAAACAACAGCTTCCAGTCTGTCAGAATTTGTATTATCTGTTGTTTAGTCTCTTCCCACATATCCTTAGCTGTCATAACAGAAGCCTTTATAATCCATACTCCTGCATGCTTCATTTTATCGTGTCCCATAAATATGGCTATTGCTGAACCAATTAATGTGTGAGTATGTAATTTACAGATATAACTTCTGTTTTATCTTCGTTAATTTTATATCCCAAAAAACTTAAAACTGTTATAAAAAGTTCCACAGCACTGAGATATCCTTGTCTGGTTTTATATATCCTCTGCAAATCAAGCCAACTTTTCTTGATTACCATATTAATTGTATCCTTGAATTTCTGAGTCCCTTGTTTTCCTTGCCAGTGGCTGTAAATATAAGGCAAACATCAAAGGGAAAAGAGGACACCTCTGCCTGGTTCCTCTGTTTAGATACTACTTATCAGAGGGAATCCCTTCCACTTTAATTCTTGCCTCTGATCCCACTTATATCCTCCTGATTAACCTGATTGTTGTATCAGGGCATGCAACTGCTATCATTGACCTTCTCAAAACATCCCGACTTATTTTTTCCAAATGGTTTCTCTGCATCAAGACCAACCAATATCAGTATTTTTAAATAAAATTCTGCTTCCCTCTGGATCATCATTGCTCTACAAATATTGTCAAATCATTGCCTCCCCTCTACAAAACTACACTGATCCATAGCTATCAACACCTTTGCCATTTCTTTAGCTGTTACAGACGTAAACACTTTATAATCATGTCTTTACAAAGCTGGGTCTGATGAGTCTTTACTGTCTTTAGGTATTACAGCCACCAAAGCTTGTTCCTGGATGTTGGTGCTTACCTTTCTTTTAAAATATTGTTAAGCAAAACCTTCCAGATCTTTATCCCTTTCCTCCCTCCTAGCTTCCAGATATCCACAAGAATACCATCTGTTCCTGGAGACTTTCTCACAGATTGATTATTCGTCAGCATTTTTATCTCATCTTGATTAGGCCAGCTATTGTACACAAACTTCTCAAACTCTTAGAGCAAGACATATTGACAAAAGCAATAAATAATGTGGAGACTAAGGATGTAAACTAGGGATACATTAAATATAGTTCTTACAAACTTAGAGAATGACAGGTTTTGTATTCACATATATTTTCTGAAGGGTATGAAGCATATATTTCAACCTCTTAATGCAAGAAGTATGGACAAAATGCCTACAAAATGGGGGGACAAAGGCACAAATATAGGGACATATTTAAAATATTGCTTTTATAAACTGAGAAAGTTGCTACAGTAACAGGAATTGTTTTAGCATACATTTCCTGAAGGATTTGAAGTCTGAAACTCAAATGTATGTCATTATTTAGTGACTTCAATGTTCAGATCATCCCAGTAATTCGCTAGAAAACCAAAAATGTTATGAGGAACTGACAAAAAATATGAGCCAAAAATCTGGACATTCTGTAAACATCTGGACAGTTGAGAGGTATGGCTGTACAAATAGCTGTCATTTTGTTAGTGCAACATATCTGCACAGAGGCCAGCTTAATGAGAGGACCAATAACCAGTAATAGGGACATATTTGACATAGATGTCACATGGGAATGTATTCAAATGTAACACTCTCAACATCTAAGAGTGAGAAATGTGGACAAAGCCATACAAATGGGGGGACAAAGGGCCAAAAATATGGAGAGATTGTTAATATTCCACATTCAAACTTATGACGTTGATAGAATATATAGGTTATACATTAGCATGAAATTTCAGAAGAGCATGAAGTTTGAAACTCAAAGGTTAGTCATTAGTTACTGACTGCACTCTGCAATGACATGCCAATGATTTTGCCAGAAAAGCAATGTGTTATGAGGAAAAGATCACACATATGAGACAAAAACTGGACGTTCTGCACAGATAGGACAGTTGATAGGTATGCACCCAAATGTCTATAATATTGAGTTATATCAGTCCAGGGATTAACCCAGTGATATGGCAGAAAGCCACATATTTGATAAGGATACATCTGGAGATCCTGGGAATATCTGGACAGTTGAGAGACATGAATGTGAAGTATATGGTCCAAACACAGTACTGGACAGTGTACCTACAGTGCAGAGTATTGTCATATCCTATTCCAGGCATTCTGTACTGAATCTGTGTTAGTGATCTGTAACAGGGCCTGGGACTGCCATGCATAATGATCAGTCAGGGGAAGTGTGTGTATTGAATAGGGATACACAGATGAATTGTAAGAATGAACACAGGGAAAGAGTACAGGTGAAACTCCTGCATGTACAGCATATGAGGGCATGTCAATGAAAGATGGTTGTAGCAGCAACACCAAGCACATATCTATATGCTGCAGTACAGACTGTACAGTGAAAATGAGTTGCTGTGACTCTCACATAAGGTGACATAACAATGGGGAGGATGTGTGTGCATGATAAGCATACTTACATGAATAATGCAGAAGACATCTATCAGGCAACTGACATACAACTGAGGTAGGGTGTATATTGGGAAACTGTGCAAACTGATATACCTGAATATTAGTGTACTCCCATCAAAGGTCTCCAGCATGGTGGCCACAGGTAAAGGATCATGGCAAACATTACAAGAACCCCAAAACAATCATGGACAATATCTGACTAATACCACCTGTAATGCCATGCCTCTGACATAACATTTGTGATGTGGAGTGATAACAGATGAGGCTGCACACACACACTGGACAACTAGTATGATACATCCACACTCTATGAGGGTAGCCATGAGCATTATCCTGATACAGTAATAGCTGCAGGAGGTGTTAGGAGGGACACTGCTACCTATATGTGACAGTATGGGCATTACAGGCTAGTTGCACTGTGTGCATGGTGGGTGTGCATATATATGTATATATATATATATATATATATATATATATATATATATATATATATATATGTATATATGGCACACTTCACACCATGACAAATGATATACATGCCATTAATGTTGTCATACACCTATGTATGCAGTGTGTGCATATGGTGAACAGGTAGCACACATGCACCTGGTGTAACAACTTGATTGGTGTTCCGCACCATCAAAGAGTCATGTGTATTCCCCAGAAATAATACCCACGTATGGTCAACAAGCAGTGTGATGGTGCACTGTGACAAAGGTGGTACACTTCAGTTACAAATCACTGGAGGATGTGTAGGGAGCTACATGAAGAAGGGTGCATTATACACAGTTAGTGGTGTGAAGAAGGCTGGCAACCAAGAAGTTATTATGCCTTCTGATGTACATGTCCTTCACATACCCAGACCTTGTGTTACAGTCAAGGGAGTAGTCAGCACTGTGACCACATGCTGGTGGATGTACCACGTACCCTCTACCCCAGGACACAGGTCACATACATATTGGTCTGATTATAGGGTGTGATGTCGACATTATACTTGGGTGGTGTGCCTGTTTCCTGATGCAACACATTCCCTCCATGTGTCTCATCAGTGAAGGAGCTGTCATGGCTGTGGCAGCAGTCTCTGATATGTGTTGATACTGTGTGTATTACACTAATATCACAGTTGGCGTCAATGATTGCCCACAAGCTGGAGTCCTTCAAGCAGCTGTTTGGACACAGCATGTGTATGTCTTCTTTGATGTCCATCACTTAACTGAGGGGCAGGCAAGGGCCTAGCAGACACCCTGATGTACTAACCTGATCACTGCACCTGAGACATATGTCATATCAACAACAAACACAAAGTATAAAGTTCAATTCAGTTCAATTCCACCAATTTCCACTATTTTCGACCAAAAAAAACCAAATAGATAGAAAAACGCTCAATTTTTTAGTAACAAACAAACAAAGCTTTCGGGAATGTCCCTTCTTCAGTGTTAATTTCAGTTAATCAAACATCTTAAAATTTATAGTGATTTCAAACCCCCCCCACCTGACACAGCCATCCAATCCATAACTTAACATCATTAACATTTCATTAAATATGCAATTAATTCTAAAAGAAATACTAAAAGAAATATCTTCCATACTTATAAGTCATTTGCAAACATATACATATATATATATATATGTATATATATATATATATATATATATATATATATATACACATAAAATCATATAGAAATATCTTCTATTATAGAAATTAATAAGAAAATTATTTCATGTATATAGTACAATGTATTACTAATGATCTGTCAGCTTTTACCTAACCATCACGATTACTGAATTATAAAAACAACAGTAAAAAAAGACAATGGGCCGGATTCACGAAGGCTTACACGGAGTCTAAGAGTAGTGTAAGACTCCATGCAGCCTTCGCGATCCAGGAACAGCCCAAAGTCCGTGTAAGAGTCAGGCTAAAACGGCTCTTACACGGAGTGGGCGTATAAGCTAATCAGCCCACTTGCAGCCGAATAGCATGCAAATGAGGCTGATTAGCGATCCAGGAAGCCAAGAACAGCCGTGTAAGAGCCGTTTTAGCTGCAGAAATGTACTCAGTTGACAACTGAGTACGCTTTCTGCAACACGCAATGGAGCCATGTCAGCTCCAAATAAAGGGTGCATATGTTATAGGCAGCATGCCAATGGCCAAATATGTGGCCATTGGCAAGGTAACCCATGCAAATATCTGAAAATATATATATTTTTTTCGCAATTGCCGATGTAAACCCAGCGCAGCCCCGCAAGAAACGGGCGCTGCATAAAACATAAAACGAAGGTTTTAAACCTACAAATGTAGGTTTTATGCAATACATGGAATGTCAATGGAGGGACCAGCAGAGGAAAACCAACATGGCCATCGTGTAGTGGTTGCTAAGGGGAAGCTGAGTC
The DNA here is from genome assembly GCF_019279795.1 of Protopterus annectens. NCBI lineage: Eukaryota > Metazoa > Chordata > Ceratodontiformes > Protopteridae > Protopterus > Protopterus annectens. The sequence continues at coordinate 811,231,314 of NC_056749.1, read as the reverse complement.
TAAGAGATGTAACTAAGCATTAGTAGGCAATCTGATGCAAATGAGTGTAAGGATACTGAATTCCACTGTCACATAGCAAATGAGCACATTCTGAGTAGTGTAAGAGTTACATACGGGGAGGAACAGAGTAGGAGATAGGTGACATCACAGGGGAATGGTAGAAAGGGATGGAGTTCATTGGAGGTAGAGTTACATGACAGATGTCAGACAGATATCAAGGAAAGAGGTGTGCCACTAAGTAAACATGAGAAAGTCAAGAAATGGAAGGTGTACACTGTTGCCTACACCAAAGTTTCTTGCTGGACGTCTTGCGCGCCCGCAGCGCGCCGAGTAAGGCGATGTGGCGTGCAGTAAGACAGTGTGCGCGTGTAAGGCAGACTGAGCATGTGGGAGCGTGTTGAGAGATGTTTAACACCGTTTGCTGGCGTGCATGCTTTAATCCAAATAAGCAGATCCAAAACTGTGTAAGTATGTGTGCGCGCGTGTAAGCCACTGTGAGCGTGTTTCTGCTGGTTTGCACACTGCTCCACCCTGAGGAAACAGAAAGGAAAAATGAAGCAACAGATGTACTAGGAAGTTAGCAGGGAATACTGCTGGAGCTAGCAGGTGAAAACAATTAGATGCAGGCAATTACACAGGCAGAATACTAGGCCAGCCCAGCACTTAAAACTCTGCAAACAGCAGTGCAGAATGTTTCTCTCAAGAGACACTGCAAGACAGGAGTTAAGTTATCAGAAGTGAAAACTGAAAAAGCTGAACTCAGAGCAGAAATGTTAGGGGCTGCCATAGCTGTCATAATGAGACATAGGCGACTTGCTGAGGGTGGTGACAATGTAGATGGTGCCAGACAACCCGCAGTGAGGAGACGGAGAAGAGTGTACAGGCCCAGGGTCACCTACCACGGGTTACATGAGCTGGAGATAGTAGGGCGCTATAGAGTGGACAGAGACCTCCTGCAGCAAATAGTGGAGCTGTGCAGGCCACGCCTCACACACAGAACCAACAGAGGGGAACCCATCCCAGTGGAAACCAAGGTATGTGTTGGCCTAAGAATACTAGCAACAGGTACCTTCCAGAGACCAACTGGCAATATGATGGGGATATCACAGGCATCAGCTTCCAGGGTACTGCACCAGTTCCTGGATGCCATGTCAGCACATGTCGGTAATCATGTATACTTCCCCAATGCCCCTGAGGTATTGGCCAGCAACATACGTCTCTTCCAGCAAATAGCGGAATACCCTGAGGTAGTGGGTGCAATAGACTGCACGCACACGCATCAAAGCACCTGCCGGTGAGCGGGTAGGGCATACATCAACCGCAAGGGCTTTCCCTCCATCAACTGCCAGGTCGTGTGTGATGCCCAGGGCATAATAATGAATGTGTGTGCTGGCTGTCCTGGGAGCTACCACGATTCCCACATCTGGCATTTGACGCAGCTGTACCAGACATTTGCCAATGGGGACATCCCACACGGACACCTAGTGGGGGATGCAGGATATGCACTGGAGCCATGGCTGATGACACCCATCAGAAACGCACACACACCTGAACAGGAACGCCATAATGAGGCACACGCACAAACACGTAATGTAATAGAGTGTGTGTTTGGGCTGCTCAAGTCACGGTTCCGGTGTCTGGACACATCTGGTGGAGCCTTGCAGTACACACCAACTACATGTACCCAAATTGTCATGGTATGTGCTATGCTACATAATATGATCTTGCGAAAACAGCTGCAGCAGGACCAGCATAGGGCTGGGCCAAACAGCCCCCCACCATCGCCAAGGCCACCACAGGCACAGCGTTACTCGGAGGAGGAACAACCTGAGCCTGCCCCAGTAGGCAGAAGGAGGCGTGCCCAGTATGCCCTGGCCTTGGCAAAGAGGCAACGCATAGCACATACATTGGCTCAGTAGGAACCTTGGGAATGATACCCTCTCTGACTCACTCATATAGTAACAGGGATGCCTAACGTGACACAACCTGCTCACAAACATGTACAGGGAAGTGTAATATGTGCATCCGACAGAGGCAGCCCTGCAGCACCACCTGAGGCATGAATGCTATGTGTTAAGTAATGTAACACCAAGTACCATATGCATACCTGAGGACCCCGACTAACATCCTACCCTCAACAAGCAGCATGCCACAACATGACAACGAGATGATGAAGTGCAACAATTGCTGAAGTAATGCAGTTAGGCAAAGGGGACCCAATGTGTGCCAGTCTGGGATGACATGCTGAGCATGACATGATGCACCACCTGCTAGGACTGGCATGCACCTATCAGTGCAGGCTGTATGGATACTGGCAAAGGCTGTTGTCACGCACAGTGTGCCCTGAATAGGTAAGGCTCAAAACACAAACCTATCTCCATAGGTACCAGAAGGGATAAGAATAAGATAAGGGATAAGTTCAAAAAGCAAGATGCATGCAGTCTAAGCCCACCCAGTATGGAGAATGTTGATAACTGTGCTGTAACAGAAATCTGAGGAAAGGCTCACAACAGCACCCTAACACTACCAGGTTACACCTCATACTGTGCTGTACATCCTCAAAACTTGGAACAAGCTACAAAAGGAGGGTGACTAGCAAGAATTGTCAAGGATAACCACACCCCCATGTTGGTACCACCACAAAAAGCAGCATGGACTAGCCATGCTCAAGTAACAGTGGCTAAAACTGCCCCACAGTGTATAGCCTGCTACAGACTACTGGCCCAACACCAGGAACTGCATCCGGCCCATGCTGGAATACATGAATATATCAAGTCCTCCAAACCACATTATATTGGGCGACTGCAAATACCCAGACACATAGACTGGGAGCATTATACCAGCTGCAACAGTGTAGGACAAAAGTTCATCGAATCCACAAACCAAAAGGCCCAGGAACAACGTACCACCCCCACAAAAGGGGCAAGCATACTGGATGTGATAATCAGCAACATGGGTACGGGATGTCAAGATGACAAGTGTATTGCTCACTGGTAAAACCAGACCATATAGTAATCACACTTTATATACAAATCCTGACCACAGTCCCTGGCCGGAAAACCACAGTGGAAAACATGTGCTAAGCAATATTTGCACACCTCCAAACTGATGTGGAATCCATTAAAGGTCCCGTGCAGGTGCAAAATATGGGCCACACCTCAGAACCTGTAATACAGCCATTCCATGAACACTGCCAGGAATGCTTGGATTATGCAGTCCCAAATTAAAACAAGACACAGTGCCTAAATCTGGCATGGTGGACACCAGCCATAACCAAAACATGCAAGAGAATGAGGAAGCTACTACATGATAGAGCAGACATGAACAATGAAGTAATTACTGATCAGTAGTATGGCAATATAATCTGTCCACACATGCAATCCACTAAGGCCAGCCACAACAAGTGGAATCTGTGAATCCTGAGGCAATGTTACACCTGCCCCAAGTACACAGACAACCCCTAACTCCACCCAAGAAATACAAATATATGTGAGAGATGCAACCATCCATCCAAACCGGAGGCAGAGCTCCCCCAACTCAGTACACCCAAAACAAGTCAGTAGGAGAAGGTAACCACACACACACCACAAACACATACCCACATAGACCTATCACAACTGCAAACCAAACACATAAACACAGAAATACATTCCCGGAGGCAGAAATCACAAACACAGCACACCAATTGAGGCCACTAAAGCAGACACCCAATGAAACAGCCTCCAAACATAGCACATGCAACACATAGCACACAAAGCTGGTGTGCCAAACAGTCACAGGCCAGAAGAAGAAACAACATGCCCGATACAGTTGTAATAGGTGATTCCATAGTCAGACACACTGCTGTCCCGCACACCAGACTGAACAAGGGAAAGGGTACAGTAAGCTGCCTGTAGGCTGCCACAATATGCCACATAACAGAAATATGTAGGTCACTCCAAAGCAAATAGAAATATGATGCAGTCATAGTCCATGCTGGTGTGAATGACCTGAGATGTACTGCCCTAGACTACATGTAAAGAGACACATATGAGCTATCCGATTATGTAGTCCAGGCCGGTATGACACTCACCGTTCGCAGCAACCTACCCTTACCAAGAATAATGCCACAGTACAAACACGGAATGATCAGTCATAGCAAGTAGCACACTTACTGGTGTCATTAAAAGGGGATCCAATGTCTGTCTGCTTGGGATGTCATGCTTGACAAGCCATGCAGCTGCCCTTGGGATGGCCTGCACCTGTTACCTCTGGGCGTCTGAATATTGGATAAGGCCTTTGCCACCTCCATACAGCCTTCTGTAGGCAAGGCTGAAAAGACTGACCCACCACCCGAGAAAACATAAGTGGGAAGAAACATAAGGGAAATGCTGACCAATGCCAGATGTGTACACCCCAATATGCATGCTCCGAGGCCATCCCCAGAATAGAGAACATTGATGTCTGTGCAGTGACAGAAACCTGCTGCAAGGCTCCTGACAGCACACCAGCACTACCAGGTTATACCACGTACCATGTGTCATGGCCCCAAAACCTGGAACACTACATAAAAGGAGGTGAGTATCCATAGGCAGCACAGACACCCATACGTCCAGGTAACTGACAATGCACAAGGCAGTGGAGTTCACCCATGTGAAACTAACTGTAGGCAAGACTGCTGTGCAGTCTGTAGCATGCTACAGACCGCACTCTCACACACAATAACCCCCCCAACCGTCCTGAAGACACTGGACAGTATGAATGTCCCACCAAATACCAAACAAGGTACCACGAAATACCACATAGGTGGTAAACCATTATGTATGGAAGGAGTAACCAGGGACCTAGGGACACAAGTGAACAGTAACCTGTTATGTGACACCCACATTGCCAATGTGGCTAGGAAGACTGTCTACATGTGACACCGTATCAGGAAAGGAGTCACATCTACGGCAACAGAGGTCACTGTGCCCCTATACTTTACCCCAATCACACCCATAATCCAGTACAATGCCTCATATGGGATCTACCTTACCTGACACCTGCAGCAGTTAGAAAGACCTCAAAGGTACCTCACCAAGAGGATAAAGTGTCACACATATATGTCATATGCTGCCTGGCTGTAGACACCCCAGCTGACTCCAGTCACAGACTGCCCACACAGAGGCATTGCATGCCTGTTGTAGGAGGCCATGCCCAACACAGGAGTAATGGACATGCTCCACCCCAGACAACACATATCCATTGGAGCTGCAAGAGTGAGAGATGTCAACCTCAACAAATAATGAAATAGGATGTGCCGGTGGGACAGATACATAATCCAGAGGCTCCCCACACCCTGGACCAGAACCCCACTCCATGTTAGGCAGAGCCCCTCACTGACACTGTTCAACAGGAATCTTGCCAAGTGGATGGATGATTGTAGAGTTACAGTGGGGGTCTTCACTGTGTCATGTCCAGACAGAGGCACAGCAAAGCAAATCATAAATGGCCATAATATCCACATAGCAAGGGGTCTCAAAAGCCACACACACTCTGGCTAGGCTAACAAATGCCCTGGGTGGATAGCCTAGTATGAACCTATGAACCTATGTAGATACAAATTGTACATGACACGAAGGATAATCCCAAGGCTTACACAACTGATGGTAGGAGCCATGTTGGGAATTCACAGATATGCCCTGAATCACACAAATACCACAAACACACACACATATTGCCAACAGACATCCTGACAGGTGCAGTGCAAACCCCCCCACCCCCACGAATGCAGAATATCTATCCCAGCAGACTGCTGGCCCCCTGACATTGCAGATGCTGAGGTAACAGACAACATCTCCAAAGCAAAACACACAGCAGCAATGGTATGAGATGGTGTCCTGGGCTTAGTGCAACATGGAGTCTAAGATGAATGGAATGCCAAACCACACTACTGCTCAATGTCAGCCGTGCCACAGAATATGTACCCAAAGAGCAGTGTACAACAACAGTGGTCCTTCTCAACAAAGGTGTTGCCTGAATGGATACTGAACAGTACTACCCCAGAATCCTGAGAAGCCCAGATTGCACAGCTATGGAAAGGATCAGCATGTACCACAGACATAAGGATGTTGGGGACCTACTGACACCGGACCCAACCCAGTGTGGCCTTCTCAAGTGCAGATCCTGCCCCTAACCATGTTTGACTCAATTGAAACAGTCATTAAGGTCATTGATGAGGGCAATGTGCTCCACACAGTGTATCTGGACCTTGCAAAGGCTTCTATACAATACCCTACATGTTCAGTATAGATAGGCTCACCAGCGTAAATATAAACCCACATGTCAGTAGAGGGGTTGCAAACCAGACCAAGGACAGAACAGACATGGTCAGACATGCTTCAGCCATGTCAGACTACAAACCAGATATAACTGGCATCCCACAAGGCTTTGTCCTGGTATCTCCCTCGTCTGGTATATATGTCCCATAGGTACAGGCAAACATGGAAGGACTGTGTCCTAACATGTTTGCAGAGGACTACAAACTGCTCACCACATATGATCCACCAGCTGACACATGCATCCCACAAAAGGGCCACATAGAAACAGACAACTGGTGCCATAGCTATGTCAGCAAGCTAAGTGCAGAAAGTGTATAGTCAACCCCGTGGATATACAGTAAGTGCCCACCAATCACCACATAGGTGTTAACCCATTATGTAGTTAACATGTAATGAGAGACCTGGGGACACAGGGTGATAGATATCCTGCATTGGACAAACATGTGCTGTAGTGTTTACATAAACATACCATATACCCACCTAATCATGAAGGCTGTCAGATCTACATAAGGGAGGTCATTGTGGCTCTGCAGTCATCCTGCATCAGTGGTACAATCGACTACAATAGCCCCTGTGGGATGTACCTCAGCAGACACCTCCATCAACTGTAAAGTCCCCAACAGTACCTCATCAGGAGTATCAAACAGCCTACACAGATGCCATGTGTTGCCTGTGTTGCTGGCATCAATAAACATGCTGCACATAGTACAATCTGAATGGCAGTGAGCTATGCACATGACAGACCTGAACCCCAGCACTGACTTACATAGGACAAGCTGTACTGTGTGATCCATAACACAGAAGCCACTCCCACCCATGAGTGAACCCTCAGCACAGGCTACCCATAGAGTCACTTATCAATCTTCCTCAATAGGAATCCTGATGGGTGGACGGGAGATGGTAGGTTTATCCTGGGTATCACTGTCATGTCAGAGGTAGACAGAGGCACAGTATACTAACCATGACATATGTCATGGCAAACTCCTCTTACAATGTGTGTTGAAGGACAAACACACTCTCCAACTTGCATTAGACATGGACTAGGGCACATCGCTAGTGTTTGCAATTGTACACCTATGTTGTGGAATACACTAACAATGTTGGACAAGCCTGGTGTAAGTAGTTCATATCTGAACAGAATGCAACATGGTCAGATGTACACAACTGGCCCCAACCAGGCTGTTGTGCCCACTATCGAAATGTAAAGCAGTGATAGCAGTAAAGCCCAGGTTACTGTCCACCACAGTCAAAGTACTACCAGTACACTATACAGTACTACAGTGTTAGGTCAGTGTGAAAGGATGTTGACAACTGTATGCAAAGTATCCCATGCAAACACTGCAGGCACAGTATAATCCTGTTGTGTTCACACACAAAGCAGTTGTACAGTAACTACACAACATGACACACAACCCACAACCATAAGCGGGTGATAGTTTGTGAAGTTCACACACATCCACAAATGTGGTGGGCTGCAGAGTCCAACATATGGAATGCTCACACTGGGCATGCTCACACACTTTGACAACATGCCATGGGAAGGCTGAACTGGGCATGCTCACACACTTAGTCCAAATCTTGGTTTAGCAGTTGGACACACATATCTGGTATTGTTATGTGTTATGCCAGGAACCAACCACATTACAGCAGTCTGCCCAGTGCACACAGTTAAATGACTACAGAGACATACGTGATATAGTGGATCCCTCCCATATGCAAACATTTTCCACAGATGCAGAAGTTGTTCATACCAACAGGGAATGCTATGGCAATAAAGATATGCAAACAGTCTATCAGCAACAAATAATGTGCATTTGACAATTAAACATAATGGTGTAGAGGTCAACACTAGGCTGTTTGGCCTAGGGAATGACAGCTTAGCCATAGTGTGCTTGGTGTCTGCCTCCCCACAGGATGCACATTCCCCTTTCCAAACACAGATGATGTCAGCACCCTATAAGTACAACAGGAGAAATGAAACTTCCCAGTAATCTGAATAGCGCGCTCTGCTAATGTGTCCATCTCAAGTGTCATTACATAGTTAGATAGGGGTTTCAAATCCTGCAAGTGCGCAGTGTGTGTGTGTGTGTGTGTGTGAGTGGGGTTGGTGTGTGTGTAAGTCTGTGTGAGGGAAATGTCCCTTTTGGCAAATAGGAAAAGACACTACAGGATGCACATTCCCTTTCTAAACACCGATGATGTCAGCACCCTATAAGTACAGCAGGAGAAAAGAAACCTCCCAGTAATCTGAATAGCACGCTCTGCTAATGCGTCTATCTCAAGTGTCATAACATAGTTAGGTAGGGGTTTGAATCCTGTGAATGGCAAGTGTGTGTGTTTGTCTGAAGGGGGTTAGTGTGTGAGAGAAATGGCCCTTTTGGCAACTAGGTGAACAGACTACAGGATGCCCATCCCCTTTTCTAAACACTGATGATGTCAGCACCCTATAAGTACAGCAGGAGAAAGGAAACCTCTTAGTAATACGAATAGCGCGCTCTGCTAATGCGTCCATCTCAAGTGTCATAACATAGTTAGGTAGGGGTTTGAATCTTGTGAATGGCAAGTGTGTGTGTCTCTCTGAGAGGGGTTAGTGTGTGTGAGGAAAATGTCCCTTTTGGCAAATAGGATAAGACACTACAGGATGCCCATTCCCTTTTCTAAACACTGATGATGTCAGCACTCTATAAGTATAGCAGGGGAAGAGAAACCCCCCAGTAATGCAAATAGCGTGCTCTGCTAATGCGACCGTCTCACCTGTCATAACAGTCAGATAGGGGTTTGAATCCTGCAATTGGCAAGTGTGTGTTTTTGACTGAGGGGTGTTAGTGTGTGTGAGGACAATGTCCCTTTTGGCAACTAGGTGAACAGACTACAGGATGCACATTCCCCTTCTACACACTGTTCAGCAGATGGCCATGGCTCTGGCACAAGTTGTCTGTTGCTATGATGCCCCTTTGGAAGATGCTTGTGTCAGCTGGGGAGTCGATTATGGTGTCCAGTTTGCAGTCATCTGCATATTTGGACAGCCACAGTTCATCCGTGTTGGCCTGTACCTCCAATAAATATGTACCAAACAAGAGGGTCCCAGGACTGAGCCCTCTGGGACACAACCTGTAACTGTTATGGGGTCTGGCATGGCTCCAGCAATGCTAACCATGTGGGTTCTGTTCTTGAGCCACTGTGCAATCCATCTAGTGACATAGGGGCTTATATTTAAGCTGGTGAGCTTCCCTAGAATGCCCAAGTGAGGTATTGTTGCGAAGGCGTTTGCAAGGTCCAGGTAGGCTGTGTGAACCACCTTCCCCTCGACAATGGCCTTGGTGACTGTAGCAAAGAAATCAACCGGGTTACACCCGGTAGTGCTGGTGTGCTCTCAGTAGCCCTGAACCAGGCGTCTGTTACTGCACAGATATCGATGTTCCCCATGCCAAGGAGTGTTTTGGGTGCATGCATCTGGAGGTTTAGACATCTGGCGTTGGGTAGCATTGCTCTTAGTGTCTTATCCCTTGTGATACCTATGAAGGTGGGTTTGTCATTTGAGCCCTGCCTAACATAGGCACTATGGGGGTAGCAAGAGCCTTTGCCAATATCTGATAGGCCAGGGGTGACAGGTGCAGGCTGTCCCTAGCAAAGCAGGTAGTTCAACAGAAGATGAATGTGTGAAGGTGTAGTGCCTGTGACTACTTAGCAGTAGCATATATGACTGCTCACGTGGACACATGCCAGGCAGGTCATATGCACTGTGTCACAGGCAATGTACATGTGAACAGGTCAAACAGTGGCAACCTGTCAAGTGGGACATGGCCATACATATAGTAGGCTGTGCAGATGGCACTAGGAGTCCACAGAAGCTCTATAACTATGCATTGCAGGTGTGATCGGTATTCCAGGGTAATTGCAAGCAAACATGCATGCAAACAAAGATACAGTGAACAGGGCTCCATGTAGTCCATTGTACAACAAACAAGCTGTACCAGTCCCATAAGGTAACATTGCAAATATGCAGGCGCTATGCACATGTACATGGAAATACACTGGTCAGATGGCTAGGGTCCAGTCTCAGTGCACACAAGTGTACGGAACATGCATGTACTGTCAGGATGTACAATAACTGGATAGAAACCCATGTGCCCATACCTGCAGTAATACACATGTCAAATAACAGACACCGAGCCTTCTCTCAGTGGTTCCATACTTAGTAGGATGTATGCTCCCTGGCCTGCCACCACAGTATCCCTGACATATATGGGGACTCTCCCTCCTGTGACAGTTACTTATGTGTTTGTTGGGGCTGTCTAGCATGGTATGAGATGTGTGCATGCAGTGCTAGTGTGCTCCTGTGTGTCCTGTACCAGTTGTGTAGTTCTGCACACATATCAACATCCTCAAACATCTGCATTGCAGAGTCTAGTGTGGGCAACATGCCACTTGCAATTTACATGTCCATCATTGTGTATTACTACATTCATTACACTATCCCCTGTGCTACCTATGTATGTAGCCTTCTGTTGACATCATTACCACCAGTATGCCAACATGTGCAGATGATACACTATGGTACTTACCATGGGTGTAGACAACAGGACATGACAATCACACAAATACTGCATCAGGCATGCTGTGATATACCCACAATTAATTCAGCACACAGTACTGTTAACAACATGATACTATTACTACACATCTATGTTGTCACCCTGTGCATCAGCAACATGTTAACCTGTACCTGCACAGTTGTTACAGATTGCAGGAGGTGGCACAGTTTCATCATATGCACAGGGTGTGAACTTGGTATGCCTGGGTCAGCCACCCATACCACCAATTGACATGTATGTGTATGTGTGTTGGTGAGGGACAGCAGTAGAAGGTGGGGCAATGTTGATGCAGTGTGTGCGTGTATGCGGTAGCCCTAGGTGTTGTCAATTTGCATGTGTGTATGGATGCACACAGTTGCACCTCATGGCTGCCATATACTGGTGTTTGTGGACAGCCACAGACTGTACCTGCCAGGTCATACAGATCAGTGTCTCTGGCCACGGACACGGTACCTGTGCCTTGCAGGGGTGCTACGGACCGTATCCGGTACCAACCCAGACTGGGTACTGTCATCAGAAGCAGGTGTTCGTTGACTGGACACAGATCCCTGTCGGGCCTGGCCAGAGCCACGTGCACGTGGTCTCCTGGGGCGGTCTGATGACAGCACAGACCCAGCATTGCTGGGGCTGCTGCTGGCACTACGAGGGCAGCCACGGCCCTGTTGTCGTCTGCGCCGACTGCCAGCTGCTGCTGTTGCTGGCATACGGCCACGTCGATGCCTCAACCGCCCACCATCACCCTGGCTCATGGACATGTAGTTGTGGAACCGGTCGAATATGTCCCCACAACGTCTGTCTACGACATCTGTGAAATCACGGATGGCAGCCGCAATGTCACGCATACTGTCAGTCATGGCTGTGCGACATGCTGCCAGCTCCCTCAGACCCTGTCTGGTGTACCGTTCCATACGTGACTGTGCCTGCATGACAGTCCGAAACATAGCGAGGTTGTAAGACCTCTGTGGGCACGTCTGACAGGGGCAGTACGCCCATGGATGCTCCCACGAGAACCCCTGGACATCTGTCTGTGTGGTACCATCTCTGGGCCATGCCCATGGCTGCTGTGTGGGGAAGCATGTGCCACAGATACCACATTACCCTGGTCAATGCCCACTGTATGCTGTCCATCACCTAGGGACAGTGGTGACAAGGGGTGTATTGGCAGGATAACTGTGCGCATTGATGGGGTCGACAGCTGTGTACTGTCAATTGGCTGACCAATGGCGGACCCTGGCATACCTTCCTGTGCCATTACACCAATGTCATCATTATCAGTACCCATGGCACCTGACTCAGGTTCCCTGCTACATGACACCAGAGCAGCAACAGAACCTGTGGGAAGGAAACAGGAAACACAGTTTACAATGTCTACACATTACCAGCGATGCACACATGCACAGGTGCACACATGCACACATGCACACATGCACACATGCACAGGTGCACACATGCACACATGCACACATGCACACATGCACAGGTGCACACATGCACACATGCACAGGTGCACACATGCACACATGCACACGTGCACACATGCACACATGCACACATGCACACAGTTTCACACAATTGTACAGTACTCAGTATGCGTGATAACAACACACAGACACAGACACACCTACATGCATACAAAGAGCACTACTAAGTGAGCCAAATAGTACTATTACTATCAACACTATTACAGGAATTGTTAATACACACTCACCAGCATGGATAGGCTGCATTGCAGTTATACCAGAGGGTCCAGCAGACATGAAGAAACTAATGTCAGTGGGCACAACTGTGCCATTGTTACTGTGTATGATACAGGTCAGGAGTACAACAGTCGCCTTTCACAGGTCGGCAGCTAATATTGAGGATATCACACTTGCACATTAAATACTATGGTGACAGCTACAAACCAAGGACACACCTCACACATGCATTAACTACCAGTGTACACAACAGTCAACTATACATATGACATATTACCTGCTCGTTCACCGTCTTGCTGCTTTGTGGCCCCTGCCTCCATCATGATGCATGTCTGCTGCTGTTGTTGTTGCTGGTGGACTGGAGCCACTACACTCAGGAGTAGTCTCCAGTCTGGTGAGTGGGGGATGTGTAGCCACCCCACCACCTGTGGCGACCTGTTGCCTGTGGATATCTGACGCACGCTGATGGACATGTCTGATTAAATCACTGCAGTGATGTCATACCTGCTCATATGTCCTATTATGCATGCCTATATCATTTACCCGATGGACAAGGTCTTGCCACAGTGCAGCCCTCTCCTGCTGATTCTGGCTGGTGCGGGAAAAGAGCATTGCATAGTCCCGCACCAATCTCTGGTGTATCTCCTCATCCTCAGCTGTGGAGTAGGTGGGGTTCCGCGGATGGGCCATGTACCTGAGAAAGAAAATAACCTGGTATCAGCAATATATGTCAGCAGACTTTGGCACACATACTACACATGCTACTCGACTGTTATGATACAACATATCTCACATATGTAGCATCTGTCTGTCTATTGGTGGATACACATGTAGATGGCCAGGTATCGGTGCTCGGCCAGCAACTGTGCAACAGTACCTGGCAGACGCCATACGACATACTACCAAACACCAGCAGTCAGAACACCGATTCAGGCCAGAAGCACCTCCTCACTCTGGGGTTTGTATCTAGGTACTGTATGGCCTACATCGGCAACTACTGTGGGCTGACCACACACTGATTGCCCTGGATATACATATCCCACCTCCACCACCAGCACAGATGACTATAGTGCATAACATTACAGATACAAACTTTACACTTTGTAACAGTGATATGGTATCCTTACAGCCCACTGGGCCAGTGGCAGATACAACCCACAATGGTGACCCCTACACAATTGCTGTCTACAGACATCTCCAAGAATGCATGGATCATGCAATCCCATATCTGACCAAGACACTCTCCACAAAGGGGCAGCATCCTGTCTGGTGGACCCCAGCCATAGACAGATTGTATTACAGAAGATGGAAGCTACTGCAAGACAGAGCATCATTCACTGAAGGGAGGGCATGTCTGAGCAGCACTGGTAAGGATCTATTTCCCATCATACTGACTACATGGGCAACGTTGAGAGGGAATTCAAGAGTGACACTACAGATGACCAGGAGGCCTTCCTCAGTTATGTTAGCAACCTGGTCAGGAGCCATCCTCTATGCCCATAGGTAGTACACAACACATATTTCACTGACACCACAGATATTGACAACATTGTGGCGGACAGGTTCAGTGCAGGTGTCACCCCGCCCTCTCCCCTGTAATAAGGCATAGTTATCCCAGCTGACTGTAACCTCCCCGTCATCACAGATGTCCAGGTGAGAGACACCCGCAGGACAGCAGAATACACAACATGGATGGGACCTGATGGTATCCCCACTTGCATGCTACATAACCTCTGACAGGAGCTAAACACACATATAGGAGTGCTATGTAACACTAGCCTGACTACAGGATATGTACCTGTACACTGGTGCACAGCAGCAGTGGTTCCACTCCATGAAGGAGGCACCTCACCATACCAATACAATACAACACAATACATTACATTACAATACAATATGCTATTGCCCTTGTGTCTACAGCAGCGTACTGTTCTGCTACCCTGACCATTGTGACACATGTGGTGTGATGGTAACTGCTGCTGTCACACAGTTACACAGGGTGACTCATATGGCATATCACCTATCTGACTAACATTCAGCAGGGGTATGTGTGACATGTACTCATGGGGAGTCTCGCTTCTTAACACTGTGTGGTTTATTGCAGGGTGTGTCTTATCTGTGAGAAGGAACTCTTACCTCCACATGTGCACACTATTGCAGTGGCACGGACGACAGACAGCAGACATGTAGGTTGTGGATGGTGGGAGGTGTTACTATGGTTGTTGGACATCTGTCATGGGTGTGACCTCCATATGTACATCTGGGAGTGGTAACCTCTATGTGGGTAGCATATGTGTACTCTGTGGTGTTGCCAGTCACTGTGCATTGGTAATGTGTTTGAGTGCGTTGTCACAGTGTTGTACATGTCACTGTGTCCTTCTCCATATCTGTTGCTGTAATGTGAGGTCCATACCATGGCATCCATTATGTGGTGTGGGGGTACACCGACCTACATGTCCATACCTGACTCACCATGTCTGGACACATACCATGTGCAGGTATTCCAGGGATAGTGTGCCACTGTGACTATCATTGGGGCCACTATTCTACACATTTCTGACCCTGCTCACCCCTGACACATGCAGTGGTGGGCGGCCAATCACATATCTGGTGGTTACTGGTGTGGGTGATCTGGAATGTGGTATGATACTCCAGATTTGACACTGGTGTTCACTCCATGCCTTTGTCACCAGGCACCTGTTGCAATACATCTGTACACATGTGCCTCACTCAGACTTTATATACATCTCTCTCTCTCTCTCTCTATATATATATATATATATATATATATATATATATATATGTATATAGATATATCTATATGTATATAGATATATCTATATATATATATATATATATGTCTGTATACATATACACATATATATTGGGGACATATATTGCCATAGATGTGTAGGGGGGGGCACAGAGGGGGTGTGAGTGACAGAGGGGGTGGGACAGGCTGTGTTGCAGGTCATCATATACAATCATACCTGTAGGTAGTCAGATCAGTCTGTCTATGTATATGTATCTACATATATCTATATCTGCATGTGTGCATTACATAGATATGTTGGTACAATATTCTATCGACATCTGTCTATGTATTCCTACATCTCTCTCTCTATGTATGTATACATATATGCATATCATATATATATATATATATATACACACATACATATGTTGACATACATACATAACCATATGTTAGACAGGTATATCAACATATTTGTCTACTATACTGTATACACACACTAACATACTGCTAAACATACATAGCTGTGTAACCTAATTTGTACATGGCACTACAACCTACAATCAAACAACATTGATATGTGCACATACATGCTCTCACATACAAATGTATGTACAGTCTTCACTGATAGTTGCTGTATGTCTCCTGCCCTTTACACATCTCCATATACATATGGATACAGACCAATGACACATATGGAGGGTTCACAGTATGTAGACCTTTATAGTATTACTTTACATTACCTGTGTTTGTCACAGCTGCTTCTGCTGCTGTCTGGTTCCCTGTCCTGCTGCTCCACTTCCCAGTTGTCAGCTTTCAGGTAGCTGTTGCTGAACAATTCGTTTCTGTCTGCTTAAATGCAGTTTTCTCTGTCTCTCTCTGTCTCTCTGTCTCTCTCTCTCTCTCTGTCTGTCTCTCACGTCCTTCTCAGGGTGCAATGAAAGTATTGCATGCGTGGACATGGAGTACAGCATACTTTGTAGGTATCTGCATATGCCCATGTGATGGCCTCTGCACCAATTGTTAGCCAGCATTTGCTAATTGCATGCAGCCAGTTGTGTACTGATTGCAGTTCTCACTGTGATTTCAGAACAGTGCTATAAAAAGGTGTGTGAGATAGGCGTAGTCCTTTCAGATGTTAAGGGCAGGGACCATGCTGTTATGCTGTGGACAATGTTCTGTGAGTGTAAAGGTTGGTATCTCTCTCATATTTCCAGGTGTGTTGTGGATTAACATTCCTCCATTCATTTCTCCAGTTTTCTGTACTAACTGTGTATGTACACTGACAACTACAACTACTACTATTGTTAATGTGTGTGTTTGTGTGTGCTTTCCTTTCACATTTGCTTGCACTCTGTTGCTAAGTCTTCAATAGTTGCCCTTTACAGTCACTACTTCTATGCCTGCTAGGTGTCTTGACTGTAGTGTGCTGCTGTAGCTTTCCTATTTTCCATGTACATTCACACCTTGGAATGCTTGCTATATCTGCTAGGGTGTTACAGCATGCAGTGTGGTCTGGCCATGGTGTGGGCCTTGACATGTATTAGGGTATTTGAGTATGCTGCTAAGCAGGCCCCAGAGACCTTCAGGTTTATCAGTTATGTGCCTCATGGAATGGTACATATCAGTGGGGTACACCCATTAAAATGTCTAGTATGCTGCAGTTGTGACTGTGGGTTAGCATCAGCATATGTATTACTACACTTTTTCTGCCATGCGAGTGGTGAATACTTTCCGGACTCCATAGTTACCATTGCATGTGTTACACCTTTCTGCCTACTGTTTGTACATTTCACATGGGGTCTGTGGGGCATCCCTGTAAGACATTCACCGTTGCTATGTCTAGGTTCTTAACTATTCAAATATAGTGGTGTTGGACCCGTCATGTGTACAGATATTTGCAGGCTGTCCACATTTCTGCCTCATAATTTGGTCATTATCTCATGCACACCTTTATCTGGCAAGTCAGTCTGGGCTCAAGTCAGAATATGGTGACAAACATTCAAGTTCCAGACTGCATACCCTTCCAAACATCCCACAAGGTGTAGACCCTGTTACTTTCTGAACTGTCTGCGTTTGTTGTAACTTTATTTGTAATGTGTCCCTGGTTTTGGGCCTTTGCTCCACATATTTTATTACTTGGTCCGGATGTGTTCCTGTAAGAGGTTGTGGGGTATGGGCAGTGCTTATCCTGCTGTGAGTATGTGTGTGTCTTGCAAGGTGCTATGGTGACATTATTACCTACTAGCTTCCAACTAGCATGGCTGTTTCTGTTCACACACTACTATTATGGAAATTCACCAGTTTTGTTTGTGATTCTAAATGTCATGCTTTGTGTACTACACATCTATATTCCCTTTACATTCATTCCTACTGTTAAATGATATATTTACTTTAGCACAGTGTTTCTATATAAGAGTCATGGCTTAGTGGTAAATCATGCAGACTATAGTTGCCAAGGTCCTGGGTTCGGGACTCACAGTGGGATCTTATTTTTCATTTGAACTGAGTACAAGACCTGTCAATCAAAGTGCCTAAGGCACTTTTAAGCAGTTGTAACCGGGTTAGCGCTGGTTTGCTGAGCTCACGCAAGCGCACTGGCGGTTAGCTCACAAGACACAAGCGCACACCCGCTTACAACCGCTTAAACGTGCTTACTCTTGCGCACACCAGCTTATTTTCCTTGAAAGAAAAGAAAATGGGGAGACAGGAAAGTGGTGAAAAGGGGTCACAAAGAGGGTAAGACAGTAGGGAAACAAGCTTGGGATGTGCAGGAGGGATGTAGGTAAGGCCCATAGCTGCCCATTTCTTCAGCAGCAACAGCTGTGCATATGTATGTAATTTGGTGTGACATTTGAAACCTTCCACCCCTGAGAGAGGTGTCAGGACAACAATAATACTTGTTGTACAGCCAATTGGAATTGATAGGTTCCATGTCCAGTAGACATGTGTGCGGAATGGGCAGCTATGTATGGGGTGTAATCTTTTTGTGGGTACAGAGTGCCCTTTTTTTTTTTTTTTTCAGGTGAGAGTGGTATGTCAGGTGAAGGTAGTCGGTACAGCTGGGGAGGTAGGTTGGGTAGGTTAACAGACAAGACAAACAAGACGCATACAGGGGCGGTGTATGACACGAGTGGGGGGGTTACACAATTGACGGGGACGGAGGTTTGGATATCCAGAGCCCATGAGCCCACAGATGGCAACAGTGGAACTGATATCCCCACCCATAGGCAGTTGCCACTGTTCCTTCACTGCCCAGGACGGGGCTGTGCTGGGGCTGTGTAGGCGGGGCAACGGGCATGCCCGTTAGTTGTGCCACCCGTGCCTCGAGCTGGCGTAGGGGCTCGAGGACAGAGTCCCGAATCTCCCTACGCACCACAGTCCGGACGCTACGGAGGGTGAGTGGTGGATCTCCTCCGGCCACACTTGCAGAGGGGCGAGCCCCATCCTGCAGGGCTTCCACCCGCAGGTGGCACAGGGCCACCGGAGGAGGGTCCGGCTCGGCACTAGTGCCAGGTGCACTCGCCAGCTGAGGTGGGAGAGGTGGGTCCGCTGGAACCCGCCTTCCCTGTCGTTCTATGTTTTGCATTATGTCATGACAGTTTGGGTTAGTGACATTTAATACCATTCACAATTAGTTGTAACAGCATGCATTAGTATTCCCATTAACCAAACACCCAGATATTCACACCATTGAACAGCGTGCATAACACATGCATAATTTGAACAGTAATACACAGTCTAAGAACATGCAGGGTTGATTGATGGCAACAGGCCATCAGGTGTGGATGTATGAACAGGGCGGATGCATCAACAGACATGCAAATATATATGACCCAACAGGACAGATGTCCAGGGGTGGTAATTGTGATTGCACATACCATTTTCACGTGGAATGGGTTATAGGTGGTTAGAGGGTGGGGTAAATAGAGTAATATTAACACCTTCGAATACAAATACATATGCTGTACATTTCTAATAGCTACAGTTATATACACACTACTGTTCTAACTACAGTGTCCTATATGTTAACTACTTAACCTTGCAGATGGAACTGTTACTGCAACATCAATCTACATTTTATTGCTGTTCATACACATTCATATCGAGCTTTGTTCAGATACATCATCCTGTTACCTGTGCTTGATATACTTGTGGACAAGTGTGGATGTTTGGTATATCAGACAATCATCCTATCTGCGTATTTCAGACTGGGAGAAACATATCCAGATGTTGGTGTACACATTCCACATGCAGCAACACTTTGAACAGATTGTGCTGTTTGGTTCTGAGTCTCACATGCATTTAATTCTGTCCTAACTGCAGTATGGTTTATTCAGGGGTTATAACTACTGTATTGCTGTATTCCTGACACTTTCTCACACTCTCTCACTTGCTTTCATGTTACTATTCAGACTGGTACTTCTAGGCTTTATTGACATGTTTTAACAACAGTTATTACAGTTCTTTCCAGCAGTCTCACTTCTGTCATGTTTCAGTATTTCCACAGGGATATATTTCACACATGTGATTTCATCCTCTTCTGCAGCTATACTTTACATGCTGCTGCAGGTTGTGTACTATTTTCCTACAGGCAGGGCAGTTTTACTCGAAAATATATGTTGGACAGTGTCATGTTTAGTTTACACTTACAGGCTGGGAACTGTTGTAATCAGGCAATACTTGCATACACTTTCACACTGTTACTTGCAGATTTAATTCCTTCCTGGCTACACTGCACTCTTTTGCTGACTGTCATACATTTATATATCTTTACAGTTACTAGAAGTGGATTACTGACCTGCCTGGTGGCGCAACCGCACCAGCCTATCGGCATAGGGTCTGCGGTTCGCAGAACGGACACCTGCAGCTGTAATATAAATGAAGTAATATTGGAATACACATCTCCATAATTACAGGTAGTTTAACTTTCTACATACATAATTAATTGTTACTTACTCAGTGGTGGGCGTTGGGTGATTGCCGGGCCTCCTGGATCCAAAGGTTCAGTTGGTCCTGCTTGCGTCTCTTCAGGTCCGCATGGTGGTGACGGACCTGCTCACCTGTCCTTGGAATTCCTGTGGCACTGGTGAGTTCATGAGCCAACTGGTCCCACGCCTCAGCCCTGTACGCTCCCCAGAGGACCTGGCCCTGCATGAGTTGGGCCTCATGGTTGTGGACTAGGAGCCAGGCCATGTACCTGGACTCCTCAACACCCCACCTCTGCGCTCAGCGACTACCCTCACCTACACCTGACATTCTGCCTGCAGGTCTGTTCTACAATCGTTTATGCTGTGTATTCCGCCTATGGGGCTTATATAGTCCGTTTTCCCACATATCTGTGATTGGCCAGTTTGGAATTGTATCAACTTCAGTAAACCTGCATTGTCATGCTGTAGTTTGTATTCATTCCTATATATGAGCTAATATTGCATTTCTAGGTACTGCTGTCATGGCTTAGTGGTTCTGTACCTTGACTATGGTGTATAGTATCCTGGGTTCGAACCTGGCCACTGCTTTTTATTTTTCATGACTGTCTAGACATGTTGAGGGGTGTGTCTGTGTAAAGGCATTTTGGATACGGCTTGCTCACCGTTGCCCGTCGGTTAGCTCGTTTGCGCGGTGCGCAGCTCCACGCAAACGGGGTACGCTGGTTTAAGCCTCATTTGGCTATCGGCACGCATATTCCGCTCAGCTCAGTTAGGAGCACATATATTTAACATGGTAAACCACTGCTCAGCTACGGGCACTCAGTTTGCACCAGTTGGACCAGTGCTTATTTACGGGCACATACACTCACTCTGTTGTACTGTAGCTCAGCTATGGGCACATCTGGTAGTTTATATTCATTTCTTAGCTCACATTTATTCAATATAAATGGGATATTTCATTGTATTTTACATATATTCTGATTTTATGTGTACACATATGTGTCAGGGACTTGTTTCCTGCTTATTTTGCAAAAAAAAAAAATTGTGTTGTGGGGGCTCGAACCATGAATACCTGCTCTGCAGCCGGCATCTCTACCGCTACGCTATTGCTTCCTGGCTTATTTTGCATATTTAGTTCTTATATGCTTTCCCATTGACTGCTAACTGTAGCTGCGCTTACGGGCACGCAAACGAAGCACTCACGGTTAAACATCTTTACAATTTAAAAAAATATGACATGTTCATTTATATTTCTTTTATATATGTTTATGGTCTGTAGGGGCATGTGTTGTGTTGTGTTTATTCACATTTCTGTGGACTCTGTTGTGGGTGTCTACTTTGGGCACTTTTAGACTTCTGGGGGCGTGTCCGCTTGCAGGGCTCAGCCTACGGACACGCCCCCTACTGTCTTACACGGACCGTGTTAGACTTAGGTGTGATTCAGCATGCTCTCATGAATATGCAGAGCATGCTGACATCACTCCGTTTAACTGCAGCCTCCGTGTAAGAGTTATAACTCTTACACGGGGGGTTCGTGAATCCTGGGGAATGATTTTACTACATATATTCTTTGAATACTCAAAGGATAACTAGTCATCTACCTATATTGTTTCTGTCTAAAATCTAATATTGGTTTTAATGTTATTCTGTTATTTAAACCTGATACTCTATCTGCTGCTAACCTTATTGTCCATTTATATTCTGACATTTCTAACTTATTATTCTGGTCACCTAATCGAAGATTCTTATACACAACTTCTAACACCTTAAATTTAAAATTATGTAAATTACCTTTATCTAACCTATGTTGGGCTAGTGCATTAGATGGAACGTTCCTCTTCATATACGACCTATGCTCTATAATGCGGTCTTTTAAGGATCTCGAACATTTTCCAACGTAGAAACTTGAACATTGTATGCATGTAGCTAAATATACAACCATTGTTGTTCTACAGGTTGCTGCACAATTTATTTCATATTTTATATTATTTATAGACTGTTCAAAATATTTTTTATCGCAGATATCTGAACAACAACTACAGTTATAACATTGAACTGTCCCTATATTATATGTCACAGAAGTAGTTAAATTTGTTCTAAAATCTTTAAAAAATAATTTCCTTTTAAGTTGCTCATATTTCTGTATGCAAAATAAGGTTTATTCCCTAACATTATTTTCAGTTCTGGTTGAACCATTAAAATACGCCAGTTCCTTTTTATAATTGCTTCTACATATCTTGTCAAGTTATTGTAAGTGGTAACATATGTTACTATAGGACCTATATTCTTATCTTTATCTGTAGTATCAATATAATTACTAAAATAGGGAGATGCTTGTTTTGTCCTTAATTCCATTATTTCTTTACTCGTTTTACTAATACTTTCCTTGTCATACCCCCTATTTTGAAATTCATCAGTCAAAATTTCCATTTGTTCTTTACATTTCCTTGGATCTGTGTTCAACCTACTAATTCTTAATAATTGGCTTTTAACAATACCTTTAAATACGTGTGCTGCATGCATACTTTTAGCATGTGTGTACTTATTCACCTGTACATTCTTTCTGTATGTACAGGTCTCTAATTTATGATCAATACCTTTATAAATCTCCACATCCAGAAAAAATATTTTATCTCGAGAGTAATTACTAGTAAACTTAAGAAAACTTGTAGTATTATTTAAATATTGAAGAAAGGCATCTAGTTCTTGTTCATTTCCCTTCCATAGTAAAAAACAATCATCAACAAAGCGTTGGTAGAAAAGAATATCTCTTTTAAAATTGTTTCCAGTACCTCATATGTATTTCTTTTCCCATTGATGTAATACTATATTTGCATAGGTATTAGCCATAGCAGTACCCATGGCTACACCAGATAATTGCAAGGATGGCTTCTTATTAAATAAAAAAATGTTTTTCTACAAAGTGTTTCTACTTCTTTACCTTTCATTTTTATTTCTTCACATAAAAATTCACAAATTGCATTAATTCCATAATCGTTTGGTATTACTGTAAACAAAGAACTTATATCTAAAGTGACCATTATATACTCTCCATATATATTACTCTCATGCCATGTATATAATTTTTTCAAGAAATCGTTGGTATCTCTAATATAGCTAGGACAAGATGGCAAATATTTACTTAGCTGTTCTTGAACATAAATGGATATAGGTTCTGTTGACCACCCTCTTCCTGAGACTATAGGTCTCATCGGCGGGGTGGTCAATGATTTGTGCAGCTTTGATATCCCGTATATTACTGGAATTACTGGAGTTGACACTGTAAAAAAGTTAAATAAATCTAATGTAATATCTTCTTGAGTTTGCATCTCATATACATACATATTTACATCATATTTACATCATAAATTATTTTCCTTACTTCTTCAAAAGTTAATTCTTTAAAAGTATGTTCATCTTTCAAAAACTCATTCATCAAATTATTATATTCATCTTTATTTAATATTACTGTTGCCCCTCCCTTATCGGCTTGCTTAATAATAATTTCATCATTAATACATAGTTGCTTACAAGCTAGATGCTCATCAAATAGTGAGATGTCACATATGTCATACACTGGTCTAATCATTTCTTGAGATAGCTGTTTATGGCCACATGTGACAATGTTGATTGAATACCACATTGTGACTTTTTGTCAAATGTCTTCACCTGTTCAAGTTCCACAAGATGATACTGTTGTCATCATGCATGCCCTCAATAACCTCTTTGAGGACATCTATCAGATGTAACAGACCTGATGTAGCAGCAACAACTCAATCAGGTCTGTTGCACACACCTGGAGTATTGCTAGTGTACGTGTAGAAGAGGTCAGTGATAACATGTTGGTCTACCTCATAGTTGAGGAGAGTCAGGATGTCTCTATAAATGCATGCATCAGGTGCTGTCCCCCCAAATCAGGTGGATGCATGTTTATATACACCCTTGTATGGGACAGAGGCCATGTGGAGGGTGTGTTGAACTGTGCATTCCACCGAATCAGGAAGGTGTATGTGCTGCATCACACCATAGGTGATCTGTGATGTTGTCACAGCACACTGATTTCATGTGATAGGCTTGGAGGAAGGTAAGACTGTGCATACTGCCTATTGTGATCTGGCCTAGGGTTTTGGTGCAATCACATGCAGGTGTCATTGAGAAAACACCCAAGCTTGGGGTTATACCTTACATCAGGTAATGGGTAAACAGTTGGCTCACTGACAGAACACATCATGTGACAGTTGGTGAATCAACCTATACTAGCAGAGCTGTCAAGATTGGCAAACCCCAGGAATCAGTGCTTGGCCATTCACTGTATGAACTGTATTTCTCAACAGTTCAGGCTAAAGTATATGGCCTTTGACTTACCATGTTTTCTGATTCCTGCATATTGTGTGCAATTATTGAGTCCACCAATGGTGACAACATAGTACAGGAGGAGCTAACTCACACAACTGATTGGTGACAAAGGCACAGAATCTACAAATAAATGCAGAAATCTGTGTTTGTAATTCTGTCCATGTGAAAAGTGGAGTCCCATGTTAATCACAGCATTGACAACAATTCTTCTATGCTGAAACCCAGTGATGCAAGCACTGGAAACACATTTAGATAGCAATCTGGTAATGAAAACCTATGTTTTACACATCATAAGTCATGCCATCATATTGACATCTTAGGATTGTATGACAACACTGCAGTCAAACCTCATTACAGCACTAACAGAGTATAATGCTCTTTTTTATGTGTACCTCACCAGGCACATGCAGCAGCTATAGAGATCATAGGGCTTTCTCACCAAGATAACACAGAACCTATGCATCATACCATGATGTATGTAGATAGATTAAAAGCCATGTCACTGTAAGTTTTATTGTATAAGATGATGTGACTTCTGCCTGGCCACAAGACAGTCTCTGACCCTGCCCTGGTGGGAGTACTGTATATCCAAAAATGTGATATATAGCTGATGACATCACCAGTATCTGTTGAGGACAAGATGACAGTGTCCCACATGCTGGTGAAAAAGGCTGTCTGTAATGTCAAGAAAGAACACAAACATACCATCTCCCAGTTAACTCCATTGAGAATAGAGTCCCTACCTAAGTACACAGACTACAGAACTCTGTATTTAAGGCAAGCACCATAGCTCAAATCTGAGTTGGAGTGTGACAGAAAACACTTTATAGCTGAGAACATCAGCAGTGTCTATTGAGTACAAGATAACAGTGCCCCACATGCTGGTGTAAAATGCTCTCTGTAATGTCAAGCAACAGCTCACACACACACACACACACACACACACACACACACACACACACACACATGCACACACACACACACACACACACACACACACACACACACACACACACACACACACACACACACACATCTGGCTGCAGTGATTATAGAATCCCTACCTATATTAGTACACAGACTACAGAACACAAAGTTTTATACACGCAGCAATGCTCAAGTCTGACTTGGAATGTGTCAGGCAACACTTTTTGTAGCTGATGACATCAGCAGTGTCTGGTGAGGAGAATATGGTAATAGTGTTCAACATGCTGGTGTAAAAGGCTTTCTGTAATGTCAAGCAAAAGCACAAACACATCCCTCCCAGTTGACTGCAGTGAGAATAGAACCCCTACTTATCTAAGGTACACAGATTACAGAACACAGCACTTTATGCAGGCCCCAGAGATCAAGTCTGATGTGGAGTGTCAAACAACACTTTATAACTGATGACATCAGCAGTGCCTGTTAAGGACAAAATGGCAGTGTCCCACATGCTGGTCTAAAATGCTCTCTCTAATGTCAAGCAACAGCTCACACACACACACACACACACACACACACACACACACACACACACACACACACACACACACACACACACACACACACACACACACACACACACACACACGCGCACACGCACACACACACACACTTTTGATTGTAGTAAGAATAGACCCCCTACCTTCCTAAGTACACAGACTACAGAACACAATACTTAACACAAGCACCATAGCTCAAGTGTGATTTATAGTGCAGTGCAGGTGAACTTATAGTAGGTGACATCAGCAGGCAATGTGGGAGACAAGAGGTTGGGAGGGCTGTATGAATTGTTCTGTAAGCAAGAGCAAATATCAAAATACTGTTATTGTATGGAAGTGAAAAAGTAACTGTAGCATAACTACATCTGCTCTGCTGTCTAGACAGACATACACATACCCACACCCAACTGACTGCAATGAGTACAGAACCCCTACCCATCTAACTACACTCCCTACTTAATGCACATGTCAGAACTTAAGTCTAATTTATGCAGGAGTCCAGGTGAACTTATAGTAGATGACATCAGCAGGCCATGTGGGAGACAAGAGGTTGGGAGGCTTGTATGAAATACATGTGTAGGAATTACCAAGTATCAAAATACTGTCATTGCATGGCAGTGGAAAAGTAACTGCAGGATAAGCACATCTGCTCTGCTGTTTAAATATACACACACACACTACCACCTAGTGGAGTGCAGTGAGAACAGAACTCCTACTTACATAACTATACAACACTTAATGCAAGCAGCACAGCTCAAGTCTGACTTATACTGTACTGCAGGTGAACTAATAGTAGAGAACATCAGCAGGCCATGTGGGGTTCAACAGGTTGTGAGGCCTGCATAGGCACATAGCTACATAGATTCATATGAGGCTACTAGCCTAATAGCACTAGGGTGTGTAGAAGTCTAGCTGTGTAAAAACACAAGTACCCTTATTGGGCATATTTGGATGATTTTATTTAGCAGAGTGTGCTTGTGAGCAGCATCAGCTAGCCCTTTCCACGAGGGACATAGGTGTCAGCTCAGAGGTAAGTGTACAATCACCCACCAGTAGTCAAGGTTGTATTGAATACTGTCATTGAGCAGGACTGCTTCACATGCAGTGGGAACCTATTACAGCCTCTGGGGTGGCACCTATGTCCCTCATAGACAGGCCCAGTTGTTGCTGATCACAAAATCACTCTGCTAACAATGGCCATCTAAATATGCTTAATAAGGGTACTTGTGCTTTTACACAGCTAGGCTTATACTGTCTCATGTATAGTGGTAACCATGTATTCCTAAAACTTACCAATACAATATGTGAAAGATACAAGTATACAATAATTCTAAGATAAATGCTCTCTCTCTCTCTCTCAGGTTACAACAAACCAGATATCAAACAGGTTGTCAGCACACACACTTAAATTCCTCAACAAACCAAGTATGCAACACATAAACCCACATACACAGAGGTACTCAACAGAAGCTTACCAAAAGAACAGAGGCCTCACAAATGCAAACCTTCTGCACACATGACAGTCCCAATGGAACCAACCATACATAAAAACAACTGTATCAGTGTATCACTCATTAAGACCTTAAAGCAAAAACCTCAAAACCAATGTCTTGGTCTTAAGAAAATCCATAGTGAGGTAAGTGAGACACACAGATGTCCCTCTCACCAGGCTTAACAAGGAGTAAGCCATGGTCAGCTGCCTGTCAGGTGCCAGGATCTGCAAAGTCACTCACGCACTCAAGTATCTCAACAACAACCACAGTTACACCTCTGTCATACTACATGTTTTAGTAAATGACTTCAGATGTACTTCACTGGACTATATGAAGGGAGATATGATTGACCTCTCAGATTAAGCCTCCCAGACAGGTATGTCCATAGCCCTAAGCAGCATTCTAACTTCATCCAGGATGATGCCTCAATGCAAACAAAAGAAATACTGACTTTAACAATTTGCTTAGCTACTGGTGTCACTCCAGGGGGATCCAGTAATTGTCAGGCTGAGATGATATGGTAGGCAGACCACACTGCTTTACCAGGGATGGTCTTCATCTGTCACCTCTTGCCTTTTGGTTACTTCCCCCATAGTGACTTTTGGGCAATTTCATAAGGACAAAGCTCCTGACATAAAAATATCCTCAAAAGATAAACTCAAGGTTATGTTACTTAATGCTAGGAGTCTAAGTCAGAAACCACACCCAATGAAGGCAGTGTGTATACTTGGGAAGATGTTGATGTTTGTACAGTCACAGAGACAAGGTTTAGGACCACAGAGATTAGTCCAACCATGAAAGGTTATAATGCCTTCCACATATTCAGGCCACAAAATAAACATGAATGAACCAAAGGAAGAGGTGTATCCATCTTCATAAAAGACAAGTACACCTCAAGACTTGTTAAGCTGTACAACTCCCTTGAGTTACTCCACATCTCACTAACTGTAGGAAATCCCCCCACATGATTGTTAGCTGCAGATCTACCAACATGCACCATGAAAACCACACAGTGCCTTCCTGGACCTACTTCAGTCACTCATAATAGGTTCATAGGTAGGTACTAGGCTATCGGCCCAAGGGCCTATGTAAGCCTAGCCAACAAGGTTCCCTGGCCTACGCCACCCAAGAAAGTTATTTTCCTGTGCCACTGTCGAGCAGAGACACAGAAGTGATCCCCAGGGTGTATTTCCTATTTTCCATCCACTTGTCAAGATTTTTCTTGGAGTGCTAATGAAGAACTTTGCTTGACATAGATGGGTAGCCTGTTCCAGAGTATGGGAAGTCTCTGGGACAGGAATCTATCCCTCCAGCATGACCTGTTTATTGTGGTGACAAGGTTTAGGTCCCTAGAAAGTGTAGCTCGGAGGGATTGGGATTTCTTTAGGTGTAGCATGTCCAACAGCTCTGGGTTTGACATAGCTTTATATGTTAGGCAGAGATCACCTCAGAGTAGGAGATATGCTACGGAGTAAAGATGAAGTTTTACAGCCAAAAACCCCAGGCATGAGTAATTTTAACTATCCTTTCATCAGTTGGGATACATTTATGAGCTCAAACATGGTTGCCCTAAGGTTCTGCACTTTGTAAACATGAATGCTCTAGAACAGTTAGTCTGTACTCTCACAAAGGCCTCAAATGCCCCTGACCTATTATTCACCGACATGGGAGATCGCTGCACCACCCTATGTGTGAGACCCTCCCTTGTAAGATCTAACCATAAATTAGTCACGTTCAATGTAACAATCTTACCTGACACACTCTCATGGTCCAAAAGGTCAAAAAATCTCTGTAAAGCAAACTATAACCTCATAAGCAATGGCATATATAGTTTCAAACCCACTGTCACCATTGACAGTAAAGACGTATATATGAAGGTGCACATAAATGCCCTGTAGAAACACCTTTATAAGCATATAGACTTAGCTGCACCAAAAGAGATCAAAACTTGCACACAAAAAACAAGCTGTCCTGGTGGACACCAAGCATGAACAGATTATACAACAAGAGAAAAAAACTTATGTTCAGGAATAAGAAGGAACAGTCTCAGCAGAAGAACACCCTCCATAGCTTGAAGAAACAAAGACATCTTGTAAAGTCCTCTAAAGTTAATTACAAAACTAAACTAGCATCCATAGCTAAGGATAATTATAAGGCATGCTTTAGCTATGTCTGTAATGTAAAAGGGAAGGCCTGGCTTTGCAACAAATGCAGAGTGGATGGTACTACTCATACTGAACCTGAGGACATAGTCAACCTGTTAGCAGACAGGTTTGGCAACAATTTCACACCCATGTCATACCCCAAAGCATACCTGTCGACAGTTTTCTACATATTATCTTCAAATAACAGGACATAACCACACTCCTCAAGGCCAAAAACACATCATGTATGGGACTGAATATCATCCCAGGCTGCTTACCAAACAGTCTAAAGTAAGCAGAACCACCAAGTACTCTCTTCAACCACAGTCTAAGTACTGGCTTTGTCCTGAAAGACAGGAAAACAGTAACCATAATACCTTTGCACAGAGGAAGTACCTCAACTGACCCAGGGAACTATACAGCTAAAAGCCTGACAACCTTGTCTGTAAGACCATGGAGAAAAATCATCTTGGACCTTATCAACAATGACATTGCTGACCTTTAAACTTTTCACCTGAACCAGTTTGGTTTCATCAAGGTCAGATCATGCCTGTTACACCTAGTGGAATTCTTAGAGAGTGTCACCAAAAACTTGGATGAAGGTAAGTCAGTAAGTACATACTGCCTATCGTGACTTGGTCAACGGGTTCAGCACAATCCCCACTGAGGCATCATTGCAGAACTCATCCACCTGGGGATAAACCCATACCTCATCAGATGGTTAGCCAACTGGCTCACCAACAGAACACATACAATCATAAGTAGGGATTCCACCTTTAGCAGCAGACCAGTGGTATCCCACGAGGGTCTGTGCTGCACCCCCTCTACTGTTTGGTATGTATTTCTCAGAAAATCAAGCAAAAAAGATGGCCTGTGGCTCAACAAGTGTGCTGATGACTGCAATCTGGGTGCAATCATTGAATCCCTAAATGATGTCAACATACTACAAAATGTGCTTACATACATAAATAATTGTTGCCAAAGACGCAGACTTAAATTTAACCCAAAATAATGCACTATTATCCCTTTTGGTGAAGGAAAAGCTCCTGCAACTTACACTATTAATAATACCCCCTGTGTTCTAACCCAATGGTGAGAGATTTGGGAATGCAGGTTGATGCCAACCTCACCTTCGATCATCATGTTTCCACAGGAATAATGAAGGCCCTTTATGTTGCACACCTCATAAGTGAGGGCATAGCATTCAAGATTACAGATGTTATAACTCCACTGTACTTGTCCCTCATTAGACCAATAACAGAGTAAAATGCTCCCATTTGCATGTACTTCACCAGACACCTGTAACAGCTGGAAAGAGATCAGAGGTTTCTCAATAAGAAAATCCAGGGACTTCCAACACATTGCCTACATGGATAAACTGAAGACCATGTCACTGTACTCTCTATCATATAGACTGCTGAGAGGTGACTTGTGGCTGGCCTACAGAGCAGTCTCAAACCCTGCCTTAATGGAAATGCTGCACCTCTGCAAATCACATGGGACAAGACTCACTTGCTCTAGGGACCTTAACCTAGCCTGTGACATTAACAGGACATGCTGGAGAGATAGAAATGTCTCCCAGAGATTGCCATTAATATGGAACAAACTTCCAAGTCACATGAAACTGAGCTCCTCAATTACCCTATTTAAGTGTAACTGGAATAACTGGATTGGAAATTGTACATTTACCCCAGGTGTTTCACCTGTGTCACTCTTAGACAGTGTCAACCAGTGCTAATCATGGATACTCAAATATGGAATACATACCTTGATCTATAAGAGAACAATGGTACAACTTGGGTAGGCCTGACAAGACCATCAGGCCTTAGACTAGTAACCTCCTATGAACCTAGGGCCATTACGATAGTAGCCTCGTATGAACCTATGAAGTTATGAACCTATGCAGACCTTCCAACATCTTTTTCCACACATGGACTGCTGACCTCATGTACTATAAGTTCAGCTGTAATGTTGCAAAAGTCAGACTTGTACTGTAGCACTTGTGTTACGTACTGTATTCTGCAGTCTGTTTACTTAGATAGGTAGGGGGTTCTATTCTCCCTGCATGTCATCAGCTATATCAGATGTTTGGATAGGCAGTTTCCCACCAGGGCATGGTCAGACACCGGCCTGGAGGCCAGGCAGATGCCACTTCATCCTATAACAGACAGATGACAGTGACATGGCTTTTAATCTATTCATATACATCATGACATGGTTTGTAGGCCCTGTGTTATCTTCCTGAGAAAGCTCTGTGATATCTCCAGATGCTGCATGTATCTGTAGAAGTACATGAAAAAGAGAGAGCATTTTACTGTATTATTGTTCTGATGAGGTTTGAGTGCAGAGCTGTCATACAATCCTCAGATCTGAATATGATAGCATAACTTATGATGTGCACCATATATTTTTTCCTGGAAGATCATTAAAGAGAGAAGTTATAAAGTAATTATACACATTGCAGTTTCTGACCCTTAACACCCTTACAAGAGCATTCGCTATAACATTGTGAAATGTTGATGCTATCAACTGTCTAACTTTCCAAGGCCAATATAAGTCAAAGGTACAATGACCAGTTCAACAACACAAATGCAGATATAATAATCATAAAATTACCCGTGCACCCTGAGCAACAGACTCAGCTTTTGTATCCCTGAGTCCAAAAGATAGAAAACAGGGATATGGCACAGTTATTATCACTTGTACAGGTTGTTGTTAAGGGAGGGGTTAGGAAGCATAGGCTAACACAAAAGGTCAGTGAGAGTGAGTGTGTGTGTGTGTGTGTGTGTGTGTGTGTGTGTGTGTGTGTGTGTGTGTGTGTGTGTGTGTGTGTGAGAAAGAAAAAAGGGAGACATTTGGAATAAAACAACAAATGGCCAGTGAGACAAACAGCGTAACTGCTGTGTATGTGTCTATAGGGATCCTCCAGGTGAAACTGGTGTGTGAGAGTCTGCATGAATACAGCCAGGCTCTATGTTAACTCTACATCTTGGTATGTCAGACAGGTGTGAACCATGCAGGGTAAAGGTGGAAGTTCATTGTTTCAGTCCCTGACCACAAGAATTGGCTCTGTTAGGAGTTGCTTTGGCACATCCATGCCCACATTCAGATGCAGTGCTGCTACCTGAATGTAAATGATGTCTGCTGGATGAGCTTCCTTCATGGGAACAACCAGGATCATGGGGTCTATGTTGCTTGATCGAAATCACACAATCTTGAACAAGACACATCGAAACCCATTTAAGTGAAAGTGCACTAAATCGAAATTGAACTTTCGCAAAAGCCGGTTCTCCGAAGCACATTACAGTGAGGATAAGGAAATATATCCTTTTCCCCACTGTAGTGCAATCTCAGAGTTAGTATATTTAAATAGGGGGTGGGGTGCAGGGGGCAAGCCCCTCTGCAAATTACTGTTTAAAGCAGTTTTGTTTTGTTATTTTCTGGTTTGGAGAACCAGCTTTTGTGAAAGTGGACTTCTGATCTAGCGCACTTTCACTTTAATGGGTTTCGATATTGCTTGTTTGAGATTGTGTGATTTTGATCAAGCAACATAGACCCACATCATGACCTCATGGCCTGCCACATCTGGGTGTGGACAGTAGTGTCACTGATGGAGCAGTGGAACTACTGCCATTATGGGAGCATGATCGGTCTTGGCCACGTTGACTTATACCAGATGATGCGGCTGATCTACACCCACAAAGATGCCATTCCCCTCCCAGTACATGTTCCATCATAGACGCTGCTCATGCTATGGAAAGACACCCCTCTGTCCAGCAGTGATACCCCTTGTTCCAATGTGACATTTATCCAATCCAATGAATCGGCAACACTGCGGAGGCAGTCATTCATGTCAGACTGTGCCACATCCACAACCATGAGCAGTTGTCTGCAGCACCTATGGGAAAGTGCTTGTGCCTCCATGATGGCCCTAAACATATGTTGAGTGTAACAGTACGTGACACGTGCATCAGGTGGAGATGGGACAACAGGCACCCTACCCACACTTTGGCTACAGAGAGACACAACAGGCATTGAAGCCACTGTATCCATACTTCCCTGATCAATATCCTTGCATTCCACCTGCCCAATATCTGTGGGCTCAGTGGACTATGTAGACGTAGACCTACTGGCAGTGTCAAATGGAAATGCAGGGGATGGCTGCATGTCAACCACTGTGCCAGATTCAACCTCTGTACCCCCTGACTGTGCCTCAGTTTGGCCACCATCATCATCATCAGAGTCTGTAGATACACTGACATCAGGTAGCACAGGACCCACACTCCCATTCTCATGATCTCATGATGAAAAAGCATGAAACACATGAATACATTAATACCTGCACTACTATAGTGCAATATATGCTAATAAGCTAACAGTGCTGCCACTATTACAGAAAGTACAGCAATACACACAACAGGCCTGAGATTAAAATCACAAACTATAATATTTATTTCAATTGCTCAGCACTAATGACAAAAATATTTGGTTACCATCTGCAGAAGAAGTACTGCACTGTACTGCAGATGGTCTCTGAAGAAATTAAGGAAGAAGTAAGGGCAACATCATCATAATTAACATTAAGACAAGGGGTAATACATTTACCCTTTTTAACTTCTCCATGTCTTTTGGGTTTCTAATACCATGATGTGAATGGACCCCATCCCTAAGTCAAAGTACTATTAAAGTTCATGAAATTAGTATTGTTTCAGTCTTTGATGTCAGCCAGAAGTGCTCTTCGCAGCACCCACAATGTGTCCAGTAATGACTCCTTCTGCAATTCATCTGAGGTTACATGTAATGGCAACATATCTTTACGACTGTAGATTCTTTTTTTATAAGACCCGTTACTCCTACTAATATTGGAACTGTCTGGGTATCTTTCCTCCAAATTGCTCTTGTTTCTACCTGCAAATCCTGATATTTTATGACTTTGTGTCTCTCTGTAGGCAAGACACTGTAGTCACTGGGTGTGGTAATTTCAATGATCAATGCTACTTTTGTCTTCTTTTCATTGACCACTATATCCGATTTTCTAGCATCTGTCTTTTGAACTGTTAGTAATGGGTGATCCCATGTGATGTAGACTTCATCATGTTCTATGATGCTTTATGGCTCAAGTTTCCAGTATTTTTCAGCCACTTCAATACCATAATGTTTGCACAATCCCCAGTGCGACAGTCTTGCCACGTTATTATGCCTTTCAGTATACAGTCCTTCTGCCATTAGTATGTCACAAACAGCAACGAGGTATGCAACTGTTTCCAATTCTGTTTTACAAAACCTACATTTGTCGGTTTCTCCCACATGTTCAATAGACTTTGTAAACCGACGTGTGCATAGCCCAATAACTTGTGCCACCAATATTAACCTTTCATCTCTTGGTTTGAATTTGCCTATTCTTAACCATTCCTGCATTTGATCCTAATCAACATGAGGTTCTTTCAGCAGTTTTAGATACCTGCAACTATATTTATGCATTTTTCGCATTTCTTGCCTTCTCATCTGGTCCTTCACCTTATATTCTCTCTAGATTAAGCAGAGAAGTCATCTTAGATTTATTCTCCTCATCTTTCAAAACATTCACTATGTTTGGGTCTTGTGATGTCAGCAGATATGTGTGGAGTCCCATGACCACAGATCTATACATGTAGTCAGTTTCAAGGAGGCCCATTCCTCCTTCGGAACAAAAGTATATAATCTTGGTATGCACTGATTTTTATAAATCATTTGGTGAACATGAAGCATCCTTCTTGTTTTCTTGTCTAATCTATCCAACATAGTTTGGGGCCAGTCAATCACTCCAAAACTGTAAGTTAGGATAGGAAGACCAAATTGGTTTATAATTTGAATTTTGTTCCTAGATGTCAATGCTGTTTTCAGGATTAATTTAAGTCTTCTAAAGTATTCCTTACTAAGTTTTATTTGCATTTGTTCATGTTTTGTTGTTGATCCTTCATCAATTTCCAAGTATTTATACACTCCCTCTTGCTCAAGTTTTTTTATATCACATTCTGGTCCCCAATTGATGTTTTCTTGGTGCTGAAGTTTTTCTGCTTTTGTGGCTTCTACACATTTATCAAGACCAAATGACATTCTTATATCATATGAAAAAGTTTTGACAACTTGCAGTTGTGCTTTCAGTTCCTCATCTGATGAGCTATACAGTTTTAGACCATTGACAAAGAGAAGATGAGAAGTGTTTAGACTGTTGTTTTCTGGGAGCCAAATTATAGCCATGGTCTAAGCTGTTAAGTAAACAGCTTAATGAGTTAAGGGCAAGACAGAATAGCAGCATTGACAAAGAGTCAACCTAGAATATCCCCCTTTGAATTTTTATCCCCGGGATAATAATTTGTCCTTTATCATGGCTTAATTGCAAAGTGGTTTGCCACAGTTTCATGCTCACTGTAATGTAGTCAATCAATGTAGGGTGCATCTTATACATTTTTAAACACCTTTTTATCCATGAATGTGGGATACTATCAAATGCTTTTTTGTAGTCAATCTATGCCATACTTCGATTCTTTCCCTTTTTACAGTTCTCCACTATGACTTTATTTAACAGTAAGTGATCTTTTGTTCCATATGACTTTCTTTATTGCCCTATTGTTCTATTTATTTATTTATTTTATTTATTTACATTTGTTTCCCAGGAAATTCTGACTGGACGCAAGTCCTTTTTCAGCGGATGCCCGGGGAGAAAAGCTCCACATCATGTACACGATAAATAAAGATACAAAGTTGCAGCAATAGTAAACAACATTACAGGTTGTTGGCTTTAATACAGTAACAAGATATTGATTATCAACAGTATATACAGTAAATGTTGCAAGTTAAGATAGTTTCTTGTCGTTTATAATATTAGTAACAAAGTTGTCAGACAAGATGTTAAAGTCTGTAAAGACAGCTAGCTATTTCTGACTGTGATTAGTAGTGGCGGTAGTATAGTTGGGTTAAGACTCTAGGTGGGGGAGGGGTAAGGGGGGGTGTTAGCCTGGATTAGAACAAGGACAAAGCCAGTGCAAATTTAAGTGGAATTTGAGCACAGTCTTGAAAAGGCTGCTGGAAGGTAGAGTAGTTATAGAGGGTGGAAGATTGTTCCAGAGTTTAGATATGGTAAATTAAAATATGGCTTTTCCTGCTGAGTTTTTGGGTTTGATAACAGTGAGTTGATTTTTGTTGCTTGATCTTAGGGGCCTAGTGGGGTGATAGGGTTGGAGAAGGGTTTGATGGGAAGGGATGTTAAGGGGGTGCTTAATAAGTTTATGAGCGAGGGTGAGTTGATTAAAGTGAAGGAGTTGTGGGAGTTCTAGTCAGTTTAGTTCTTTAAGGGAGATACAATGATGGCTGCAGTAGGAGGTTCCAGTGGCAAATTTAGCAATTTTGTTGTAACAAGCATCCAGCTTATGTAGGTCTGTCTGTCTGAAGTTGGTAAGTATGCGGGATGCATTGAGTAGGGTAGAGATTAGCTGGGAATTGGCTATGGAAATTCTAGCCGCCTTGGTTAGGAATTGGTGGCTTCGATATAATGCACCAAGTTTCTTGTGAACTTTTTTTATTGTGAGAGATATGTGGGTGTCAAATCTAAATTTGTTGTCTATTTCCACACCGAGTAATTTTGTGTGTTCTGATGGAGAGATGATGGTATTGTCTTTGGCAAGAATTTTGAAGTGGGGGGTGTTTTGGGTGGCTTTGGAAGGTTGAAACAGGAGACGTTTTGTCTTACTTGGGTTGAGTAGGCACTGAGCATTGGATAGCCAGCTTTCTACAGAAGAGAATGATTCCTGTGTGATTTGTTGTAGTTCTGGTAAAGTGGGGGCAGAGCAGATGGGAGTAGAGTCATCTCCGTACTGTATAAGAGATGCTTGTGTGGTGGCAGTATGTAGGTTGTTAGTGAAAAGTGAGAATAGTAGAGGGCCAAGGATAGACCCTTGGAGAACTCCGAGAGTAACTGGGAGGTGAGATGATATGTTATCATCCCAGATTACTGATTGCTGGCATCCATGTAGATGTGGAACCAGTTGCAGGCTGATTGTGATAAGGAGAGTTTGGGGAGAGTAGAGAGTAGTAGCTCATGAGATACCATGTCAAAGGCCTTTGAGAGATCTAGAAATATGGCAGTAGAGAGGAGGCCATTGTTTTTGTGATGAAGTATAGTGTTGGTGAAGGAGAGCAGAGCAGAGGTAGTGCTGTGATATGGTCAGAAACCATGTTGGGTTTTGGAGAGGAGATTATTAGCTAGGAGGTAGTTGGAGCCCTGGGTGTTGATATATTTTTCAAGTATCTTGGAGAGGGGAGAGGATAGCAATGGGGCGGTAATTGGAGAGGTCTATGGAGGGGGTGCCTTTGTGGAAGGGAATGATGTGGGATATTTTCCATATCAAGGGAACATAGCCTTCTGTTATGGAACGGTTGATTAGAATTGAAATTGGGTAGGCTAGTGTATCAGCTGCAATTTTTAAGTATTCAGAGGGGAGGTTGTCAGCTGCGAGTTTGGTGAGTTTAAGTTTTGACAATAGTTTTTTATGTTGGATGTAGGTACTATGGTGAAGAAGAAAAGAGGAGTGGGGGGTTTAGGGTTAGGAGATGGGGGGCTGTTGTAGGGAAGTGTTGTTTGTTTAGATATGTTATAGTTTCAGTGAAGAGTTTGTTGAAGGATTCAGCAATACTGCTGGAGGAGGGGAGAATGGACGACTGGGGGGTATCAACCATTCCTGGGTGGAGGATAGTGTTAATAGTGGACCAGAATTGCTTAGGGTTGTGGTTGGTAGAGTTTAATGTGGATTTATAGTTGAGTGATCTGTCTAATTTTATATGCTTTTTGGCTTTATTGCGCAGTTCAAGGAATGATTGCCTATCTGAGTTATTTTTTGTTAGTCGCCAGTGCTCCCAGGCCTTATCTCTGGATTTCATTATGGTTCTGATGGTCTTTTGTAACCATGGGGCATGCCTGGATCTGACTTTGGCATTTCTTACAGGAGCATGGGTGTTTAGGATGGAGAGGAAGTTACTGTTGAAGAAGTGGACAGCCTCATCTAGGTTGAGATATTGTAGGGGTGATCAGTTAATTTTTTGCAGGGAGGAGATGAAGGAGTTGGGGTTGAAGTTGGACGTGTTCCGTATTTGCCTGTGGATAATGGGTTTGAGACTGTTTGTGTGGTGCCGAATTAGGAAAGTGGGGTAGTGGTCACTAAGACTGTCAGGTAAGCATCCTGCTAGGTAAGAGTGAGGGGCTTTGTTGACTAGGATCCAGTCAAGTAAGATATGATTGTAAGGGTTTTTGTTGATTCAGTTAGGGGATTGAATGAGTTGAGTGAACCCATGGAGATTAAGGTGAATGGTTGGGAGACTGTTCTATTGCCATACTTGAGTTTTCTTCTAAATGACTATAAACTCTGTTGGCATCATTTCCAGTGTATAGTTTATATATCGTCGGATGGCAAATTATTGGTCTATAATTTTTAGGGTAGCCTGCAGGTTCATTCTTAAGGAGGAGCATTGTTTTTTCTGTTGTTAGCCACACTGGTGTCTGTTCAGGGTGTGAAGGTAAATAGTTCTTACTCATGGCTAAATCTTTGTGCAACGATGTTAATACTTTTAACCAGAAGTTAGGTATTGTATCTAGGCCTGGGGTTTTCCAATTAGAGGCTTTTCTTAACTTTGTTTCAATCCATCTGGCTGTTACTTCATCCCATTTCATATCATGTACCTTTAAACTTCTTATTCTTTCTTTTACTTCTTCTATCCATTTACCATCTTTGTTATGTTCCACAGGATGTTCATGAATACTTCTCCAAAATATATATATATTTCTTCTTTTTTTGGTGGTCTTTCAATTCCTTTTACCATGTTTCCCAATTCTCTATAAAACTTTTTTCAGTCATCAATAAATTGCTTATTTTACACTTTTCCTTTATATTTATCTGTGTATCATCTAAGTTTTTCCGCCTGTGCTGAGATTTTTAGTTTGTTATTTATGACAGTGAACGATAGATCTTTCTAAGTATTTTTGTTGATCTGTTCCCTCTTCTATACTCTTCTAACAGTGACACTTATTGTCTTAATTGCTTTATAGTTTTCTCTATTCAATTTTTCTATGATGGTATTCATTTTGTCCCCTTCCTTTCTCTCACTGCCCTGTGTTCTTGTGGTAGAATTTATCAGTTATTAATTTAGCTGCACAGTAATATATCCTGTTTACTTCTGTTATATCGCACAGATCTCTTTGGACAGTCCTAATTACTGTGTTCATTTGTTTTATCAAACGTCTGACTTTTTGGGTTTTATTGACTTTCTGCTGCCTATTTCTTTCATTGATCTTAATATGTCTGTCTATCTCTATTAAATCAAGCAACTCTTCTCTTAGCTCATTTTCTTCTAAATTGAGGGCACATTTTTTGTTTTCCATTTCTTGTGGGCATTCTGTAGAAAGTTCCATAACATCTTCATGTGGCATATTCTCTTCAATTTCATCCTGTGCCATCCGTTGTTCTGTCATATGGGAACTGACTGAACTGTCACTCCTCAACATTGACTGTGTCTGAGTTTCCAGTTTCTTATTCCTTCCCTTGCTGTCCCACTTCAAGTAAACATTTATACTGATTTCCTGTGGAAGGCTCCAAAATATCTTCATATGGCACCAGACCAATTGCTTCCCATTCCACTAGTATCTCCTTAATTTGGATACGCAATGCTCTATCCTGTTGTGGTGTTTTCTGAATTAGATTTTCTACACTGAATCCTCTACTTCGTAGGTACTCCATAATCGCAGTTTCTATTTCTTTATCTTCTCCATTACTGATCTCCTTTGGTACGTTTCCTCTTTGTCTTCTTATTTTTTGTATTGTAAAGTTTTCCATGTCCGTATTCCTTTGCCTCTATTACTCTTCAAATGTCTTTGGTGCTGCTCCTTTTGTATTGATTAGTTTTTCTTTCTCCTTTGCATGGACATTTCACAATATTAAATCTCTTTTTCTTTCCCATGTCCATATTTCTTCTTCAGATGTCTCCTGATCTTCCTGGTTCTCCTTACTTTGGGGACTCGTTCCATCATGCTGTGATGTAACCAGTGTTAGACCTTCTATACCAAATCTTTCACTTTGCAGGCACTCCATAACTTCAACTTCTTTTTATTTTTAACTTCTACTTTACTAATATTCTTTTCTACATTCCCTCTTTTTTGATATTTTTTTAATTGCAAAATTTTCCATATCTGGATGCCTTTGCCTGTATTTCTCTTTGAATATCTTTGGGGCTGCCTTCTTTATATTGATTAATTTGACTTGCGCCTTTGCATAAATATTGCACTATATCAAATTTCTCTTTCTTTCTCATGTCCATATTTCTTTTTCATACTTTTCAGAAATCTCTAGGTTTTGTTGTTTATATTTTCACACTTCCACAGATGCTTCTTTTTCAGAACAGATCAAAGTTTATCGGTCCATATACTTTCTTCACAAATCTGTTGTATTAATGAACAGAAATTTTTTATTTGAGGCTTCTGACAGATTTTCTTGTGGAAGTATTTTTCTTTCCTTTAATTTCTGTCTTAATCTTTTTGCATATCTTGTGTCTGGAAATTCTATTCTTTTTGCATAATAGTAACAATACATAATTTCTTTCTTATCCTCAACAGTCCTCTGTATCGTCTTTATGGCTCTTCTTTGCCCTATCAGTTTTTGTGATTTTTGTGGACTGCTACTTCTTTCTACAACAGGGGGGCCATCCTCCCCCTGGGCTTGTAGGAAGTATATGTGCATTAATGGTACTTTGCACATGAAGGTGGCTGACAACTCCAAACTAAGCTTATAAGTGTAGCAGTCTTCAATCCCTCTCAAAAAGACATGTGATACAGAATTAACTTATTCATTTCAAGTGTTTTACTTACAACAGTATTCAATTGTTGAGATATCAAAGCTTAGCTGGAAGCTCCTCTGGGGATGTGCCTGTTGTCTCAGAAGTTGTTGTACCCATGTCCAGAACATGCTGCAATGCAATCTCATGGGAGCTGTCTAGATCTCTCAGATTGGCCAAGAACTTTTCATTGGGAGTTAGTGGTGGTTCCCTAGCAGACCCTCCCCCTGTAACCATTTGGTCATGGCCCATTGCAGCTTCTTGCCTCCTTGCAGATTGTATCATGTCAGTGACCTTGTGGTGCACCTGTTCGTATGTTTTGCCATGGCGGCCCATGGCAATGACATCATAAACAATCCACTCCCATATTCACATCCTACAGGCCATATCTCTCTGTCCTCTTCCCAGTAGAAAAGCACCTTGTTGCCAAAACCCATCAACTATGACTTGGTTTTCAGCATCAATGAGTATTACCCACTGGAGAAACATAACACAGTCCAGAGATGTGAAATACTAATAAC
Organism: Protopterus annectens; assembly: GCF_019279795.1. Taxonomy (NCBI): domain Eukaryota; kingdom Metazoa; phylum Chordata; order Ceratodontiformes; family Protopteridae; genus Protopterus; species Protopterus annectens. The sequence goes on along the minus strand of NC_056749.1, from coordinate 811,189,183 downwards.
AGGCAGGATGCAAAACAAGGAGAGGAACAAGAGCCCCATGTCCTTGTCTGTACCAGAACAGGAAAGTCACCTTTGCTCCTCCCCACAAAAGAACAGTCCATTTTTGTTTCTGCCATAAAAGTAACTTATCTTGTTCCCCTCCTACAAAAGCACAGGCAAATGACCCATTTTGCTAATAAAACCTCTTTGAAATGCTAAAAGTACTATCAAAGGACCTGTCCCTGACACATTTGTACATATTTATCATGCAGCATTCCATTTTCTTCTGTTGGTATCATGTGTAGCTCTGAAATGGCTTGACAGACAGGCCCATGCCATGAGTACACTTCTAACTAATGCATAAAGATAAACACTTTTTTCATCTGCTTTTACTGTATTTGTGTTTCTTCCTACTTTATTTTGCTTTTGCATCATCTTAAAAGTACTCAGTTGTATTTATTACTGCTTGTTGTAACTATCATTTTAAGCCTTTTGGTTTAAGCACTTGGGCTTCAGACCAGTTGTTTTACATTAAGAAGGTTTGTGGTCTGCACTGTGTTGGCAGGACAGGTAGCTTACATCCTTCTAAGTTGGGAACTGCTGATTGAAGGCTCAGTGTCTGTTATTCTAAAAGTGTATTAGTTCTGGTTTAAGCACTTGGGCTTCAGGCCAGTTATTTTACATTAAGAAGGTTTGTGGTCTGCACTCTTGTGGGAGGAGAGGTTGGACTCTGCCCTTCTGAGCTGGAAATTTCTGGTTAAAGGCTTATAGTGCCTGCATATTTGAACTGTTTCTTACTGAAATTGGTGCACCTTGTTTGCTGTAGCATAGACTAGATCCAGGCCTGCTGAATCTAGCTTTGTTTGCATAACTTGAGCACTAATCCAGGCCTTCTTAAAAGTATTCAATTGTATTTATTACTGCTTGGTAGTAACCTGATTAAAGTGTAGCTATCATTCTAAGCCTTTTGGTTTAAGCACTTGGGCTTCAGACCAGTTGTTTTACATTAAGAAGGTTTGTGGTCTGCACTGTTGTGGCAGGACATGTAGCTTACATCCTTCTAGGTTGGGAACTGCTGATTGAAGGCTCAGTGTCTGTTATTCTAAAAGTGTATTAGTTCTGGTTTAAGCACTTGGGCTTCAGGCCAGTTATTTTACATTAAGAAGGTACGTGGTCTGCTCTCTTGTGGGAGGAGAGGTTGGACTCTGCCCTTCTGAGCTGGGAATTTCTTGTTAAAGGCTTATAGTGCCTGCATATTTGAACTGTTTCTTACTGAAATTGGCACACCTTGTTTGCTGTAGCATAGACTAGATCCAGGCCTGCTGAATCTAGCTTTGTTTGTATAACTTGAGCACTAATCCAGGCCTTCTTTTTTGGAGAAGGTTCCCCTGCACCCCAGTGGCAGGAGTGTGCAGTTAGAACCTGTCTGATTGAAGACTACAGGAACAGGGCTAAGATTTGAGATTTTTTTTACTGGTTAATTGGGTAATTTGTTTAAAAGCCTTTTCTGATTACTTGTAGTCATCTAAAGCTGTTTTAAGTGTATTTTTTATTGTTTGTAGTCATTTAAAGCTGTTTTAAGTGTATTTTTTTTACAGTTTTTGCCTTATCTTTAAAAAAAAATGTCCTTGTTTCCCACCTTTCTAAGCTAGTATAGTCCAGTTTTCAGGCTAGTGCTGAATTTAGGACCAATTCACCTTCTCCTCACAATAAAAAACAAACGACTGTGACCCAATGGAACCAAAAAAAATGAAAAGGCAGGAACAAAACTTTTATTCTCTCTAGCGCTTCAGTGTTACCACCTTCAAGGAATAGTGCTGAATTTAGGGCTGTGTTACAATTTTCTGAGTTGCTCATACCTTTCTTGGATAGAGGGAGGTTTCTCTGTTCACCTGTGAGAGAGGGAGCTTTGAGCAGCCATCTGTCCCTGGAGGAGTGATTCCAGCCCAGAAGTTAGTAGTTTATAGGCCATTTTGGGCTAATTTCTATTTCTTTCATTTCCCTGCTGTAAAACCCATGTTTGCATGGTTTTGCATGCCCAGGCAGCACCGGTTAGCTGGGGCTAAATTAATCCCAGCTTCACCAAGTCTCCTCTTCAGTTTTTCCCTTGAAAGTAGTCTAACTCTCAACCTAAGCACTTAAAAAGCATCCTAGAGTCCAGCACTTGCTCAGACCTAATAGCAAGCACTAATATACCCCGACACTTGATTGCCCAACAGGGCAAGGCTCATTATTCACCCATCACCAACCAAGTGACTAAGCAGCTCACCCTACTATTCAGACATGACCAAAGGGCAATTTCAGGTATACTCTCCAGTCCAGCTGGTGAACCTGGGTATCCTGAGGCAATGTTACAACTGCCTCATGTACACAGACAACCCTCTTCTCCTACCACAAAACATTAACATATGCAAGAGATGCAATTATATAGCTAAATTGGAGGCTAAGCTCTCTCCACCCAAGACTGGAACAGGCAGTCATGCGGAGGAGGTTAACACTAGCACCACACCTCCAGCCTCACATAGACATACTAAACCAGCACTGGCAAAAAATGCACATAAATACACAAAATCATACTCGGACACTCTAAATAAAAACCTGCAAAAGCATCACAGACCTCCAAAGCAGACACCCAAAAATCCTGCACCTCCCGTCACAAACCAGACAACACATAAAAGACAAAATCAGTGTGCCGCACAATCACAGCCCTTAAGGCGAAATAACATACCTAACACACTAGTAATAGGTGACTCTATAGTCAGGCACACTGATGTTCCACTCACTAGGCTGGACAAGGAGAAGGTTACTGTTAGCTGCCTGTCGGGAGCCAGAATCCACCACATAACACAAGCATTCAGGTCACTCCCGAACAAGTACAAATATGGCTCTGTCATTGTTCATGTTGGTGTGAATGACCTGAAACGTACCTCCCTGGACTACATGAAAAGAGACATGGAAGAGCTCTCTGATCATGTAGCCCAGGCGGGTATGATCCTGACCCTGAGTAGCATCCTGCCCTCACCAAAAATGATACCGCAGTATAAAGAAAAAATTATCAATTTCATCAATTGGCTAAGTTTCTGGTGTCATTCAAAGGGGATCCAGTGTCTGTCAGACTGGGATGACATGCTCAACAAGCCTTGTTGCTTCACAAGAGATGGCTTGCACCTGTCACCCCTAGGCTTTCGAATACTGGCCAAGACTCTTGTTGCCCCCATAATGCCTTTTTTAGGCAAGGCTAAAAAGTCAAACCCACGTCCTTAAACAGCACAAATAAAAAAATGAGGGTTATGCTACTCAACGCCAGGAGTTTAAATCTCAAAATACATGCGCTCGAAGCACTCCTCAATATGGCGAATGTCGACATCTGTGCAGTAACTGAAACCTGGTTCAAGGCTCCACAGAGGACCCCAGGACTACTGGGCTACAACTCATATGACACATTTCGGCCACAGAACATGGACCGAAACAGAAAAGGAGGGGGTGTATACATATTCATCAAGGATACCTACACCTCCAGGTTAGTGGCGCAGCATGATACCTCCGAGATCATCCATGTGCAACTAACATGAGGCAAATCTGCAATGCAAATTGTGGCCTGCTACAGGTATCCCTCCATGACCCATGACCACCACTCCGCCTTTCTGGAGACACTGGAAAATATGAAGGTCCTACCAAACACCCTGATATTGGGCGATTTCAATTACCCTACAGTTAACTGTGAAAACTACTCAAGTACAAACTCCCAGGTCCAGCGCTTCCTGGAATTTATCAACTCAAATGCCCTGGATCATCTGGTAAACTCTCCTACCAGAGGTGAAAACATATTGGACCTGGTCATCACCAACATGGGCGACAGGTGTTCCACACCGGATGTCAACCCGTTACTGGTTAGATCAGACCCATAAACTAATCACTCTGGATGTCCACACCACACCACCACCTCCAACCAAGGAAACCACAGTGAAAAACTTTTCTATAGCAAACTTCACCTTACTTAAGACAGAGGTGGTAAATTTGACAGCCCCCACGCTAAAGGATAACAGTGTCCAAGATGCAGGAACATTTACAAATGCACTCTATGAACACCTACAAGGATGCATGGATTGTGCCATCCCTACCAAAACCAAGACTCACTCCCCTAAGAGAAGGAAACCAGTCTGGTGGACCCCTGCCATAAACAGGCTATACAATAGAAGGATGAAACTAGTTCAGAAAAAAAGCAAATCCCAAGCAGGAAAGACATCCCTGATCAGTATCAGTAAGAAACTAAGGTCCCTCATAAAATCCTCCAAGGCTAACTTCAAAAGAAAAATAGCCAAGGATTCAAAAGATAATCACAAAGCCTTCTTTAGCTATGTCAAGAATCTAAGTGGCAACTCGCAGATGTGCTCTGAGCTAGTGCAAAATAGCACAAAATATACTGAACCCACTGATATTGCCAACATCCTGGCAGATAGATTCAGTGCAAACTTCACCCCCCTCTCACCCCCAAAAGGGCCCACAACAATACCGGAAAAGTGTAGTGTCGTGGAAATCACAGAAGCACAGGTGAAAACAGCCCTTTCAAAAGCCAAAAGCACAGCGTCAATGGGGCCAGATGGTGTCCCAGGCTGCGTCTTGCATGAACTACAGAACGAACTAACCCCCCACCTAAACACACTGTTCAACATCAGCCTCTCCACAGGCTACATGCCCATAGAATGGTGCACAGCAATGGTTATTCCACTCTACAAAGGAGGGACCACAACTGACCCTGGTAACTATCGCCCCATAAGCCTGACTAGCCTGGTCTGCAAGGCTATGGAGCGCATCATCATGGAACTCATTAACAAAGACATTGGGAACCTCCAAACACTTGACCCAACCCAGTTCGGCTTTGTTAAGGGCAGATCATGCCTACTAAACCTGGTTGACTTCTTCAAGACAGTCACCAAGGCCATAGATGAGGGGAAAGTAGTTCACACAGCCTACCTTAACCTCGCCAAGGCTTTTGACACCATTCCCCACTCGGAAATTATAAACTCACCAGCCTGAACATAAACCCCTACGTCATGAGATGGGTTGCCAACTGGCTTACAGATAGAACTCACACAGTAAGAATAGCGGGCTCCAAGTCCGACTCTAAACCAGTCACTAGTGGTGTCCCACAAGGCTTGGTCCTGGGACCCCTACTGTTCGGCATATACTTCTCAGAAGTACAGGCAAACACAGGAGGACTACGGCTAACCAAGTTCGCTGATGACTGCAAACTGGGAGCCATAATTGATTCTCTGGCTGACACGGACATTCTCCAAAACGGCCTTACTGAGACGGACACCTGGTGTCAAAGTCATGGTCTCAAGCTAAATGCCAAAAAATGCATAGTCATCCCGTTTGGGAAAAACAAAACACCCATGAATTACCACATAGGTGGCAGCCCCCTTAATACAGAAGAGGTAATAAGAGATCTGGGGACCCAGGTAGATAGTAATCTCTCCTTTGACAATCATAATGCCAAAGTAGTTAGGAAATCCTTCTATGTAGCCCATCTAATTACTAAAGGGTTTGCATCTAGAAATAAAGAGGTTATAGTGCCCCTCTACTCATCACTCATCAGACCCATCATAGAGTACAATGCCCCGTTTGGGATGTACCTCACAGGATACTTCCAACAGCTGGAAAGACCACAAAAGTACCTCACCAAGAGGATTACTGGCCTCAAACATATGTCCTATGCAGCACGACTGGAAAAACTCCAGCTGTACTCAGTCGCATATCTGTCATCTCTGCCTGACTTACAAAGCCATGTCCAAATCAGAATTGATGGACATGCTCCACCTAAAGAAATCAAAGTCACTACGAGCCACTCGCTCTAGTGAGCTAAACCTCACCACAACAATAAATAGAACATGCTGGAGGGACAGATTCCTGTCGCAGAGACTCCCCATGCTTTGGAACAAAATTCCTAACTACATTAGGCAGAGCCCCTCACTAACACTCTTCAAGAGATACCTTGACGAGTGGATGGGTAACAAAAAAGACACCCCTGGGATCACTTCATTGGCTCTTCTTGACAGAGGCTCAGTTAATGAATCAATTGGCCAGCGAAAGCTGACACACTCTGGCTAGGCTTATAAATGCCCTCGGGCAGATAGCCTAGTACCTACCTATGAACCTATGAACCTATGTAAAGGTCTATGCTTCACACTATTCTTAAATACATTCCAGCATGTGCAGAATGTAGATGACAAAATGGGAGTATATCTGCTGAAGTTCAGTACTCGTCTGTACAGATATATTTATTTATTTTATTTTAATTTTATTTGACATTTGTTGACCGGGCTAGTCTAACTGGATATATGTCCATTTTCAGTAGAGGCCCGGGGAGAAAAGCTCCAACAGTATTATGCAATGTTATACAAGTGTCAAAGATTACAAGGCATATAAAAATAGGAAAATGCATCTTGAATGATTACACATATAAAACCCTTATAGATATGTTTTCGCTACACAAAAAAAACAAAAAAGGACTTACATATAAACATTTAGCCAACATTACATATAGGCAGATTGTCAGAAAGAGAATAAGGAAACATATACACTGGTATCTGTTAAGCATTGTGTATACAGAGTTGTGGACAGTGTAGCGATATCGGAAATGGCTAGCAGTTATTCAATTGTAGTATTAGAGAACTGGAAAAGTAAAAAAAAATATTTATTTTTTATTTTTCTTTTGTTATATCATGTCCCTTACAAAAATAGTAGAGAAATAAGTCATCAGAAAGAGTGTTACAGGCGTTTAAAGATATTAAGGCTGGCGGAGGCAGTATCAGTCAGGATTAGTACACGGGCACAGCCAAAGGGATTTTAGGAAGGATCGAAGTTGCTTCTTGAAAAGTGGAGTAGAAGTAAAAGATGTTATTTCACTTGGAAGCTTGTTCCAAGTATTTCCAACAGAGTTAGTGAACAGGCAGTCACCAGATTTATTGTTGGATTTAAGGGTTGCTACTAGTAGCTTATTAGCTGATCGTAGGGTTGTGAGATTTTTGTTAGGGCTAATAATGTTACAGAGTATTGGAGTGTTGGTGGGATATCCTGAAGGGCTCAGTTTTGCAGTTTTCCAAACATATAAAACTGTCCTCACCATCAGTTTGGCTAGCTACATGTGTGTCTTTTTATAATGGTGTAGAATATTAATGGGTTTCACCTAGCTATGTCTGTGTCTCGTACATGAGAATTACAGCATAAGCAGCTCAATTGCATGCCAATCAATCCAACACAACAGAGCTATTCAAAAAGCTATAAAGCATCCATGTTGTTTTTTCCTGTGGATATAAAAACATTTGGAGTACAGACAGGTTAAGTATACACAGACAGACTGTTGGGGGGGCTGCTGCTTTAACCCATTTGTATGTGCTACGGACAGAAGCCAATGCTGCTGCTGCTGCCAACTGACCGAGGCCGAGAAGGAAAAGAGTTTTCAGGCCCAGTTTAATTTTTTTACAACCTACATAAGTTGGAAATTGAACAGTGCTACAGGGTAGATAGGGACACACTACATGAACTCTGTGACCTCTGCCGCCCTCAACTCAGAGCCAGAGCCAACTGAGGGGAACCCATCCCAGTGGAAACTAAGGTATGAGTAGCCCTTAGAATATTAGCTACTGGTACATTTCAGAGATGAACAAGAGACATGCTCAGGGTGTTACAGGGATCAGCATCCTGGATCCTCCACCAATTCCTGGATGCTATGCTCCAACATACTAGTGAGCGCATATATTATCCCCGTAGTTCTGAGGAGAAGCCCAGAAATATGCAACAGGTGTACCAAGTAGAACACAACCCTGCAGTACTAGATACCATAGACTGCACTCATGTAAAAATTAAGGTACCACCTGGGGAGCAGGGTAGGCTCTACATTAACAGAAAGGGCTACCACACTATCAACAGTGAAGTCATGTAATGCCAAGGGAATCATCTTGGATGTGTGTGCTAGCAACCCTGGCAGTTGCCATGACTCACATATCTAGCACACCTCCCAACTGTATAAAAAGTAAATTCCAGTATCTGTAGGATTATCGGCACTTTATTAACAAGACAATGACTTTAGTTAGCGCTTTCATCTCCCTTCACTCTCAGAGACTTCTTCAGACTAAAATTCATTGTTCATTACATACATTAAATACCCATTCTTGGGATACATCACCCAACAACATCCAATCTAAGTTAAGAAACCTAGTCATATGATAAAATAGACTACATTAAAGAAAAATAAAACTTCTACAAAAATTCTAAAAAAGTCAGTGTTTTAACCCTTTTCTTTTTTAAGTACATAACAAATCCCTCTCTATTATTGAGACCAGGGGAAAAAACATGCATTTAGTTTAACTTGCCAACAATACTCTAGCCATCCAAGTTCTTCCTCTTTGTTAATAATATTCTTGGTGTTACTCAGCACTTCTAATAATAAACATTTAAAGTTAACTTTGCATTTACTTTCTTTATAGTGTTTACACATAGCATTCTTTGGCAATAGCATACTTATGCTCATAAATTCTTCTGTTGAGCTCCCTGGTAGTTCTTCCTACATAAAAAAGCATGACAATCCATGCACATTAATAAACTATATTTTTACTCTTACATGAAAAACATCCTGGTATTCTGACTACATAGTTTCCCACTTCAATTTCACTAGAGTCAGTATACAAATAGTTGCACTTTACAGTTGAAACACTTATTCATTCCTTTTTTACCTTCGACTTGTATTTTTCTATTTATTTTAATCTGAAAAAAATCTTCATAATTTTTAGCTCTTTTGTACAAACCTGGGCCCTGTACCTATCTTTTTAATAATTTCGTTATTAGCTTTGAAAATACCCCAACTTCTACTAATACTTTTTATAGCTTTAGAATCAACACTATTTTGCACTGCTAGTGCTGTCTTATGCACATATTCTCTTCTTTTTGTACCATCACATTTATATACTTTTCTTTCATCTATTTCTTTCTCTTACAACTTATTCATATCCGTGTTAGGATACCCTCTACATTCCATTCTTTTACAGAAAATTTTAGCTTCTTGTATAAAAACATCATATTTAGTGAGATTGCTTATCCTTTTTAACTGGCCCTTAACAATGTTAGATTTTGTTTTCTTGGGATGGAGGCAATAATAATGTAAGTACATGTTCTGAAAATGTTTCTTATAAATTTAGATATCAACCTATTGTCTTCCTTATAAACAATAAGATCTAAATAGTTAATTCTATGCATGTCATAATTATGAGTAAATGTAAGATATGAACATACATTATTAATATATTTCAGGAAATCATTTAAAACATCAATAGGCCCTCTCCAAATTAAAAAGACATCATCAATAAAGCGAACCATCTTTAATATATAGTCATTATATTCAATATTGATGATGTTAGCTGTCTCCCAACCTGGCATAAATACATTGGCATAACTGGGAGCTAAAGCTGCTCCCATAGCCACTCCGTTAATTTGAACATACAATTGTTCATATGACTCCAAATAGTTGTAACGTAATACCAGATCAATCATTTCCATAAGCAATCCTACCATATCAGAAGAGAACATTCTAGATCTTAAAAGTTCGATTCTGACTGTTTCCATACCATCTATATTAGGAATCATAGTATAGAGGGAATTAATACCCAGTGTAACTAACTCATCAGTTTCATTCACAACTGCAGTCTCAATTTTACTCAGAAAGTCAACGCTATCTCTTATATATGTAATGTTTTTAGGTACCACTTTTTGTAACATTTTGTCCACAAAAACAGATAGTCCTTCAGTCTTACTTTTAGCTCTTGCAACAATAGGCCTTAGCGGGGGGTCTTCTACGTTTTTGTGGCTCTTTTGTATACCAAAGATCCTACTTACTTTTGGGTTAGTATTAGTTAGATTCTTTCTTGTTTTTTCATCTATTCTGCCAGTGCAGAACCATTCTTCTATACAAGAATCTATAAGGGCATATCCCTTTTTTACTTCTGAAAATGTTACTTTTTTATATATTTTTTGTCTTTTAACAACTCTCTCATTTTATACTCATATTCTCCCCTATCTAGTACTACCAAAGACCCCCCTTTGTCAGCCTTGAATATCAGCACTTCTTCATTTTTATATAATTTCTCAAAACATTCTTTCCCATTTTTAGTCAAGTTGTAATAATTATATCCAGCTCTATTGTCCAATGTTTCAACTATTTGTGCTTCACATACGTTTAAAACCATTTCTAACTCCTTACATAATGGTGGGTTAAAGCAACTGGGCTTATAAAATTCACTTTGCACTTCATTGCATTTGTTAAACATCATGTCAGAATTAAGGCTTCTATCATAGTCTTTTAGTTCATTTACAGCAACTAATTTGTCTGCTCTCTGAGCTGGAGCAAAATTCCAGCCTTTGCTTAGTACACAACACTTGTCTCTAGATAATTTGTAAGTAGAGAGATTGACTATTTTAAAGTTTACAGTACCTATGTCATCCTTGGTTTATTTTATTTTTTCTAATGTCTCTTGTTGTGGTTCACTTGTGCATATCTGATTTTTGATTGCTTGTAATTTTTGAACCTTCCATTTCTGACACTTGCTGTTACTTGAGCCCATGATCTCTCCTACTTATTAACCCTCTGATAGGTTTCGACCACTTGTTAGTATTCGTTGTTGTGATGGGTAACTATTTCCATAGTGTGAACTGAGTTGGTACAGGCATTTGCCCCCTTCACTTTAGGTCTGACTATGTGTTCAGCATTTTTTGTTGCTGAAACATGTTGTTTCTCACTCGCTTTTGCTGTCTCATTTAAGCTCATAGCACCCTAATTTCCAGGCTTCCTATGTAGCCTCTCCGACCTTCTTAGTGAATTTACTTCCTCTACACTTCTTAGAGTAGCATCTTCTGTCATCATGCTGACTCTATTCGTACTATGCAGTTTCAACCCATATGCTGAGGCCACACCCCCTGCATAGTCATTCTTGTCTCTCAAATTTTTTTTACTTTTCTTTGGCTTAAAGTATCATTGACTGTGATTAAATTATCTTGAATTAAGTAAATTTTGCTAGCAAAATTATCATTAGAAGTCACTTCTTTAAGTCTCACATAGTTCTTTTTCAAGTTTATAGTAATAGACTCAAGTTTAGCATTATTGAACTCACGTAATACTTCCATGTATTGCAGACCATCTCTTTGATTTATCTTGAGCCATTTATCTACAAGATTTTTAGGTAGGTCATTGTCAGCATGCAATTTAATTACTCTAAGTCTCTTTGGGACCTGTTGATTCAGTAAGCAGTTTTCAAAAAATAAGTTGTCCGGTTGCAAGCATTTGAGTAACACAAGATCATTTTCCATGTTCTTAAACAGTTCATCATGGTTAACCACTATATTCACATGCACTGTTACACTATTGTTGTTGGTATTGAATGGATTGAAAGGTGTAGAAAGACATCAATTCAAAATCACTTCACTTGAATTTCCATTCAGGCTCACCCTCTTTTGGCCCCCAGCTAAAACACTGCTAGTACCTTTAGGATTAACTATAAATGACCCAGTGGGTGCATCATTCAGCATACACACAGCTGGTAGAGCCATGAAGCTAGCTCCTGGGAGGGCTCGGTTCTCCATACAGATACAAACTGCAACTTCTAAAAATTTAGCAAAAAGCAGCACAACAAAAGCAAATAACTGTCAGAAAACAGAATACAAAATAAACTGCAGTATATATAGGATTACCGGCACTTTATTAACAAGACAATGACTTCAGTTAGCGCTTTTGTCTCCCTTCACTCTCAGAGACTTCTTCAGACTAAAATTCATTGTTCATTACATACATTAAATACCCATTCCAGTCCAAAAGATAGAAAACAGGGATCTGGCACAGTTATTTTCACTTGTACAGGTTGTTGTTAGGGGAGGGGTTCGGAACCATAGACTAACACAGAAGGTCGGTCAGAGTATGTGTGTGTGTGTGTGTGTGTGTGTGTGTGTGTGTGTGTGTGTGTGTGTGTGTGTGTGTGTGTGTGTGTGTGTATGTGTGTGTGTAAGAAGGAAAAAAGGGAGACATTTGAAATAAAACAACAAATGGCCAGTGAGACAAACTGAGTAACTGCTGTGTATGTGTCTATAGGGATCCTCCAGGTGAAACTGGTGTGTGAGAGTCTGCAAGAATACAGCCAAGCTCTGTGTTAACTCTACATCTTGGTCTGTCAGACAGGTGTGAACCATGCAGGGTAAAGGTGACAGTTCATTGTTGTAGTCCCTGACCACGAGAACTGGCTCTGTTAGGAGCTGCACTGGCACATCCATACCCACGGTCAGATACAGTGCTGCTACCTGAATGTGACTGATGTCTGCTGGATGAGCTTCCTTCATGGGGACACCCAGGATTATGGAGTCTATGTTGCTTGATTAAAATCACACAATCTTGAACAAGACACATCGAAACCCATTTAAGAGAAAGTGCACTAAATCGAAAGGGCACTTTCGCAAAAGCCAGTTCTCCGAAGCACATTACAGTGGGAATAAGGACATATATCCTTTTCCTCACTGTAGTGCAGTCATGGAGTTAGTATATTTAAGTAGGGGGGTGGGGGAGTGCAGATGGGGCAAGCCCCCTGCAAATTGTTGTTTAAAACAGTTTTGTTTTGTTTTTTTCTGGTTCAGAGAACCAGCTTTTGCGAAAGTGCACTTTCAATCTAGTGCACTTTCACTTTAATGGGTTTCGATGTTACTTGTTTGAGATTATGTGATTTTGATCAAGCAACATAGACCCGCATCATGATCCCATGGCCTACCACATCTGGATGTGGGCAGCAGACTCACTGATGGAGCAGTGGAACTACTGCCATTATGGAAGCATGATCGGGCATGGCCACGTTGGCTGATACCAGATGATGCGGCTGAACTACACCCACAAAGATGCCGTTCCCCTCCCAGCACATGTTCCATCACAGATGCTGCTCATTCCATGAAATCCACCCCTCTGTCCAGCAGTGATACCCCTTGTTCCAATGTGACATTTATCCAATCCAATGAATTAGCAACACTGTGGAGGTGGTCATGCATGTCAGACTGTGCCACATCCACAACCATGAGCAGTTGTCTGGAGCACCTATGGGAATGTACTTGTGCCTCCATGATGGCCCTAAACATATGTTGAGTGTCACAGTACGTGACACGTGCACCAGGTGGAGATGGGACAGCAGGCCCTTTCTGAGCACCCCTATCAATTCTCCTATGTGGCACCCTACCCACACTTTAGCTACAGAGAGAATCAACAGGCATTGAAGCCACTGTAGCAATACTTCCCTGATCAATATCCTTGCATTCCACCTGCCCAATATCTGTGGGCTCAGTGGACTGGGTAGACATAGGCCTACTGGCTGTGTCAAAAGGAAATGCAGGGGATGGCTGCATGTCAACCACTATGCCAGATTCAACTTCTGTACCCCCTGACTGTGCTTCAGTTTGGCCACCATCATCATCATCAGAGTCTGCAGATACACTGACATCAGGTGGCACAGGACCCACACTCCCATTCTCATGATCACCTTTGATAAAAAGCATGAAACACAGGAATACATTAATACTTGCACTACTATAGTGCAATATATGCTAATAAGCTAACAGTGCTGCCACTATTAGAGAAAGTACAGCAATACACACAACAGGCCTGAGATCAATATCACAAACTACAATATTTATTTCAATTGCTCAGCACTACTGACAAAAATATTTGGTTACCATCTGCAGAAGAAGTACTGCACTGTACTGCAGATGTTCCAGGAAGAAATTAAGGAAGAGGTAAGGGCAACATCATCATAATTAACATTAACACAGGGGGTAATACATTTATCCTTTTTAATTTCTCAATGTCTTTTGGGTTTCTAATACCAAGATGGAAATGAACCCCATCCCTACGTCAAAGTACGATTAAAGTTCATGAAATTAGTATTGTTTCAGTTTTTGATGTCGGCCAGAAGTGCTCTTCGCAGCACCTGCAATGTGTCCAGTAATGACTCCTTCTGGAATTCGTATGGGGTTACATGTAATGGCAACATATCTAAGTACGACTGTAGATTCTTTTTTATAAGACCCATTGCTCCTACTAATATTGGAACTGTCTGGGTATCTTTCCTCCAAATTGCTCTTGTTTCTGCCTGCAAATCCTGATATTTTAATACTTTGTGTCTCTCTGTACGCAAGATACTGTAGTCACTGGGCGCGGTGATTTCAATGATCAATGCTACTTTTGTCTTCTTTTCATTGACCACTATATCTGATTTTCTAGCATCTATCTTTTGAACTGTTGGTAATGGGTGATCCCATGTTATGTAGACTTCATAATATTCTATGATGCTTTATGGATCAAGTTTCTAGTGTTTTTCAGCCACTTCAATATCATAATGTTTGCACAATCCCCAGTGTGACAGTCTTGCCACATTATTATGCCTTTCAGTATACAGTCCTTCTGCCATTAGTATGTTACAACCAGCAATGAGGTATGCAACTGTTTCCACTTCTGTTTTACAAAACCTACATTTGGCGGTTTCTTCCACATGTTCAATAGACTTTGTAAACCGACATGTGCATAGCCCATTATCTTGTGCCGACAATATTAACCTTTCATCCCTTGATTTGAAATCGCCTACCCTTAACCATTCCTGCATTTGATCCTGATCAACATGAGGTTCTTTCAGCAGTTTTAGATAATTGCAACTATATTTATGCATTTTTCACATTTCTTGCCTTTTCGTCTGGTTCTTCACCTTATATTCTCTTTAGATTAAGCTGAGAAGTCATCTTAGATTTATTCTCCTCATCTTTCAAAACATTCACTATGTTTGGGTCTTGTGATGTCAGCAGATATGTGTGGAGTCCCATGACAGCAGATCTATATATGTAGTCAGTTTCAAGGAGGCCCATTCCTCCTTCGGAATGGGAGTATATAATCTTGGTATGCACTGATTTTTATAAATCATTTGGTAAGCATTAGGCATCCTTCTTGTTTTCCTGTCTAATCTATTCAACATGTTTTGGGGCCAGTCAATCACTCCTAAACTGTAAGTTAGGACAGGAAGAGCAAATTGGTTTATAATTTGAATTTTGTTCCTAGATGTCAATGCTGTTTTCAAGTTTAATTTATGTCTTCTAAAGTATTTTTACTAGTTTTATTTGCATTTTTTCATGTTTTGTTGTTGATCCTTTATCAATTTCCAAGTATTTATACACTCCCTCTTGCTCAAATTTTTTAAATTACATTCTTGTCCCAAATTGATGTTTTCTTGGTGCTGCAGTTTTTCTGCTTTAAAGGTTGCTTCTACACATTTATCAAGACCAAATGACATTCTTATATCATCTGAAAAAGTTTTGACAACTAGCAGTTGTGCTGTCAGTTCCTCGTCTGATGAGCTATATAGTTTTAGACCATTGACAAAGAGAAGATGAGAAGTCTTTAGACTGTTGTTTTCTAGGACCCAGATTATAGCCATGGTCTAAGCTGTTAAGTAGGCAGCATAAAGGGTTAAGGGCAAGACAGAGTTGCAGCGGTGACAGAGACTCACCCTGGAATATCCCCCTTTAAATGTTTATCCCTGGGATAATAATTTGTCTTTTATCATGACTTAATTGTAAAGTGGTTTGCCGCTGTTTCATGTTCACTGTAATATAGTCAATCAGTGTAGGGTGTATCTTATACATTTTTAAACACTCTTTTATTCATGAATGTGGGATACTATCAAATGCTTTTTTGTAGACAATCTATGCCATACTTAGATTCTTCCCCTTTTTACAGTTCTCCACTACAACTTTATTTAACAGTAAGTGATCCTTTATTCCATATGACTTTCTTTATTGCCCTATTATTCTATTGCCATGATTGAGTTTTCTTCTAAATGACTATAAACTCTGTTGACATCAATTCCAGTGTATAGTTTATATATCATCAGATGGGAAATTATTGGTCTATAATTTTTAGGGTAGCTGCAGGTTCACTCTTAAGTAGGAGCATTGTTTTTCCTGTTGTTAGCCACACTGGTGTCTGTTTGGGGTGTGAAGGTAAACAGTTCTTACTCATGGCTAAATCTTCATCCAAAGATGTTAATACTTTTAACCAGAAGTTAGGTATTGTATCTAAGCCTGGGGTTTTCCAATTAGAGGCTTTTCTTAACTTTGTTTCAATCTCTCTGGTTGTTACTTCATCCTATTTCATATCCTGTGCCTTTAAACTTTTTATTCTTTCTTTTACTTCTTCTATCCATTTAGCACCTTTATGTTCCACAGGATGTTCATGAATACTTCTCCAAAATATATATATATATTTCTTCTTTTTTTGGTGGTCTTTCAATTCCTTTTACCATGTTTCCCAATTTTCTATAAAACTTTTTTTGGGTCATCAATAAATTGCTTATTTTACACTTTTCCTTTATATTTATCTGTGTATCATCTAAGTTTTTCCACCTGTGCTGAGATTTTTAGTTTGTTATTTATGACAGTGAACGATAGATCTTTCTAAGTATTTTTGTTGATCTGTTCCCTCTTCTATACTCTTCTAACAGTGACACTTATTGTCTTAATTGCTTTATAGTTTTCTCTATTCAATTTTTCTATGATGGTATTCATTTTGTCCCCTTCCTTTCTCTCACTGCCCTGTGTTCTTGTGGTAGAATTTATCAGTTATTAATTTAGCTGCACAGTAATATATCCTGTTTACTTCTGTTATATCGCACAGATCTCTTTGGACAGTCCTAATTACTGTGTTCATTTGTTTTTTCAAACGTCTGACTTTTTGGGTTTTATTGACTTTCTGCTGCCTATTTCTTTCATTGATCTTAATATGTCTGTCTATCTCTATTAAATCAAGCAACTCTTCTCTTAGCTCATTTTCTTCTAAATTGAGGGCACATTTTTTGTTTTCCATTTCTTGTGGGCATTCTGTAGAAAGTTCCATAACATCTTCATGTGGCATATTCTCTTCAATTTCATCCTGTGCCATCCGTTGTTCTGTCATATGGGAACTGACTGAACTGTCACTCCTCAACATTGACTGTGTCTGAGTTTCCAGTTTCCTATTCCTTCCCTTGCTGTCCCACTTCAAGTAAACATTTATATTGATTTCCTGTAGAAGGCTCCAAAATATCTTCATATGGCACCAGACCAATTGCTTCCCATTCCACTAGTATCTCCTTAATTTGGATACGCAATGCTGTATCCTGTTGTGGTGTTTTCTGAATTAGATTTTCTACACTGAATCCTCTACTTCGTAGGTACTCCATAATCGCAGTTTCTGTTTCTTTATCTTCTCCATTACTGATCTCCTTTGCTACTTTTCCTCTTTGTCTTCTTATTTTTTGTATTGAAATGTTTTCCATGTCCGTATTCCTTTTCCTGTATTTCTCTTCAAATGTCTTTGGTGCTGCTCCTTTTGTATTGATTAGTTTTTCTTTCTCCTTTGCATGGACATTACACAATATTAAATCTCTTTTTCTTTCCCATGTCCATATTTCTTCTTCAGATGTCTCCTGATCTTCCTGGTTCTCCTTACTTTGGGGACTCGTTCCATCATGCTGTGATGTAACCAGTGTTAGACCTTCTATACCAAATCTTTCACTTTGCAGGCACTCCATAACTTCAACTTCTTTTTATTTTTAACTTCTACTTTACTAATATTCTTTTCTACATTCCCTCTTTTTTGATATTTTTTTAATTGCAAAATTTTCCATATCTGGATGCCTTTGCCTGTATTTCTCTTTGAATATCTTTGGGGCTGCCTTCTTTATATTGATTAATTTGACTTGCGCCTTTGCATAAATATTGCACTATATCAAATTTCTCTTTCTTTCTCATGTCCATATTTCTTTTTCATACTTTTCAGAAATCTCTAGGTTTTGTTGTTTATATTTTCACACTTCCACAGATGCTTCTTTTTCAAAACAGATCAAGGTATATACTGTTTTTCACAAATCTGTTGTATTAATGAACATAATTTTTTTATTTGAGGCTTCTGACAGATTTTCTTGTGGAAGTATTTTTCTTTCCTTTAATTTCTCTTTTAATCTTTTTGTATATCTTGTGTCTGGAAATTCTGTTCCTTTTGCATAATAGTAACAATACATAATTTCTTTCTTATCCTCAACAGTCCACTGTATCGTCTTTATGGCTCTTCTTTGCCCTATCAGTTTTTGTAATTTTTGTGGACTGCTACTTCTTTCTACAACAGGGGGCCATCCTTCCTCTGGGCCTGGCCTGGCCACATTGTAGGAAGTATATGTGAATTAATGGTACTTTGAACACGAAGGTGGCCAACAACTCCAAACTATGCTTATAAGTGTAGCAGTCTTCAATGCCCCCTCAAAAAAGACATGTGATACAGAATTAACTTATTCATTTCAAGTGTTTTACTTACAACAGTATTCAATTGTTGAGATATCAAAGCTTACCTGGAAGCTCCTCTGGGGATGTGCCTGTTGTCTTAGAAGTTGTTGCACCCATGACCAGAACATGCTGCAATGCAATCTCATGGGAGCTGTCTAGATCTCTCAGATTGGCCAAGAACTGTTCATTGGGAGTTTGTGGTGGTTCCCTAGCAGACCCTCCCCCTGTAACCAGAAACATAAAACAGTTCAGAGATGTGAAATACTAACAACAGGCAGGATTCAAAACAAGGAGAGTAACAAGAGCAACATGTCACAAAACAAGGAGAGTAACAAGAGTAACATGTCACAAAACAAGGAGAGTAACAAGAGCAACATGTCACAAAACAAGGAGAGTAACAAAAGCAACATGTCACAAACAAGGAGACTAACAAGTGCAACATGTCACAAATTAGGAGACTAACAAGAGCAACATGTCACAAAACAAGGAGAGTAACAAGAGCAACATGTCACAAAACAAGGAGAGTAACAAGAGCAACATGTCACAAAACAAGGAGAGTAACAAGAGCAACATGTCACAAAACAAGGAGAGTAACAAGAGCAACATGTCGCAAAGCAATGAGAGTAACAAGAGCAACATGTCACAAAACAAGGAGAGTAACAAGAGCAACATGTCACAAAACAAGGAGAGTAACAAGAGCACCATGTCACAAAACAAGGAGAGTAACAAGAGCAACATGTCACAAAACAAGGAGAGTAACAAGAGCAACATGTCACAAAACAAGGAGAGTAACAAGAGCAACATGTCACAAAACAAGGAGAGTAACAAGAGTAACATGTCACAAAACAAGGGGAGTAACAACAGCAACATGTCACAAAACAAGGAGAGTAACAAGAGCAACATGTCACAAACAAGGAGACTAACAAGAGCAACATGTCACAAAACAAGGAGAGTAACGAGCAACATGTCCCAAAACAAGGAGAGTAACAAGAGTAACGTCACAAAACAAGGGGAGTAACAACAGCAACATGTCACAAAACAAGGAGAGTAACAAGAGCAACATGTCACAAACAAGGAGACTAACAAGAGCAACATGTCACAAAACAAGGAGAGTAACGAGCAACATGTCACAAAACAAGGAGAGTAACAAGAGCAACATGTCACAAACAAGTAGACTAACAAGAGCAACATGTCACAAAACAAGGAGAGTAACGAGCAACATGTCACAAAACAAGGAGAGTAACAAGAGCAACATGTCACAAAACAAGGAGAGTAACAAGAGCAACATGTCACAAACAAGGAGACTAACAAGAGCAACATGTCCTTGTTTGTACCAGAACAGGAAAGTCACCTTTGCTCCTCCCCACAAAAGTCCATTCTTGTTTCTGCCATAAAAGTAACATATCTTGTTTCCCTCCTACAAAAGAACAGGCAAATGACCCATTTTGCTAATAAAACCTCTTTGAAATGCTAAAAGTGCTATCAAAGGACCTGTCCCTGACACATTTGTACATATTTGTCATGCAGCATTCTATTTTCTTTTATTGATATCATGTGTAGCTCTGAAATGGCTTGACAGAAAGGCCCATGCCATAAGTACACTTCTAACTAATGCATAAAGATAAACATGTAAAAGTCTGTGCTTCACATTAGTCTTAAATACATTCCAGCATATGCAGAATGTAGATGACAAAATGGGAGCATATCTGCTGAAGTTCAGTACTCATCTGTACAGATATATCCTGAAGGAAAAGCATTTTTGCAGTCTTCTAAACATATAAAATTATCCTCACCATCAGTTTGGCTAGCTATATGTGTGCCTTTTTATAATAGTGTAGAATATTAATGGGTTGCACCTGTCTATGTCTGTGTTTCATACATGAGAATTACAGCATAAGCAGCTGAATTACATGTTAGTCAATCTATCCAACATAGTAGAGCTATTCAAAAAGCTATAAAGCATCCATGTGGACTCCATGCTGATTTGTCCTGTGGATGTCAAAACATTTGGAGTACAGACATGGAAAGTCTACACAGACAGACTGTTGGGGGGGCTGCTGCTTTAACCCATTTGTATGTGCTACGAACTGAAGCCAATGCTGCTGCTGCTGCTGGGGATAGGCCGAGGCTGAGAAGGAGAAGAGTATTCAGGCCCAGTTTAACTTTTCACAACCTACATAAGTTGGAAATTGAGCAGTGCTACATGGTGGATAGGGACACACTACATGAACTCTGTGACCTCTGCCGCCCTCAACTCAGAGCCAGAACCAACTGAGGGGAACCCATCCCAGTGGAAACTAAGGTATGACTAGCCCTTAGAATATTAGCTACTGGTACATTTCAGAGATGAACAAGAGACATGCTCAGGGTGTCACAGGGATCAGCATCCTGGATCATCTACCAATTCCTGGATGCTATGCTCCAACATGCTATTGAACACATATATTTTCCCCGTAGTTCTGAGGAGAAGCCCAGAAATATGCAGCAGGTCTACCAAGTAGCACACTACCCTGCAGTTCTCGATACCATAGATTGCACTCATGTAGAAATTAAGGCACCACTTGGGGAGAGCAGGGTA
The DNA here is from genome assembly GCF_019279795.1 of Protopterus annectens. NCBI lineage: Eukaryota > Metazoa > Chordata > Ceratodontiformes > Protopteridae > Protopterus > Protopterus annectens. The sequence goes on along the minus strand of NC_056749.1, from coordinate 811,168,248 downwards.
GGCTCTACATTAACAGAAAGGGCTACCACTCTATGAACAGTGAAGTCATGTGTAATGCCAAGGGAATCATCTTCGACATCTATTCTAGCAACCCTGGCAGTTACCATGACTCACATATCTGGCACACCTCCCAACTGTACCAGATGTTTGCTAGGGGTGGATATCTCACAGGATAATCTACTAGGGGATGCAGGCTATGCACTGGAACTGTGGCTGAGGACTCACATCAGAAATGCATGCACACTCACAGAATAACAGCATAATGAGGCACACACTCAAACCCGAAATGTCATAGAGCATGTGTTTGGACTGCTGAAGTCATGGCTCGAATGCCTAGATACATTTGTGGGAGTCCTGCAGTACAATCCATGAACATGTACAGAAATCATCACAGTATGTGCCATGCTGCACAACATACTCCTGATGAAACAGCTGCAGCAGGATCAGCAAGGGGAGGGGGCACACATCACAGCACCAATGCCAAGGTCACCACAGCTACAGGCAGATGAGGAGTCACAAAGAGAATCACCAGCTGCTGTGGGCGTAGCCAGACATAGACATGCTCATATGTCCTTGCATTGGGTAAGAGGCAACACACAGCACAGTTACTCATGACCAATGGACATAAAACCTTCCTCTTACTCACATGTGTATAGTAGCATTGATGCCAGTCAACTCACACAACCTTTATTTCCCCATGTATTGGCTGTGTACTGCTTGCATCAGACAGAGCCAGACATGGACTAACAGTGTGGCAACTGTTGCATTTACAAGGTAGGCCATGAAACTAGAGTGTATTATTCAATAATATTATGGCATATCCTGTATTTCATCACTTGTTATAGTAAGCAAGTAAAAGGTGGGAGATCGATATTACAGTAACATGTGACAGCAGAGCCCTATTTGACTTTTATGTGTCCATTACTAAGTAGTAGGCTTCATGCATCAAAGATTCACACAGTCATACCTTGCAAAAGTACTGATGATCACTGCATGCCTCAGTTTAGCACCATATGTTTGTACTGGAAAATCATTAAAGAGAGAAGTTAGAAAGTAGTGACACATTGCAGTTTCTGACTTCACAGCCTTCACAAGATCAAACAGGCAGGATGCAAAACAAGGAGGGTAACAAGAGCAGCATGTCCTTGTTTGTGCCATAACAGTAGCTCACCTTTGCTCACCCCAAAAAAACAGTCTATGTTTTTATGTGCCATAACAGTAACTCAGCTTTGTTTCCCCCCACAGCAGAACAGTTGTAGCCTTGTATGTGTCATAACAGGCAGTTAACAACCCCTTTAATGATATAAGTGAGTTTGTCAATGATGGCTGAGTGGCGGACAGTGTCAAATGCCTTGGCTAAGTCCACGTAGGAGGTATGCACAGATGTCTCCTCATCTAGGTCCTTGGTAACTGTCTCAAAGATGTCCATCAGGATTAACAGGCACAATCTCCCTTTGACAAATCCAAACTGTGTAGGGTCAACTGTTTGGAGATTACCTATATCTTTGTTGATAAGGTCCATGATGATTTGCCCAATGGCCTTGCAGGTATGGATAGTCAGGCTAATAGTTCTATAGTTCCTAAGGTCAGTGGATGCACCACCTCTGTGCAAGGGGATAATGGTGGCTGTTTTCCAGTCATCTTGGATGAAGTCAGTGGTTGCACTATGATTGCAAAGAGTTCCCAGTGGTGTTACTACTCTATGTTGGAGCCTATGTCAGATGCAGCCTGGGATGTTATCATGTCTCATAGATGCTGTATGCTTGTCCTTAGAGAGGATGTTTATGACTGACTATTTAGAAATACAATACAAGGTAGAGGACAGGCGGTAGGGATGTCATAGTTTCATAGGTACATACTAGGCTATCTGCCCTAGGGCATTTATAAGCCTAGCCAGAGTGTGTTTGGCTTTCACCACCCATTTTAAATGAATTTTGCTATGCCCTTTTTCAAGATTAGTATACTGTGCCTCTGTCTAACAGTGACACAGAAGTAATACCCAGGGTAAACCAACTATCTCCCATCCACTCATCAAGATTCCTCTTGAAGAGAGTCAATGAGGGACTCTACCTAACCTGGACTGGGATTTTATTCCAGAGTGAAGGGAGCCTCTGGGTTATGAATCTGTCCCTCCAGCATGTCCTATTTATTTCAGTGCTGAGGTTCAAGTCTCGCTGCGTAGCTCGATGGGATTTGGATTTTCTGAGGTGCAGCATGTCCATTAATTCCAGGTTGGACATGGCTTTATACGTCAGGCACAGATCGCCTCTGAGCAGGCGGTATGCCACTGAGTAGAGCTGGAGTTTCTTTAACCAGGCAGCATATGTCATCTGTTTGAGCCCTTTGATCCTCTTGGTGAGGTACTTTTGGGGTCTTTCCAGTTGCTGCAGGTGTCTGGTAAGGTACATCCCAAAAGGGGATTGCACTCAATTATGGGCCTGATGAGGGATGAGTAAAGAGGTACGATGACCTCCCCTGATCTAGATGTTTATCCTTTCATGATTAGGTGGGCTATATAAAATGTTTTTCTAACCATTTTGGCCACGTGGTTGTCAAATGAGAGATTGCTATCAACTTGGGTCCCCAGGTCCCTAATTACTTCTTCTGTCATGGGGTATGTGTGGTGGAGACAAGAGGAGTAAAGTTTTCTCAGAACCTATCGGCCATCAGGTTAGCTATGTCTACAGGCTCAGTGTATGTGGTATCATTAAACTATGAGTTTGGCACATATCTGGGCCTTTCCTTTTAGGCTACAGATATAAGTATAGAATGACTTGTGGTTGCCCCTTGTGGAGGAGGCTAATTTAGACCCATACTTTGTTTTGGAGGACTTCACAACGACTCTTATTTGCTTGTTAAAGCTGAAAAGGGAGTGTTTCCAGTTTGGGGGGGGGGTCTCTCCCTCCTACTTTTAGACAGTAATGTCTTCCTCTTAGTGTAAAGCCTGTTAATGGCAGTTGTCCACCAGGCAGGTTTGCTCCTCCTTGAGGAGCTTGTTTTGCTCTTATCAGGTACAGCTGAGTCAATGCAGTTTTACAGGTGTTTGTCTAAAGCATTGGTGTAGAGCTCGGCATAGTTGCCAGTTCCGTCTGAGGGAGGAGGTGTAGTGAAGCTATTTATACCATGCCATAGGAAGTTATAATCTGATTTGGAAAAGTTTTTCGCTTTATTTGCTACAAGGGGGTTGGGTGTCAGGTGTGATACTTATTTTGAATTAGACTGATCTGTGGTCAGATCTCAGAAGGGAGAACCTCACAGTGGGGGTGCTACAGTGGTGCCCCATATTGGTAAGCAACCAGTCCATTATGTTGTCTCCTCTTGTGGGGGTGTCAACCAGCAGGTCCAGGGTATTGGAGTTAATGACGTTGAGTAACCTTTGGACAAGTGAGTTTGAGCACCAGTAATCTACCCAGTCGGTCATTTGTTAAAATCCCCCAAAACCATGGTGTTTGGATGTATCTTGAGAGACTCAAGTAGATCCAAACAAGCAGAGTGGGGGTTCTGATTCATGGAGGGGGTCCTGTAGCTGTCAATTACTTGAATAGGTGCCCTAGAAGCAGTCAATAGCACTTGACGTGTCTTCAGGGAATCATACAGTTGAACCAATCTGGATGTGTATGTATCCTTAATAAATATTTATACACTGCCTCCATTAGTTTGCACACCTTCAATATGAGGTCTGAATGTATGGAAGGAGGTGTGGCCTAGTATGACTGTGGAGCTCTCCACAGCCTTGAACCAGGTCTCTGTGACTGCACAAATATCTGCATCTTCCATAGTGGGGACAGCTTCCAGTGAGTGCAGTTTTGTGTTTACAGCAGCATGATCTTGAGGTTGCTTGTAGATGGGGTTTTTACATTGGAAATTTTGTCCTTTAGACATTGCCTAAAAATGACACTATGAGGGTGGCAAGAGCCTTGACCAGTAGCAGAAATCCCAAGGGTAACAGATAGAGACCATCTCTGACAAAGCATCAAGGTCTGTTGAGCATGTCATTCAAGGCTGATTGATAGTGGATCCCCTTAAAATGACACCAGCCACTAAGACAATTATTGAAGTCAACCATCTGTATTGAGGCATCATCCTAGGTGAAGGTAAAATGCAGCTGAAGGCCAAGGGCATACCTGCCCAAGACACATAGTCCGAGGGCTCAGTCATGTCTCTGCATACAGTCCAGAGAGGTATTTCTCAAATAGTACACACCAACAGGAACTATAACATAGTCAAAACAGTACCTGTTGTTGACAGACTTGAGTGCATGTGTGATATGGTGTATCCTGGCACCTCACAGATAGCTCACCATGACCTTTCCCTTATCTAGCCTGGTGAGAGGGACATCAACGTTTTTCATGATGTAATTAGCTATGACTAATATGTTTGATTTTGTGTTTTGCCTCATGTATTTGATCAGTGAGGCACTGGTGCATGAGCTATTATGTGTACTGTGTTCTGCAGAGGTAGTATTATGTGTAGCGTGCTTGCATTTCTGGTTGTGAGATGTCTGCTGTTTAGGCATGTTTCTGGTAAGGAAGTCTGCACATGTAGCTATGTGTGATAGTTACATCTCTCACACATATTTTTATGGAGTAGGAGTAGAGGTTTGGGGATGCTGAGCCTTTATCGTGTCATTCTAAAGTAAAACAGTACCTGGCAGTGTGGCATAATATGGTAGATTGAGTATGCTGCTTTGCCAAGCATGTGGCACTTGCATGAGGAATAATCCTGTTATTAGGCAGTGTTGCAATAGCATACTTATAAAAGTCACAGTGTACAACTCCAGGAAAGTAAGGGTCATGCTGCTACACTCTTGGGGTTCACAGACTCAAACACACTTGTTGTAAGCACTCTTTGCAGTGAAGATGTGGATGTGGTTTAGTATCAAAATCCTGAACATAGATTTTCTGCAGACAGGATATCAGATGGCAGATGGTCGATTGCTGTGTTGCCGACCACTGATAGTTCATATCAGTGAATGGTACTGTGCATTTGCTGATACGAACTTGATCTATGGGCTAGAGACCATGGTACAGTGCATATCGGGACATTCATCCCTTTCCTTACTGCTACACAATCTCAGAGATGGAATATATAGTTAACAGGGGGTGGAGGGGCGTAAGGGGGCTTGCCCCCCTGCAAAGACTTGATGTGAAGTGTAGGAGTTCTACTTACCTGAGCTCCTATACGGACATTACATTTTATATTTGGTGAAGTTGTCGAATCTGCTGAATTTGTTCAGCAGATTTGACATTTACCTAAGTAAAATTTGTGATTCGGCCTTTCCATTCAAAGTTCCGAATGGATTTTGCAACAACTTTCAAGATTTTGATAGTAAACCTGTGGATGTCCCTGCATGCACAGATAAGTTGTTCAAATTTGCAGTCATTATTTTGGCCTTGCAAGTCTACAATGCCTGTCAAACAACCACACAGCAAATGGATGTTGTATGAAATGATGTGGACCACTGTTCTGTGTTCTGGGAACATAAATGTACAGTATGACATACCTAGGACATATGGGAGGGTCACTCCTCTACAGTAGACCTCATGTCCATGTCACGCAGTTCACCACCATTATGCTGTTGAAGGGTAGGCTGCATGAATTGCTGTGAAACTGTTACCTAGCATGGATCACTGCTGCTGTGGAGCTTGTAGAGCAACCTTCAACATCTATTTCACCTGACATTGAACATTATATTGTGATGCGGCAGCTGTGCTTCTAATCACCATCAGGTCAGTATTCTAGTCAAATCCGAGCTTCAGAATCCAAGACATACTACATGCAAATGTCAAATGATTGGCCTGGTTGCTAATCAAGGTGTCTACCTGGAAAAGGCTACAATGAGTCTACAGGCCCTTGTATCATCTGGGACAAGTGTGTGGATCAACAAACAGGCTGTGGCCTGCTTCATATCTTGACCTTGGTGCTAATGTTTTGCTTCTGGTGAGAGAAAAAGAACAGGAGCTTTGTATCCCAGCAGAGCAAGGCTGTGCTGAGACCAGCAGTAGCCAGGCAGCAGCAATTCAGGTGGCTCCCCTCTTTTCAGCATTCATCACAAGGTAATTGTTTGTTTTCGGTAAGCACTGCTTGATTAGTGTCTAACTTTAGAATAACTGTGTAACTATTCCATCCTTAACATTATAGGGTGTATGTATTAGTTTCTCCTCCAGTATTTGGTAGTGCTTTGTACAGACTCACAGACCTTGGGTGACATTTCTCTTGGAAACCATGATGGAATTAACTGCAATACCAAGTTGATTACAGCACAACCAGCATGCAGTGACAAGCACTGTCCCCATAGTTGCGGAACAGGTACTAGTGACACCGAGTGATATTCTCAATACAATTGTTTAATCAATAAAAAATGAGCTGTATGGATATGAGGTTTCCCACTGTGACCTTCACCACATTGGTGGATATGGGTGTCATGAGGGAATGTAGAAATTGCCTCATGTTTACCAACAACCACTTCATTCTCAGACAAACTGATATGGTATGTGAGAGATGTATATACACAATGTCACTGGAGGCAAAGCTACTCCTAATGTCAATAAGGCAGTCAGTGGTACACACGCCACAGCCATCACACAAAATCCAAAGCATACATGAGCTGAGGTGCTGACAAGTAACCTACATAAATCACAAAAACCTCATAAAGTCATAGGTTCATAGGTTCATAGGTTTATACTAGGCTATCTGCCCTATAAGGTATTTCTTAGCCCCCTAGCCTGAAATTCTTATTTATATGAAAATAAAAAACTGCTGAAAAATGTTCGTGCTGTGTCTCTGGTTTCCAGCGATGACACAGAGATGATCCTATGATCTCCCATCTCCTCTGATCTCCGAATTTCTCTTGAACAGAGTCAGCGGTGAACAGAGCCTCAGAGGGACCGATTTTATTCCACCGGATTTTATTCCACAGCATTGTGATCTATCTATATCCACAATCTATATCCAGCTGCTCTAGTTTAAGTCGTTTGCTCTAGCTTTTTGTCGGGTTTGTGCAGGTTTTGGTGGATTTGTTGACATGAGGTGGATGTCAGACATGGCCTTGTATGTACAGACACTTGTATGTCAGAGCAAGCTGTCACTCTCTCAATCTGGAGATGCTACTGAATTTCTGGAGTTTTACATGACAGGAGGCATATTGGAGTCTTTGGAGTCTTGGTATCCTGGCAGAGGAACTTCTTGGGGTCTTGCCACTGCAGATGGGAGAGATACACATCCCTAATGGGGCATTGCCATTCTATCATTATTCATGGGCAATGATCAGAATGGCAATGTAGAAGGTGGATGTGGGATGAATCCCTTCATGATCAGGCAAGGCAATGGCCGTCTTCTTTCTAACCCAAAATGTACATGTCCTGTCAAAAGAGCGTTTCACTGTCAACCAGGGTCCCTGCGGGGGTTCTTTAACCTTTTGGTGGTAGTTGCCACCTATGGTAGCTTGGGGTTTTGGGTTTTTCCAAGATTAATGAATGGTATGACTTTTTAACTTTCCCTTTGCTTAACTTCAGGCTATGCCCTCTATCTTTCTACTATGGCCGTATCCAAGCTTATCCGTGGAATGCCGTGGTTCGAAAGTCCAGTTTGCAGTGCCTCAACAAACTTTGTCCGTGCAAACCTTGTCAGGCTGAGTCTCCTATGTTGATGCCAAACAATAGAAGTGGTAGACTGACAAACCGTGGGGGACCGCTTGTGATTCCGTGGGACCTGACTTGTGCAACGCTTGAGTCTGACACAGCTTAAGCAACTTGTCCCCTTTGGGTTCTGCACTTAAGTTAGTTTATGTGGGTTTAAGTGACATATGGTTTTTTCCTTAAATACCAGTGGGGTCTTGTGTACCAAAGCGGGTGCAAGCTGAAGGTCCTTGTTGGGTCAAGGGCATGATCATGGACCTAGGTTCCTCACTCATGGCCTTCCAAGCTGTTTCAAGTGCAATTCAAATGCCCAAAAGGCCACATCTTCCCTCTGTAAGCCAAACTGTCGGGTCCAATGAGCTCAAGTATCTCATATCTTTGAGGCGCCTATCCATTATGATCCTCCATAGCTTTGCAGACTAGACTTGGGCTTATTATGGGTGTGGTACACCAGGGTCCGTGAGGCTCGCCTCTTTGTGGAGTGGGATTCAGTGACGCGCGACGGACACCCTTGGGCCCGATCCTGGCTGAGTTGAGATTAAACAGCTGCCTTATGTGCTGGTTTAATTCTTCCATCCGGGGTAGCACACAGCCGGGGATAGATCCCGAGTCTAGCGCTTTAGTGTTATTAGTTGCAGTGAGAGCAGCTCCACCATGTTGGCTGAGATGTCCGTGAGGCTACACCGGCTGGGATAGTTATCTCCTTTAGGTGGGGAGAGGGGGTGATGCCTGTCTGCCACTATGTTGCCAGTGTGCCAGCAATGTCTGCGGGTTTCCATATTTTTGTTTTTCAAAATTGGGCTTTTTGAGCATTCCTTCCAGGTTCCACCCAGGTTCCTAATGAAAGGCCTTTGGCCTTTATATTGGTTCCGAATCCATTTCAAAATCTTTCTTTCAAAATTGTGATTGATTGATTTTGATAGTTTCTTTACTATTTTTACTCTGCCCTTTTACGGTGACTTTGTTATCTTTTTGTTCTATCATGTAATCCATTCTCCCCTTATTGTGTTTGCCCTTTGTGGCTGTAAGGGTCCAGTTTGACGGCTGTCTCCTTTGGAAGTCCATAGAGTCTTGTTTTTATTTGGGACGCCTGATGTCCGCAGTCCTGTTTTGTTAGAGAAGTTGTTCAGAGCTTGCTAAGGATTTCACTGGTGTGGTTTCCACTGGCTCAGCCTTGCTTGAAGGTTGTTCACACCAGTCCTTGTTTTTTGTGGAAGGTCTGTTTTAGCAATCTAGTATATTTTCCTCTCGTGGGAACAGTGACTTCCATGGCATTTGAATTTATGAATTTAACCCAGAGCCAGGAGAGTTAGGGGCTAGAGTATGCTTGAGTCATATTCTGGTCTATTGAAGTCACCCAATATGTACCCAATTCAATATGATGGTTATACTCCAGTACAGCACAGACATCGATGTTCTCCATACTGAGAAGGGCCGAAGGCATGCATTTTTGAGATTTAGACTTTCTGGGCATTGAGCAGCATTACCCTCAGTCCCTTTTTTTTCTTTGTTAGGATGGTAGGTTTAGAATTTGAGCCTTGCCTAAAAAAGGCACTATATATCCTCAGCAGCCCTATATGCACTCTGTAAAAACAACACACATATCAACATCTCATGGAGGACCAACCTATAAGTCCATAAGGAAAGCCGACACACAATCCAACATTCTAGTCATCACAGACTTCATTGTGAGACACATTGATGTCCCTTTTACCAAGCTGAGTAAAAAGAAATGCATGGTCACCTGCTTATCAGGGGCTGTGATCCACCACATAATGTACGTACTTATGTCATTGGACCACAAGTAACACAAGCTCAACATGCCAGAGGTACAAGTATATTAACAGCCTGGAATACATGCTCTCTCATACACCAGTCAGTACATATAATGATGAGCAGGTTGTCACCATGTACACCTCACCTCCCACTTCACCCAAACCCATATCACACATGCCTACATATATGGAGGTCCTCACCAGAAACATACATAAACACCACAGGCCTTCCAGACACAAACATAAGCATGCTGCACATAATATGTCCACTGCAGAATGCAACACACATGATAGGTCTCACTCCAGTCTCTCACCTGTCAATCCTTAAGACAAAACAGTAAAACAAACATATTAGTCATATAGAATTCCATTGTGAGACACACATATGTCCCTCTCACCAGGCTGGATAAGGAGGAGGTCACAGTCAGCTGTCTGTCAGGTGACATGATCTGCCATATTAAACATGCACTCTGATATCCAAAACAGGTACCATTGTGACTCTGCCATAGTCCATGATGGTGTGAATGACTTGAGATGTACATCTCTGGACTATATGTAGAGAGACACGAGTTAACTGTCAGACTATGCACCTAGCCTTAAGTTGCGTTTCACCTTCTCCTAGCATGGTGCCTCAATACAAATGGAAAATGACTGACCTCAATAATTACCTCAGTTTCTGGTGTCATACTAAGGTGATACAGTATCTGTCAGCCTGGGATGACATGATCAGCAGACCCTGATGCTTTACCAGACATGGTCTTCATCTGCCACCCCTGGGATTTCAGCTACTGGCAAAGGCTCTTGCCACCAGCATAGTGACCTTTTTAGGCAGTGTCTCAAGAACAAAATCCTAGACATGAAAACTCCATATTACAACAACCTCAAGCTTATGCTGCTAAATGCTAGGTGTCTTAACATGCAACTGCACTCACTGGAAGCAGTGCTCACCTTGAAAGACTTACACATTTGTGCAGTCATGGTGACCTGGTTCACATCTGTGGGGAGCACCCTAACCATATTGGCCTACACCTCCTTCCACATGTTCAGACCACAAACTGAGGGTGTAAAAATATAAGGAGGTGGTGTTTCCATAGTCATTACAGATGAATCCACATCCAGATTGGTTACACAGTAGGATTCCCTGGGGATACTTCAATTGCAATTAACTGTTGGTAGGACATCTACTCAAATCATTACCAGCTACATGACCCCCTCTGTGAATCAGGACAATCACTCTGCCTATTTGGATATACTTGAGTCTATAAGTACATCCAAACATCTTGGCTTTGAGCAACTTTAAATACCCACCCATTGACTGAGTAAATTACTCATGGTGTAACTCATTTGCCCAAAGGTTCCTCAACTTTGTTCACCCCAATAGACTGGACCTGCTGGTTGTTACCCCCACAATGAGTGCCAACATCCTGGATCTGGTGCTTACCAATATGGGGTGCCACTCTAGCACCCCCACTGTGAGGTCTTCCCTAGTGAGATCTGACTACACACATGTGAACTAAGTATCACATGCCCCCCACCCAACCATCAAATAAACTAAAATTCTTCTCCAAATCACATTATTAACTCTTATGGGATGGTATCCATAGTTGTACTGCACCGACCCCCAAGATGGAACTGGCAACTATGACCAGGTCTACACCAATGTGTCATACAAACAGAACTGTTCAGCCATACGTGATAGGACCAAAATAAGCTCTGCAAGGAAGAGCAAACCTACCTGGTGGGCAACTGCTATTAACAGGCTTACAATAAGAGGAAAAAATAGCTGTCTAACACTAAGCGGGAGTGAGCCCTAAACTGGAAACACTCCCTCCTCAGCTTAAACAAGCCATTAAGAGTTCTTTTGAAGTTCTCACTAGCAAACTATGAATTCAAATTAGCTTCCTCCACAAAGGACAACCAAAAGGTGCTATTTAGTTACATCTGTCACCTAAAAGAACAGTTCCAGATCAGAGTCAAAATGGTAGTTAATTATACACATATATTGAGCTTCTGCACATTTCTCACCTGTTAGCTGACAGGTTCTGTGAGCACCTCACTGCCCTATCCCTGCCATATGTAGTCCATGACATACGTACCACCTGTCCCCTACCTTGTATCTATAAAGAGCAAGTATTAAATGCCCTCTCTATGGCCAAACACACAGCATCTATGGGACCTGGTAACATCCCAGGCTGCATCCTACATGGCCTTCAACAGGAATTAGCAACACCACTGGGTACTCCTTGAAACCATAGTGTAAGCACTGGCTTTGTCACAGATGAATGGAAAATGGCCACCATTATTTGTTGCACAAAGTTGGTGCTTCCACTGACCCCAGGAAATACCGAGCACTTAGCCTGACTAGCCTCATCTGCAAGGCCATGGAGTGAATCATCATGGACCTTATTAACAAAGATATAGGTAAGCTCCAAACAGCTGCTCCTATACTGTTTTGATTTGTCAAAGGGAAATAATGCCTGTAAAACATTATGGACTTCTTTGAGACAGTCACCAAGGCCCTAGACAAGAGGAAATTGGTGCATACAGCCTACCTAGATGTAGCCAAGGCATTTGACACTGTCCCCCACTATCCACCACCCAGGCATCATTGACAAAGTCAGTCAGCTAGGTATCAGCCCTTATTTCATCACATGTGTTGCTAACTGGCTCACTGATGGAGTTCATACAGTGACAAGAGTAAAATCCACCTCCAACAGCAGACCTGTAACCAGTGTTGTTTCCCAGCGATCTGTCCTCACACCTCTACTGTTTGGAATGGAGTTCTCCAAAGTACATGCTAAAATTAAAGGTCTGTGGCTGACAAAGTTTGCTGCTGACTGTAAACTGGGAACTGTCATAGAAGCTCCAGATGATGACAGATTCCTACAAGAGGGTCTTGCACACATAAATGATTGATGCCAATCCCATGGCCTTAACCTCAATGCAACAAAACTGTATTGAAATCTCTCTCAGTAAGTGTAATGTTCCTGCTAACTCACATATCAGTAAAACAACCCTATGTATGCACTCACTGGTGAGAGACCTAGTCTCACAGGTTGACAGTTACCTTACCTTTCATCACCATGTCTCCACATTGGTAAAAAGGGCATTCTATATTGCTCATCTCATAAGTAAAGCCATTGCACCCAGAAGAGTAAAAGTAATTATGACCTCTCTGTACTGTCCTTTCATCAGGTCAATTATGGAATACAATGTCCCTTTTGATATGCACCTTTACAAGCACCTGCAGCAAATGGAGAGACAATAAAGGTTCCTCACAATGATAATTCAAGGTTTTCAGCATCTGTCCTATATGGATCATCTGGAATCACTGTCACTTTCATGCAGACCATGTAGAGGAGATCTATGCCTTGCATATAAGGCAATCTGTAACCAGGCTTTATTGGAAATGCTGCATATCCACAAATCAAATGGTACACGGGTTACTCACTCTATACACCTTAACCTGGTATGTGACAGTAATACTACATGCTGGAGGATCAGATCCGATTCCCAACATTTTCCACACCTTTGGAAATGACTCACACTTGATGTCAAATACAGCACCACATTGGTCCTCTTAAAACGCAATCTGGACAATTGGATGTGTAACCATAAATTCATCCCGGGGGTTCCACCTGTGTCCCACATGGACAGGTGCAATTGCTGTTGATCATGCAAATAAGGGTAAAAGTTGACTAGACTTGTAAGGGCCCTAGGGCCATTAGCCTACTGAGTTCCTATGATCCCACACTATGACCCAGTTATACTCCATATGGGAGTACATGACCTGTGGCATACCTTCCTAGACTATACTTACAGATAGTATTTGAGCTCTCAGAAGATGTCTGTGCAGCCACTGACACATGACTTAAAGCCGCAGAGAGCACAACAGTGGAAAGTTAGTATGCCTTCCCCACAGACCAGCTACTTCACAGGCAGGGATTAAAGGTGGAAGTGTCTTTATGTACATCAGAACTAAAGATACCTTAAGACTCATCAAACAGGACAATGTACTTGAGCTGCACCTGGTGCAAATCACAATAGGCTCAATCCAGTACTACATCAATGCAAATTGTAGGCCCACCCCAAAGGACCAGGAAACCCATATCATGCATTTAAACTTATTGGAAGGACTAGCCATCCCACATAATATCATATGCATGGGTGACTTGCAGTATCCCACTATTAACTGGCTATCCTATATGACACTGAACATACAGGCACAGAGATTCCTGGAATTTGTAAACAGTAACTACCTGGACTAGATAGCCAGTGCATCAACCAGGGGACCAACCATACTGGGTGTGGGCCTCGGCAATATGGCAGAGTCCTGCACACCCCATACTGTAATGCCTTCCATGGTAAGGTCCAAACAGAAGTGGTCTCCTTTAAAGTAGAAATAAACATGGACCCCCATCTACACATGGAATATTCAGGAAGAACTGTAAGGCTGACCTCCAGTTATTAGACAATACGTTGTCCAAATCTCAAGGCCCCATAAACACTGAGAACACTGAGGCCTCTGCAGATATATTCACAGAAACCCTGTACAAGCATGTTACTAGCTACATAGAGGCAGCCCTACCCACCAGGGAGAAGTACAAACCTAACTCAAAATCAAGCCACACTGATGGAATCACAGAGCTGATAGACTGTATAACAGAAGGAATAAACTCATGGCAAAACATAGGGGTGCAGCACAGAGCAGGAGAAAAGCACTCTCAAAGTAAACAAATATATCAGAGGACAAATGAAGTCTAGCACATTCAGATTTGATGTAAGTTGGGGCTCCCGGGTTACGGACAACCACAAATCATGGTTTAGCTATGCCTACAACCGCAAAGGTAAGACATAATTGTATGCATATGTCATTGTAATTTGGACCTCCTATAATGAGGCAGATGATATAGCAACCCTCCTGGCTCATAAATTGGGCCCAACCATTACCCCTCTCTCCCCCTCAACCATCCCTCAGGAAATACCATCAAATATAAGTGCCTTTACTATCACTTGGGATCAGGTCCTTAATACTCTCTATAAGACCAAGTACATTGCATCAATGGGCCTACACAATATCCCAGCATGCCTTGTATATAACATGAAACATGACCTTTCAGGGCCTCTGGAATTAGTATTTCACATAGCCACCAAACAGGCATCATGCTTTCTGTATGGAGAACAGCAACAGTAATCCCTCTGCACAAGGGTAGGCCATCTACAGATCCTGGAGACTACAGACCTAGAAGCTTCAGTAGTCTGATATGTAAAGTCATGAAAAGACTTATCATGGTAATGATCAATAGGGATGTAGTACACCTACAGACAGTGGACCAAACCAAGTTTGGTTTTGTCAAGGACAGATTGTGCCTACCCTACTTTGTGGACCTATTTCAGAAGGTAACCAAAGCAATAGATGGGGAAAAAGGATTCACCGCATCTACCATGATCTGACAAGACATTTGACACTATAGCCCCATCAGGCATTGTTGACAAACTCAAGAGGTTAAGTGAAAACTAGTATGCCAACTGGTGGATAGCCAAGTTGCTGACAGATAGGATCCAGGAAGTTAGCACTGGGAAGTCCACCTGTACAATGAGGCCAGTCATCAGTGGGCTCCATCACAAATCATTCCTCAGACTGCTCCTTTTAGGCATTTACTACTCTGCAGTCATGGCCACTGTCAGTGATCTCTGACTAAATTTGCTGATGATTGCAAATTAGGAGCTGTCATTGAATTCCACACTGACACAAATGTTATCCAGGAGGGGCTGACACAGACATACAGCTGTTGTCAGAGCCATGGACTAAGACTAAATGCCAATAAATGCACACTACTATACTTTGAGATGTCATCCACTCCTGGTAACTATTGTATTGACACCACAACTCCAACAGATGACCCAGTAGTCGAGGACCTATGGACACATAGATTGTGATCTAGCTTTTGACTGTCACATGTCTGTAATATTGGTGAAATCATTCTATGTTGCGCAACCTATAAACAAAGGTATGGCATTTAAATCCAAGGAAGTCACTGTTCCACTGTATAAAGCATTTATCAGACCTATTATTCAGTGCAATGCCATCATTGGTATGTAACTAACCAGGCATATCCAACAACTGAAACATCCACAGAGGTTCCACACTAAACCATTACATGGTGTATGTAACATGTCCTATGCAGAATGCATCAAGACCCTGTCTGTGTATTCTGTCTCCTATATGCTTTGGAGAGGAGGTGAAAGCCTACCACACAGGGCAATGTCAGATCCCACTGTGTACCTCCTACATATCCATGAAAGAATTAGCATGAGAATTGTCTGATCTACAGACCTACACCTTGCCTGAGTTACAAATAGGACATGCTGGAGAGGCAGGTATGTAACCAGAGACTACACCCTATATTGAACATGCTCCCCATCCATATGAAGCATAGTTCCACCCTAATGCAAATCAAGTGCAAGCTATACAATTGGATGAGGAACAGGACAATCATACCTGGTTTAGGACCAATGTCTCTGATGGACACAGGGAATCTGTAGATGATTCATCTCCAACACCCTGGCTTGTAGATGATTCAGCTCCCAAAACCCTGCTTACACTTATCAAGGGTATCACACTTTGTCAGAGTTTAGGGATGCACGGCTAGGCTTAAAAAAAGGCCTTGTGTTTTTTAGCCTATTAAACACATATGAACCTATGGACCCATGAACCTATAGTGTTTTACCTTTCTGAATACATTTTTCTTCTGTGCTAACATTCAGTCCTGTGCTCTGATGTCGATGGGTTGATTTTAGATGTGTACCCATAGGCATGTCCTGCACAATTCTGAAAGTGAAACGTAAACATTTTCATGAGACACCTTTCATCATCTGACTACACAGCCATTACAACAGTATCCAATGTAACATGCACAAATTATTATGGTATACTCATTATAAATGGCAATATAAAATATCTAAAAGGAACAGGAGGAACAATTGCCAAAAGTATTACTGAAAACCAAGAATAGACAAAAGCAAGTACTACTGCACCGCTCATGGTAGTGAAAATAGACTCCTGAATTTATTTAACGCAATTCAATAAAACACAAACAGCTTTTTCGTCCAAGTATTCCTCAGACTTCATCAGAATCAACATGTTAAATCAATCAAATCATATATATAAACACACATAAATTGATGTACTTAATTAATAAAAACAATTGATGGTTTTTAAAAGGGAAATAGCCCAAAAGATTTTTTGGTAAACCTGTAAAATGCATATGATACTACAAAACTCCAGTAATAATTTAATAAAAACAACCCAAAATACTTATTTTTTTGTACATTAAAACCATAATTATTGTTCAAGCAATAAAAATTCATAAGGTATGTATTTTTCAAACCATATAAAGTATAAGACATAAAAACCTGAGTGTATATTTTACTAAATTAAAAATATTTTGAATATTTCACCTCTCACAATTTCACTAGCTTAAGCTTTAAAAATGGTGTCAGGGAAATATTACCATTGAGGCCAGGGGACATATTAGCCTGAAATACTACTTGCCAAAAGGTTTCTCTGTAGGCCAATTGAGATTCCCAAGGTCCCCCCTCAAATTCTTTTGTACCTTCTCAATAACAAAAAAGGCAAACTTAACATTAAGACATGAGGCCAGGTGTCTAAATAAAGCATTGTGGTTATTTTTATTATTAATACTATTCATATGTTCATATATCCTACGTTTGAGTTGCCTCTCCGTTTTTCCCACCTAGAAACCTTTACAAACACTGCAAATAACTAGGTAAACCACCCCATAGCTATTGCAGTTAAAATAACTAGGGGAAATTAAAACTTTCTGTCTAGAGGCTACTAGAACTTCTTCCTTCTGTATGATATAGGCACACTGCTTGCAGGCCCCACACTTGTATGAACTATATTTATAAGCAATCGAGTACATTTGTTCCAGCAACACCAGTAGGATTACAAAGGTTTATTGACTCTTGTGAAACTGCCTTTAGAGACTCAAATGTATTTTCTACTAATAATTACTCTTTTTGAAGTCTGACAACAGATGAATATAGAGCTTTACAAGAATTGAAAAATTTACACTCTTTGATGATAAAACAAGCTGACAAGGGTGGGGGTATAGTTTTACTAGATAAGGATCTGTATATTAGACAAATGGAGAAACGTTTATATAACACACAGACATATCAATGCATTTCTAAGGCTGCAGTGAATGCAATTGTTGACAAAGTTTCTTTTTTGATATTTGATCTATTAATCACTGACTTGATCAATGATTCTTTAAGTATTTCAGTGTTTATAAACCAGTTGTTCCTAGGATGTATGGCTTGCCCAAGGTCCATAAAGATTTGCTTGTTCCACCTATGAGACCCATTGTTTCAGGCACTGGTTGGTGCACTGAACCTCTCTCTATTTATGTTGAAGGTAATCTGCATGGTTTCTTGGAAGGCTGCCATACCATTTTATGAGACACTAAGATGTTTCTGGAACGCCTACAGCATAGGATGATTACCATGGAAAGTGATGAAGATTTTGTCTTCGTCACAATGGATATAGAATCCTTATTTACAAGTATCCCTAATACATGGGGTGTTGATAGAGTTAGAGAATTTCTCACTGCAAATAGATGTTACACAAATACTTAAATTCAATTGATTTGCAGCTTATTAGAAATTATACTTGAGAATAATATTCGTATGTTTCAGGATCAATGTTTTCTACAGAAAGTTGGCGTGGCTATGGGCACTGCTTGTGCAAATAGCTACGCTAACTTAGCCCTGGTTTGCTGGGAGGAACAGACCATCTTATCTGGTAGCAACCCTTTTCTTGGACAAGTGCTTTGGTATCTTCGTTTTGTAGATGACGTGGAAGGGATGTGGTTCTGATGTCACCAATTTTATTGATTATCTGCATATGACAACTGATTTCTTGAGATTTACTTATCAGAGTTCTAGTACAGAAATCAGTTTTCTTGATGTTAGAGTCAAAAAGTCTGATTTTTAATCAATTTAGCAGTAGCATCTATTATAAACCAACCAGAAGAAATATACTTTTACACAAATCTAGTATGCACCCCAGACATATTCCTAGGAATGTATTAAGGGGGCAAGTCTTTAGGACTTTACGCCTACATAATAGAGATGAGGATGCAGTAGCTGCACTTGAAAGTCCGATTTTCTGGAAAGGGGTTATTCACTTTCAGATATTAATAGAACTGTATCTGAAGCATGGAAGTTGAGAAATACTAGATGCAGGCCCTATCTTAAAACCAGCACTACTGCCTGCACCCTAGATAATAATGTGACAGCCAAGAATGATTTTAGGGTCGTGTTTCAGTTCTCCAGTGGCGTGAATCAATACACGGAAATCATTAGGAGATATTGGCATTTGCTACATGAGGTCCCTGGTCTTATTGATAAGGTCAGACAGGCCCCCACTTTTAGTTTCAGGAACAATAGATCCCTGAAGCAACATTTATGTCATGGGGAAGCACGTGAGACTCTAAGTCCTTCCACCCGTATTGGTACCTTTCCGTGCAGGAGATGTACTGCCTGTAAATATATTTTCAGCAAAAATAAATATACACATCCAACTCGACATTTTTCTATATCCTCTCACCAGTATTCAGATTGTAGGACTACTGATGTTGTTTATTTTTGCTTCTGTCAGCAATGTCCTGCATTTTATGTAGGGAAAACCAACAGGATGTTGAAAGACAGAATACTAGAACATATTAGAGATATCAATAACTGCAAGGAATCAAATGTGCTAGCTAACCATGTAATCTGTACTGATAATTCTCACACTTTTAGGTTTTTTGTTATACAAAATATACCCAGGAGTTTAAGAGGAGGAGATATAGAAAATGTTACAGAGGGCCATGAACAAAAATGGATCCTTAGACTCAATGCTGAGAAATATCCTGGCCTAAATGGCACCAGTTCTTTAATTCCCTTTTTAAAGGCCAGACGGCTTAAACATTAACACTAATTATAAGTTTTCTTTTATATGCCTTTCTCTATATGTTTTTATGCCTATAAGCTTTTTATTTTTATTTTTATATTGATTCTTTATATATAAAAAATGTATTGCTTAAGTAAGTTGATAGGATATTGTGTATATACATTTTGTCCATTTTTTTTCTTTACTTAATTGCAACTTTATTGTTGGTACCATGTGACATGACATTATTGGCTAATTTAAACTAATAGTTTTATTGGCTATTTGACTGTATCTATTTAAGCAGTTTGTTATTTTGGAGTTATGTCTGATGAAGCAACAGCAGTTGTGAAAGCGCTTACCATTTTGTGTTTGGTTTGAATAAACGTTCATTGTGTGCTAGCTTGGTACAGCTTTCTTTGTTTTTTCCACACTTGTATGTCCCCTTTCTTTTATGTGAGAGAGTAAACTCATGGTTGGCTTTTTCCAGCAATTTTTTAATATTCTGTCCCTTCCTGAAAACCACCTTAATAGATTTATTTTTAAGGTTGATTAAATCCGTAAGCTCAAAAAACTTTTTACACTCTCTTTCAACAATAGCTTAAATATGGTATGCATTACCACTAAAATTGGTAATAAAGGATCTATTATAACTTCCATCAATATAACCAAGTGTTCCATGTTGGTTAGAAAAATCAAGACCCCTTCCCAAAATAGGGATATATTTATCTTTCCTACCTAGTGATACTTCTTGTTGAATTTTAGTAATAGGATCTTCAGGATAGCCTCATTCCAAGAACATTCCCTTCAATAGGGAACATTCAAGCTCAAAATCACTTTCAGTCTAGGTCATATGGCTAGCACACACATACTGGCCTTTAACAATTCCCTTCTTCTGAAAGAAAGGGTGCAAACTAGTAAAGCTAATATATGTGCTGGAAAAAGTGGGTTTTCTATAAATGGATGACTTAAAGCCTTGTTTATGTTTGCTAATTATGACATCTGAATAATTCACCTTATCAAAACTAGTCTGGTAGGTAAATTTAAAAAAATGTAGTAGTTTGATTAATATAATGCACAAATTCATCTAATTTTTCTAAGCAACCTATCCAAAAAATACAGATGTCATCCAGAAACCTAGAGTATAAAGTCGAATATTGGACATATTCACTGTGATACACAACTTTCTTCTCCCATGTCGATACCACCATATCTGCAAAAATGGGGGCACAACTAGCCCCCATTGCCACTCCAGTCTCCTGTTTAAAGAACTCCCCTTCAAAGTACATGAAATTATTTTTCAAAACCAGGTCAGCTAGTTCCAAACACATAAATATATCATTCTCGGTAGTATCAGGGCTGTTCCTAAGGGCTTCCTCAAACCAAGCTAATCCGGTCTCATGAGGAATCACTGAAAATAAGTCCACAACATCATCTGTAATGAATATTAATCCTGGTATATTTAGATCATGTTTCACCTGATCCTGCCTCTTAAATCTGGTTGGTTTCTTTGAAACAGTCACCAAGGCCATTGACGAGGGGAAGGTGGTCCACACAGCCTACCTGGACTTCGCAAAAGCCTTCGATACAATACCACACTCTGGCATTATAGATAAGCTCACCAGCTTAAATATAAACCCCTATGTCACTAGATGGGTTGCAAACTGGCTCAAGGACAGAACCCACATGGTTAGAATTGCTGGAGCCATGTCAGACTCCAAACCAGTTACAAGTGGCATCCCACAAGGCTCAGTCCTGGGACCTCTCTTGTTCAGTATATATTTCTCGGAGGTACAGGCCAACACGGAAGGACTGTGGCTGACCAAGTTTACAGATGACTGCAAACTGGGCGCCATAATCGACTCTCCAGCCGACACAAGCATCCTCCAAAAGGGCCTCATAGAAACAGACAACTGGTGCCAGAGCCATGGCTTCAAGCTAAATGCATATAAGTGTATAGTCATCCCCTTTGGCAAAAACAAAGTGCCCACAAATTACCACATAGGTGGTAATCCATTAAGTACAGAAGACATAATTAGGGACCTGGGGACCCAAGTTGATAGCAATTTCTCATTTGACAACCATGTGGCCAAAGTGGTTAGAAAAACATTTTATATAGCCCACCTAATCATGAAGGGATTCACATCTAGATCAGGGGAGGTCATCGTGCCTCTTTACTCATCCCTCATTAGGCCCATAATTGAGTACAATGCCCCTTTTGGGATGTACCTTACCAGACACCTGCAGCAACTGGAAAGACCCCAAAAGTACCTCACCAAGATGATCAAAGGGCTCAAACAGATTCCATATGCTGCCTGGTTAAAGAAACTCCAGCTCTACTCAGTGACATACCGCCTGCTCAGAGGCGATCTGTGCCTGACGTATAAAGCCATGTTCAACCCAGAATTAATGGACATGCTGCACCTCAGAAAATCCAAATCCCGGCGTGTCCAAGGATGAACACAGGATAGCAGCAGATTTCTCCAGCTCCACCAACTTAACTGCACTGACAGGAAATAATTACTTTAAAAATCAACTAATGAAATAATTTTCTTTCTAAATACGTTTGGAATATCAGTTTCTTGAATAATATCTAAAAAAGAAAGAACATTTCAATAATTTTCCTGTCAGAAATCATCTTGGAAATTTCTCTTTCATCACCTCTGTTCAAAATGAGTTCCAGTAAGGCAAACAGTCAGGATTCCAGCATCAAGAAAGAGCTTCAGTCTCTGATATCTACTATTCAGCAACTAACAACCAAAATGGACAAACTGGATACTAAAATTGATAACTTCATAGAAAAAACTACAAAACAAATGGATTTGTTACATCAAGACTTGCAACAACAGAAGGCTCAGATTACAGGCATAGAAGAGACTGTTAATGATATGGAGAACAGAATCCAGGAAGAAGAAATTAACATTGAGTTTTTGCTGAAGCAGAACACACACCTACATCCAAACTTGATGACCTGGAAAACAGATCTAGATGCAATAATATTAGGATTTTTGGACTGCCAAAAAATATAGAAGGTAACAACATTACTTCCTTTTTAAATACTTGGCTTCCCAAAACTTTAGACTTGTCAGAAGCATTTTCTTTTGGTATTGAAAGAGCCCATAGGTCCTTATCTAATTTTAACTCTAACAAAAAGTATCCTAGATCAGTTATAGTAAGATTTTGATCATCTTATGACAAGGAGATGGTATTAAAATCTGCATGGGCTAAAGCACCTATTAAAATTAATGAGGCAACTGTGCGTTTTGACAATGACTATTCTTCCTTGGTAATAACTAAAAGAAAAGTTTTTTTGTCATTAATAAGAGAGCTTAAGAAAGCACAGTTCAAAACTTACCTTTTATTTCCTGCCAAACTAAAAATCTTTTTACCTGATGGCCCTAGAATTTTGAAGACTTGGACTCTGCTTTGCTGTATATTAAAAAAAATAAGATATTAGATAAAATAGAAGATATGGAATGGGCAAGTCCTTCGTTAAAGAGGATGGCAACAGAAACTTCTTGGAAGACTTCAGAGAAGCAAAAAAGACTAAAAAACAAATGACATGTTCTATATTTTTTTCCCTTCTCTCTTAATCTCTTCAAATACAGTTACTGCATATCCAGAAAGCCACAAATATTTTAAAGATTTATACAAAGTTATTTTTCTGTGTGCAAAGAACTGTTTTTGTTTCATAAATAGTCAAACTCTCTGAGGAACAAATAACATGCTATCAATCAACTTGTTTCTCTTTGTGATAAAGAGACCTAAGGTTAGTAATTTGATACATTTTCTTTCTCTTCTTATTTTAAATAATGGCATTCTTTTTAAACTATGCATTTAGTGAGGGGCGGGGGAGGGCAAGGAGAGAAGTATGATGTAAATATGGAAAAAGTGAAATAATAACTTATTAGTTCTTTAAAACTATATATGCTGTTTAAACACTGTTGCTAAATATTATACCATGACTTTATTGCTTATACATGATTACAAATAATATGTCATGATATAATTGCAAACAATTAGAACTAAAATAGTTGTAAGTAATATGTTTCATGTTTAACTTTATTAATACAAACAGCAAGTAATATTTCTTTGTAGATACTCTTTGTAGCTTCCTTTTTTTCTTTCTTCTCTCTCTCTCTCTTTCTTTTTTTTCTCTCTCTCTCTTTCTCTCTTATAAGTACAGTTATATGCTTCTGATAATACTGATATATGTATATAATAAGATTTGTATGAGAAAATGAAATGGGGCATATAAAAATAAGTTGTATAATATGTTAAATAACTTTAGGCTTAGTTTCACTGTCATAGAGACTGTAATGACTTGTAAAATACTTCGCGAAGGTTTTGCACTGTTTAGTTTCATTTGTATTACTAAATGAATGTCAGTCACTTGCATTTACTAAAATTCCCACCAGAATGTTAAGGGAGACAATTTGAGATGTGGTTTACCTCGTGAATAGTGTCCTCGAGTTGTTTTAAAAGCTTCAACACTCAGAATACACGCAGAGAAGCTGAATGCAGTCATTTTGAACTTTGACCCCTGATTTCACACTGACACATCGCAGATTCAAGAAGAACACTGTTCCAGGAAGTAGAACTGCTGTAAATGTGACTTTGTGATGAAAAACGAACTTTATGACATCTAAATGTGAGTTATTCTTTATAACAACTTATTTATTTAAGATGTAATTTATAAAATATGAAAGTTATAATGATTTTGAATGATTCAGTATGCCATAGTAAGCAAGTGTGATATTTTAGAAAGCATAGAAGGTAAAACATATATACACATGTTTTTGAAAGCTTACATGACTGCAACATATTAATGTATATAAATACTTATGATTTAAACATATATAATGTTATAAATCATTTGACTTATCTAATTGACAAGCACAAGTATCATTATGATTATATCTTAGAAGAAACTGTCATGTGACATATCTTAAAGCAGCAGTTCAGATATATAAAATACAGATGGCTTTCTTCACAATGATTTATGTATAACTAGGAATTTACATTGCTGTGCAGTATGATTTGTAAACATATGTATGAGTATAAATATTTTATTTAACTGGCAATAATAAGTATGAGAAGAAACTTTGGTGCAAGTAATTTAAAGTTTTTAAAACTGTTAACTGCATTTCTATGGCAGAAAGTAGGAATACCCTAATATATATAATGTCTGAACCATAATAGCCTAAGTTATTGAATCCAAATGAACATAAGAACTTATTTTTACAAACTTTTAATAAACTAATATATAGATATGCCCTTTTTTTTTTTTCTCTCTCTCTCTCTCTCTCTCTCTCTCTCTCTTCTCGGTTCCCATTATCAAGTTTATTAGAATGCTATTTTGATTATGAGTGTATTATACAAAATAGATGTACATAGTAATATGAGCTGTTTCTAAATGTTCTTATTTGTTTATATGAAGCTGATTTATAAATTGTTTAGCTTTGTCTTGCTAGATAATCTAATTAAATGAGGTTAACTTTAGTTAATAATAGTTAGTATTCAATTGATATGGTGGCAGCTGAGGTACTGCTGCTTAGGATAGGGGGATAACTTGAGTGGTATGTGCTACTCAATGTTGGAGTTCTTAACTCCAGGCTGGGTGCAATGTTTAATCCTAATATTATTTTCACCTGTTTATTGTTGTTTGTATATAGTTCTAACATCCACAACACATTTTATAAACTCATTGTCACTACAAATAAAAGTGAAGCTTATACAAAATCCCATAAGATTTTCAATAAATACAGCTATAATTAATGGTACACCTAAAGGAGGAGGTATAATATCACTTATTTTGTTAATTGTTATTCTGATTATATGTTTTATATGTTTATAAAAGCTAAATGATTTCTCTAAAAGGAATTTCTTTAAACATTAATGGACTGAATAACCCATGTAAAAGGGCAAGTTTAATGAGATACATTAATTTACATAGGGCCAACTTAGTATTCCTTCAAGAAACACATCTCCTGAAAAAGGATATTGATAAATTAGCCACTAATAAATATACAGTCTTGGTTAGTTCAGAACACACTCAGAAAAAAAAGAGGAGTGGCTATTCTATGGAATAAAAGTATGCCCATACCTAAAACTATTAAGTCTTATAAAGATGATAAAGGAATGTTTTGTATGGTTACAATACAGATTAATGGAAAGACATATACATTAATCAATGTATATTGGATACCAGGAATTGGCATTAATACAGTGAAACACCATCTCAATAAGATCATATCATTTTCTATAGGAGATATTATTTTAGCAGGTGACTTTAATTGTATCCTACATGAAAAAGATACTACTACTATAGGAAAAAGGAAAATTACATCTAATGCAAAACATTTAAAGGATTTTGTTAATTTATAGCATTTGAATGATATTAATAATCAGATAGACTCAAAATCATTACCATACACTTTTTTTCTAACAGATATAAAACTTATTCAAAAATAGATAGAGTCTTTATTTCTAACCAGATGGTAACAGACTTAATTAATTCTAAAATCATTTTGTGTCCTATATCAGATCATAATTCAATTGTCTTTGAGTTTATGATAAAAAGTACTTACAATGTTCAGATCAAAGGATACCAGCATACTTAACTCAACTAAAAGACTATAAAGATTATATACTTTCAGAAGTGCAACATTTTTTAGACTTAAACAATACACCTGAAGTCTCCGTTGTTTATGTTTGGGATGCTTTAAAATCATATTTATATGGACAAAGTATCAGATGGTATAATAATAAAAGGAAATCTTGGGACAAGGAATTACTAGATATTCAAAGCAAATTAGACTCATACAAACATAATAATAAAGAAAATATTATGGACAAAAAAAGTCATTGAAGAAATAAATAAATTAAATGAGAAATACAAAGAAATTTTAACTCATAAAGTTAAAATAACATTAAAGAAATATAAGTTTTTGTCTTACTCAATAAGTCCCAAATACTTACATAGACTTAAAAATAAAACAAAAAGGTTGAATAAACAAAATCATATCAAAGAAATTTTCTCCAAGGAAAAAGAAGAATGTTTCTAGTTTACCAGAAATATTAGATGAATTTAGAAATCACTTTCACAAAATTAATCATAATAACATTAATATGGAGCCTAAAGATAAAATAAAGAAATTTATAACTACAAATATGAACAAAAAACTTAATAAACAACAGACTAAACTAATGGATAAAAATATTTCATATACAGAGGTTATTACACAAATAAACAAGCTTAAATCAAACAAAGCACCAGGTAATGATGGTATTATACCAGATCTATAAAATTCTTCCCAAAAGTACTTACTCATTAATACATATGGTTTTTATTTTGGCCCAAAATGAGTTAACAACTCCCCCATCTTGGCAATACACATTTATTTCACCAATTTTAAAACCCAATAAAGACCCAACCAGATGCACTTCATATAGACCTATTTCATTACTTAATGTTGACTATAAAATGTTTATGAGTATTTTTGCTGATAGATTAAAGACAATCATCCCAGGCATTATAGATATAGACCAGACAGGCTTTATTGTAAATAGAAATACTTTTGATAATATAAGGAGAACTTTAACGTTAATTGATTTTGCAAATAGGAAAAAGAAAGATTTAACACTTATTAGTCTCGATATAAGTTCAGCATTTGATTCAGTAAGTTGGGACTACTTTGTTATCTTACTGAAGTGCACAAACTTCTCAGCTGCATTTGTAAATCTAATTGAACATCTATATAAAGGAGCATTGGCTTACATTAAGATAGGAACATATGTCTCACAAAAAATACCCATTTTAAAAGGTACAAAACAAGGGTGTCCACTCTCTCCACTATTATTTACTTTAATAATGGAGCCTTGGGCTAATTTGATCAGAAACAGCACTGATATAGAAGGATTTGATATAGATGAAAATACAATATCTAAAATTCAACTTTTTGCAGATGATATTCTAATTACATCAGCAGGATCTAACTCTTCTATGCAGTCCTTATTTGATAAAATGATGGATTTTAAAAATATCTCTGGTTTAATATTCAATGAAGAAAAAAACTAAAATATTACCAATATACACACGAAAAAATGTCCTCATTAATGATTTTAACAAATATATACCCAACTCAGGTCAGATAACTTACTTAGGTATAATATTAACTAAAGATATCAAATCTATTATACATAATAATTATAGTACCTGTCTTCTTAATATACAAAATCTTTTCAATAGCTGGAACAATGTTTTTTACCATGGAAGAGAGACTCACAATTATTAAAATGATAGTATTCCCTAAGATATTATACTTAATACAATCAATAATACTCCCACCTACAAAAATAATTATTAAGAAATTGAATTCATTAATGTTAAATTTCTTATGGGCACCTAATAGACCTAGGATTGCATTAAAGAAACATACTAATAGATGGTCTCAAGGGGGCATTTCATTTCCAGACTTTAATTTATATACTATCTCTTCTATTATAAAAGTTATTACTTTGTTAATAAATCAGTCATATGTTGCAAGATGGAAAGATTACTGGGAACTAATTAGCATTCACTTCATGAAAATCTCTTTAATACATAAAAATATTATTGTAAATAACCCCATGTTATGGTTACTAAAAGAATTTTGTACTTCATCCATTACACCAAAATATATAG
The DNA here is from genome assembly GCF_019279795.1 of Protopterus annectens. NCBI lineage: Eukaryota > Metazoa > Chordata > Ceratodontiformes > Protopteridae > Protopterus > Protopterus annectens. The sequence goes on along the minus strand of NC_056749.1, from coordinate 811,140,195 downwards.
TTAGTTACCCATTAAACATTATTATCAGTTATCGTAATTTTATATTCATGCATCCTAAGTATAAGGAATGGAATTTTATTCTATTCCCTATAATGTATACACAAGATATGCTTTTGTCAACCACCTCTGAAAGAACTCTTTTAGTCACAGAGAATGATCTAAAGTATTGGTATCAGTTGCTGTCTGATAATAAAGTAAAGTAAACAATTTAGACTTCTTAAAGCAAGAATATGATTTGAGAGAAACATGTTGGTTAGAAATTCAGACTTTTAGACAACATCTTATTAATAAAATTGATTTAATGTCTTTAACAGTTAAAGAATCTGTTCCAATACTGTTTGATTACTTGATATTAAATTTACAACATAGAGTTTCTGATAAAGGTAAGCTCTCATACATACATAAAATTATCAGAGAAGAAACTCATTACAGTTCAGATACCTATTGGAATTATTTCATTTCCATTAATGGTGAGTCACCAAAATAACAAGATAAACAATATATATTGGAATCTGCTTATAAAACTACTTCTTCCATTAATTGGAGACTTTTTACTTGGAAATTTTTACATAGATCTTTCTATACACCTTTAATGATGAATAAAATAAATAATAAAGACAACTTATGTAAAATATGTAATGTAGAAATAAATGCTGATTGGGCACATATGTTTTATGACTGTATAAAATTGAAGGAATATTGGAAGTTAATCAATGATTTTTTGCAGGCCCTTTTCACAGATAGTTTCATTGTTTCTAAATCACTTATATTATTTAACACACCTGTTCCTAAAAGTGTTAAAAAAGTTAAACTTCCCTTATTATGGTCTATTCTAGCAGTGGCTAGAAAACTAATAACCAGAAATTGTATTTCAGAATCCCCTCCTTCATTTAATGAATTTAAAAATGTTATGACTGAAGTGTGTCATATGGAATTGAAGACAATAAAATCAAGAACTACTATACAAACATCTTATTATATTATATGGGATACTTTACAAAACCTGTTAAAAAATCTTAGTTTCAATAGCATGACATTATAGTTTAATCAATTGATTTGATTTGTAGTGGATGTCTTTGTAAATACTTTGTTTATTTTATTGAATGTTATAACTATTTCTATTTTAATTGCTTGTATAAAATTGTTATGATATTTATTTTGTATGTTAAAAACAATAAACTTGTTTAAAAAAAAAAAAAAGAAAATCCAAATCCCATCGAGCTACACGCTCGAGAGACTTGAACCTCAGCACTGAAATAAATAGGACATGCTGGAGGGACAGATTCATAACCCAGAGGCTCCCTTCACTCTGGAATAAAATCCCAGTCCAGGTTAGGCAGAGTCCCTCATTGACTCTCTTCAAGAGGAATCTTGATGAGTGGATGGGAGATCGTAGGTTTACCCCGGGTATCACTTCTGTGTCACTGTTAGACAGAGGCACAGTATACTAACCTCAAAGAAGGGCATAGCAAAATTAATTTAAAATGGGTGGCGAAATCCAAACACACTCTGGCTAGGCTTATAAATGCCCTAGGGCAGATAGCCTAGTATGAACCTATGAACCTTACTTAGAAATACCCATAAATCCTTGAGTAGGTATACTTCCCTACCCCATAACATTTTTAGTTTCAAATCAAGGAACTTGACTAAAGGCGCAATCTTGGCACCTTCTGAAGTCACAATGGGTTGGAGAGGAGGATCCCCAATGCACTTATGAATCTTGGGTATCCCAAAAATTGAGGGTACCCTCGGGGAATTATTCTCCAGATATTGTTGTATTCTAAAGTCTATAACACCTTGGTCAAAAAGATCTTTAAGTGCCAAATCAATTTTCTTATATGATAAATTAACCTTGTTATTGGAGACCTTACTGTATCTACTATCATCATTGAGTATAGAGAACATCTTACCTTCATTTATGATCTTATCCATAAGGACAACTCCCCCCACCCTTATCAGGTTCCATGACACAGATAGATGGATTGGAACATAACTGACCCAAAACCTGCCTTTGTTTGGTATCCAAGTTCGAATGTACCCTATTATTTTTGAACATGTACAATATCTGTAACTGACCACTACAAGTTAGTAGCATGTTAAAAGCAACAATGGATGAAACAAATACATATTAATGTAGATAGTCACCCTGTGCATCAGACACATAGCTTTATTTCTCCTGCTTCCATGAGAAGGATGGCAGGGATGTGGCACAGGTATCATCACTTGCACAAGGTGTTGTATTGGGGTGCAAGAGGCCTAGGCTGACCCAATAGGTTGGTAAGCATGTGTGTGAGTCAGGAAGGGAAGCAGGGAAGATGGACCATGTACATGTGGTGTGTGTGTCTGTAGGTGACCTGAATGTGACAGTGGTGTATGAGTGTCTGTGTGAACACAGTCAGGCTCAGTGCTAGCCCTACATGTCTGTATGATGGACAGCTTTGAGCCATGCATGGTACAGCTGACAGTTCATTCTCTTCACCCCCAAACATGAGAGCTGGCTCTGCCAGGAGTGACACTAGCACCTCCATGCCAAAGATCAGATGCTGGGCTACTACCTAAGGGTGACTGCTGTCTGCTGGGAAGGTGTGCTCCATGGGAACACCCAGGACCATGAGCCCATGGCCTGACATGTCTTGGTGTGGACAGCTCATTCCCTTCTGGAGCACTGGATGTACTACCACTACAGCAGAGTTGTTGTGCACTGGCACGTGGACTCACAGCAGATGTAGTTGCTGACCTACATCCATGAGGCTGATGCTCAACTCCTACTAGATGTTCCATTACAGATGTGTGTTCCAAGACAGATAGTGTGCAATCTGTCTCAAACCAATCTCTTTTCACTGCATCAGTGAATCATTCCGGGGTATCAGCAACATGGTAGAGGCAGCCATGAATGTCAGACTGTGCTGCATCCATAACCATGAGCATTTGTTGGTAGTTCCTTTCTTATCATGCCTGTGCCTCCATGATGGCCCCTAAACATACACCAAGTGGCATGTGATGAGAGACCTGCAACAGGTGGTGGAGGGACAGCAGGCCTCCTATGAGCACCCCTATCAATCTGCCTGTGTGGAACCTTGCCAACTCTTTGGCTATGGCCATTGTCAACAGTCACTGCAGCCACAGTAGCCATACTTCCCTGTTCAATGTTCCCACCCTCTGACTGTCCAATTTCTGTGGTTACAGGAGACTGGGTATGTGTAGGCATACTGATTGTGTGCAGTGATAATGAAGGTGGATGAGGGCTGTAAACCTCTGTGACAGATTCAGCCCCTGCAACACTCAGCTGTGCCTCACTTTGGCCACCATCATCATCAGAGTCTGAAGAGACACTGACATTAGGTTAGGGACAGAGACCAACCTCCCAGGTCACCTGTCATAAAAAGGGGAAAAGCATTACATTAATACCTCCACTACTATGCTCTGCAGTACTGTGTTGTAATATATGTTAAGCCATATACACAGTTGTCACTATTACAGACTTGTTTAGCCTCCAGCCTCATAGAGTAGGACATGAGGACATTATTTTCTATCCCAGATCTGCAATTATTATGAAGTAAAAGTTATTTAAACAAGAATTGAATGAGCAAAACATAAATTATGTACACTGTTGACATTCTGCAGAACTCTGCACAGTTGTCAGTTATGGAAATCTGTAATATCCTGACAATACTGTCAAATCAGTCACATTGGTCACACTTACAAGGCATAGGTATGACCCTAAACTGTGTACAGTAAGAAAATATCTGTACAATTGGCAATCATGCAGACAGTACATCAATCCAGCCAGCAGGCCTGGGGTGATACTTTAGTGAATACATTGAACTAAATCTACATGGCTGACAAAACAGTTTTGTGCTTACCAGCAGTGGGAGCATGGTCTCTTCCTATTCCTGACAGTCCTGAAAACAATTGGAGGCAAAGGTAATGTAAATAGCACTGCATGTTACAAAATAACAGGGGTAATACGTCCAAATATCTCATATTTACAGTAGCTGCTATGTTAACAGGTATGAGGGTCACAATCTGTGCATGAGCTTAAAACTGCAGCTAACCTCCTCCCCTCCATAAAACACCTGATACCCACATAAAACTATGAACACCCTGACACACTGAATGCTACAGTATTCCAATGCTGAGCCAACTAAGCATACCTGGATGCTCCTCTTGAGTGGAAATGGTTGCACCCACATCCACGACATATTGGGTGACGATGCCTGGGAGCTGTCCTGTGTTGTAAGGTTCACCAGGAATTCTTCTGTGGCTGACAGAGGTTGTTCTGCTGCAGGCCCACCACCAGTGACCTGATGTTCCATGGCCATGTCCACTGCATGTCTGCATGCTGAATGGATCATATCCATGGCATGGTGTTGCACCTGCTCATGTGTGCAATTTTGGTGACCTTGGCATTAATTTTATGCACCAGTTCATCCCACAAGGCTGCATACCTATTTGCCCTTCTTCTAGACAGCAGGACATGGTAGTGCTGTCTGAACGCCTCAATAATGAGGTTGTTTACTGCCTCAGTGAAAGGTGGCTGATGTCTACCATGCATGATGTCTCCTGAAATACAAATAAATGAGAACATATCTCAGGATCACATACATGGGAGTACAGTATGTAGAGATGCAGTAATAAAGGAATGCTATCAGTATTCCCTACTTGATTACACATCTCATATTCAACAGTGTGCCAAACATACAAAGAGTATGGACCCAACTAGGATAGTAGCAATAGTGACCTACTCCTGTTTGTGCCATGACAGATATTCACATATGATCACGCACCCACACATGAGTCCATTGTAGTGTGCCCCATAGCAGGACCCCCCCCCATTAACATGTATAAACAACAGTGCCAACCAAAAAGCAGTGTAGGCTTGTTGGCTGTTGGTGAAGCACCCACCAAGAGGAGAAAATGCTGAGAGAAGAAGGGAGCCACTTTTGAGATTTTAAGTATTTTTTCTCTGCTTATTTGCTAAGTTTTTCTGCATAGTTGCCTAGTTTGAGCATTTCCTGGCTTGTTAAACTTGATTTCTGCATTAGTAGCTGTATTTAGAGCACAACCAAAAGCTGTATAATGAATTTCCTGTTTGCACTTAATTTTAAAATAATTTTTCTCAAAACTTGCATATTTTCTGTCTTTGACCTCGCACTCTTGTGTGGGGTCATTTATTGCACTGTTATAACTTGATATTACTTGTGAACCTCTGCTATCTCTGAAAAAACAAAAACAAAAAAAATCTTGCTTTTTTCCCCACTTTTCTGAGATTTAAAAAAGTTCAGTTACAGGCTTGCTGTTCCTGAACTGTTTGTAAGTTTCTGTGAGGCCATTTTTGCTTGGGCTAAAGGAAAGTCTCTGTTGATCAGTGGCAGTGAAAAACATTGAGCAGCTCCCCTGCCCCCCGTGGGAGTGGTTACTGACTTGAAACTGTAGTTTTATTGACCAGTAGGGGTCATTTCCAAAACTCCTTCATCTTCCTCTCTTAAAACCTAGTTGCCTCGTGGGTTTGGCATCTTTTCAGGCTTGTTGGCTGTTGGTGAAGCACCCACCAAGAGGAGAAAACGCTGAGAGAAGAAGGGAGCCACTTTTGAGATTTTAAGTATTTTTCTCTGTTTATTTGCTAAGTTTTTCTGCATAGTTGCCTAGTTTGAGCATTTTCTGGCTTGTTAAACTTGATTTCTGCATTAGTAGCTGTATTTAGAGCACAACCAAAAGCTATTTACTGAATTTCCTGTTTGCACTTAATTTTAAAATAGTTTTTTTCACCAAACTTGCATATTTTCTGTCTTTGACCTAGCACTCTTGTGTGGGGTCATTTACTGCACTGTTATAACTTGATATTACTTGTGAACCTCTGCTATCTCTGAAAAAACAAAAAAAAAATCTTGCTTTTTTCCCACTTTTCTGAGATTTAAAAATTTCAGTTACAGGCTTGCTGTTCTTGAACTGTTTGTAAGTTTCTGTGAGGCCATTTTTGCTTGGGCTAAAGGAAAGTCGTTCTGTTGATCAATGGCAGTGAAAAACATTGAGCAGCTTCCCTGCCCCCCGTGGGAGTGGTTACTGACTTGAAACTGTAGTTTTATTGACCAGTAAGGGTCATTTCCAAAACTCCTTCATCTTCCTCTCTTAAAACCTAGTTGCCTCGTGGGTTTGGCATCTTTTCAGGCTTGTTGGCTGTTGGTGAAGCATCCACCAAGAGGAGAAAATGCTGAGAGAAGAAGGGAGCCACTTCTGAGATTTTAAGTATTTTTTCTCTGTTTATTTGCTAAGTTTTTCTGCATAGTTGCCTAGTTTGAGCATTTTCTGGCTTGTTAAACTTGATTTCTGCATTAGTAGCTGTATTTAGAGCACAACCAAAAGCTGTTTACTGAATTTCCTGTTTGCACTTAATTTTAAAATCGTTTTTTCTCAAAACTTGCATATTTTCTGTCTTTGACCTAGCACTCTTGTGTGGGGTCATTTACTGCACTGTTATAACTTGATATTACTTGTGAACCTCTGCTATCTCTGAAAAAACAAAACAAAAAAAAAATCTTGCTTTTTTCCCCACTTTTCAGAGATTTAAAAAAAGTTCAGTTACAGGCTTGCTGTTCCTGAACTGTTTGTTAGTTTCTGTGAGGCCATTTTTGCTTGGGCTAAAGGAAAGTCTCTATGTTGATCAGTGGCAGTGAAAAACATTGAGCAGCTTCCCTGCCCCCGTGGGAGTGGTTACTGACTTGAAACTGTAGTTTTATTGACCAGTAGGGGTCATTTCCAAAACTCCTTCATCTTCCTCTCTTAAAACCTAGTTGCCTCGTGGGTTTGGCATCTTTTCAGGCTTGTTGGCTGTTGGTGAAGCACCCACCAAGAGGAGAAAATGCTGAGAGAAGAAGGGAGCCACTTTTGAGATTTTAAGTATTTTTCTCTGTTTATTTGCTAAGTTTTTCTGCATAGTTGCCTAGTTTGAGCATTTTCTGGCTTGTTAAACTTGATTTCTGCATTAGTAGCTGGATTTATAGCACAACCAAAAGCTGTTTACTGAATTTCCTGTTTGCACTTAATTTTAAAATCGTTTTTTCTCAAAACTTGCATATTTTCTGTCTTTGACCTAGCACTCTTGTGTGGGGACATTTACTGCACTGTTATAACTTGATATTACTTGTGAACCTCTGCTATCTTTGAAAAAACAAAAAAAATCTGGCTTTTTTCCCACTTTTCTGAGATTTAAAAAAGTTCACTTACAGGCTTGCTGTTCTTGAACTGTTTGTAAGTTTCTGTGAGGCCATTTTTGCTTGGGATAATGGAAAGTCTCTCTGTTGATCAGTGGCAGTGAAAAACATTGAGCAGCTTCCCTGCCCCCCTTGGGAGTGGTTACTGACTTGAAACTGTAGTTTTATTGACCAGTAGGGGTCATTTCCAAAACTCCTTCATCTTCCTCTCTTAAAACCTAGTTGCCTCTTGGGTTTGGCATCTTTTCAGGCTTGTTGGCTGTTGGTGAAGCACCCACCAAGAGGAGAAAATGCTGAGAGAAGAAGGAGCCACTTTTGAGATTTTAAGTATTTTTTCTCTGTTTATTTGCTAAGTTTTTCTGCATAGTTGCCTAGTTTGAGCATTTTCTGGCTTGTTAAACTTGATTTCTGCATTAGTAGCTGTATTTAGAGCACAACCAAAAGCTGTTTACTGAATTTCCTGTTTGCACTTAATTTTAAAATCGTTTTTCTCAAAACTTGCATATTTTCTGTCTTTGACCTAGCACTCTTGTGTGGGGTCATTTACTGCACTGTTATAACTTGATATTACTTGTGAACCTCTGCTATCTCTGAAAAAACAAAAACAAAAAAAAATCTTGCTTTTTTCCCACTTTTCTGAGATTTAAAAAAGTTCAGTTACAGGCTTGCTGTTCCTGAACTGTTTGTAAGTTTCTGTGAGGCCATTTTTGCTTGGGCTAAAGGAACATCTCTATGTTGATCAGTGGCAGTGAAAAACATTGAGCAGCTCCCCTGCCCCCCATGGGAGTGGTTACTGACTTGAAACTGTAGTTTTATTGACCAGTAGGGGTCATTTCCAAAACTCCTTCATCTTCCTCTCTTAAAACCTAGTTGCCTCGTGGGTTTGGCATCTTTTCAGGCTTGTTGGCTGTTGGTGAAGCACCCACCAAGAGGAGAAAATGCTGAGAGAAGAAGGGAGCCACTTTTGAGATTTTAAGTATTTTTTCTGTTTATTTGCTAAGTATTTCTGCATAGTTGCCTAGTTTGAGCATTTTCTGGCTTGTTAAACTTGATTTCTGCATTAGTAGCTGTATTTAGAGCACAACCAAAAGCTGTTTACTGAATTTCCTGTTTGCACTTAATTTTAAAATCGTTTTTTCTCAAAACTTGCATATTTTCTGTCTTTGACCTAGCACTCTTGTGTGGGGTCATTTACTGCACTGTTATAACTTGATATTACTTGTGAACCTCTGCTATCTCTGAAAAAACAAAAACAAAAAAAAATCTTGCTTTTTCCCACTTTTCTGAGATTTAAAAAAGTTCAGTTACAGGCTTGCTGTTCTTGAACTGTTTGTAAGTTTCTGTGAGGCCATTTTACTTGGGCTAAAGGAAAGTCTCTCTGTTGATCAGTGGCAGTGAAAACATTGAGCAGCTTCCTGCCCATGGGAGTGGTTACTGACTTGAAACTGTAGTTTTATTAACCAGTAGGGGTCATTTCCAAAACTCCTTCATCTTCCTCTCTTAAAACCTAGTTGCCTCGTGGGTTTGGCATCTTTTCAGGCTTGTTGGCTGTTGGTGAAGCACCCACCAAGAGGAGAAAACGCTGAGAGAAGAAGGGAGCCACTTTTGAGATTTTAAGTATTTTTTCTCTGTTTATTTGCTAAGTTTTTCTGCATAGTTGCCTAGTTTGAGCATTTTCTGGCTTGTTAAACTTGATTTCTGCATTAGTAGCTGTATTTAGAGCACAACCAAAAGCTGTTTACTGAATTTCCTGTTTGCACTTAATTTTAAAATAGTTTTTTCTCAAAACTTGCATATTTTCTGTCTTTGACCTAGCACTCTTGTGTGGGGTCATTTACTGCACTGTTATAACTTCATATTACTTGTGAACCTCTGCTATCTCTGAAAAAACAAAAACAAAATCTTGCTTTTTTCCCACTTTTCTGAGATTTAAAAATTTCAGTTACAGGCTTGCTGTTCTTGAACTGTTTGTAAGTTTCTCTGAGGGCATTTTTGCTTGGGCTAATGGCAGTGAAAAACATTGAGCAGCTTCCCTGCCCACCGTGGGAGTGGTTACTGACTTGAAACTGTAGTTTTATTGACCAGTAGGGGTCATTTCCAAAACTCCTTCATCTTCCTCTCTTAAAACATAGTTGCCTCGTGGGTTTGGCATCTTTTCAGGCTTGTTGGCTGTTGGTGAAGCACCCACCAAGAGGAGAAAATGCTGAGAGAAGAAGGGAGCCACTTTTGAGATTTTAAGTATTTTTCTCTGTTTATTTGCTAAGTTTTTCTGCATAGTTGCCTAGTTTGAGCATTTTCTGGCTTGTTAAACTTGATTTCTGCATTAGTAGCTGTATTTAGAGCACAACCAAAAGCTGTTTACTGAATTTCTTGTTTGCACTTAATTTTAAAATCGTTTTTTCTCAAAACTTGCATATTTTCTGTCTTTGACCTAGCACTCTTGTGTGGGCTTGTTTACTGCACTGTTATAACTTGATATTACTTGTGAACCTCTGCTATCTCTGAAAAAACAAAAATTGAAAAAAATCTTGCGTTTTTCCCACTTTTCTGAGATTTAAAAAAGTTCAGTTACAGGCTTGCTGTTCCTGAACTGTTTGTAAGTTTCTGTGAGGCCATTTTTGCTTGGGCTAAAGGAAAGTCTCTCTGTTGATCAGTGGCAGTGAAAAACATTGAGCAGCTCCCCTGCCCCCGTGGGAGTGGTTACTGACTTGAAACTGTAGTTTTATTGACCAGTAGGGGTCATTTCCAAAACTCCTTCATCTTCTTCTCTTAAAACTTAGTTGCCTCGTGGGTTTGGCATCTTTTCAGGGCTGTTGGTGAAACACGCACCAAGAGGAGAAAATGCTGAGAGTAGAAGGGAGCCACATTTGAGATTTTAAGTATTTTTTCTCTGTTTATTTGATAAGTTTTTCAGCATAGTTGCCTAGTTTGAGCATTTTCTGGCTTGTTAAACTTGATTTCTGCATTAGTAGCTGTATTTAGAGCACAACCAAAAGCTGTTTACTGAATTTCCTGTTTGCACTTAATTTTAAAATCGTTTTTTTCTCAAAACTTGCATATTTTCTGTCTTTGACCTAGCACTCTTGTGTGGGGTCATTTACTGCACTGTTATAACTTGATATTACTTGTGAACCTCTGCTATCTCTGAAAAAAAAAACAAAAAAAATCTTGCTTTTTTCCCACTTTTCTGAGATTTAAAAAAGTTCAGTTACAGGCTTGCTGTTCTTGAACTGTTTGTAAGTTTCTGTGAGGCCATTTTTGCTTGGGCTAAAGGAAAGTCTCTCTGTTGATCAGTGGCAGTGAAAAACATTGAGCAGCTTCCCTGCCCTCCATGGGAGTGGTTACTGACTTGAAACTGTAGTTTTATTGACCAGTAGGGGTCATTTCCAAAACTCCTTCATCTTCCTCTCTTAAAACCTAGTTGCCTCGTGGGTTTGGCGTCTTTTCAGGCTTGTTGGCTGTTGGTGAAGCACCCACCAAGAGGAGAAAATGCTGAGAGAAGAAGGGAGCCACTTTTGAGATTTTAAGTATTTTTTTCTCTATTTGCTAAGTATTTCTGCATAGTTGCCTAGTTTGAGCATTTTCTGGCTTGTTAAACTTGATTTCTGCATTAGTAGCTGTATTTAGAGCACAACCAAAAGCCGTTTACTGAATTTCCTGTTTGCACTTAATTTTAAAATCGTTTTTTCTCAAAACTTGCATATTTTCTGTCTTTGACCTAGCACTCTTGTGTGGGGTCATTTACTGCACTGTTATAACTTGATATTACTTGTGAACCTCTGCTATCTCTGAAAAATAAAAACAAACAAAAAAATCTTGCTTTTTTCCCACTTTTCTGAGATTTAAAAAAGTTCAGTTATAGGCTTGCTGTTCTTGAACTGTTTGTAAGTTTCTGTGAGGCCATTTTTGCTTGGGCTAAAGGAAAGTCTCTCTGTTGATCAGTGGCAGTGAAAAACATTGAGCAGCTTCCCTGCCCCCGTGGGAGTGGTTACTGACTTGAAACTGTAGTTTTATTGGCTGTATTGGGTCAATTCCTGGCTCTTTCCAGCCCCTGCTATCAAGCACGCTTTAGAGTGCTTTTAGCAATTTAGCGGAGTTGCCACTAGAGCAGCATCGGCAGCCCGGTTTAACAAGGTTAAACTTTTTCTGGCTCCATAAAGTCTGTTCTTCATTTTTTCCCTTAGAACTGCTCTACTAGTAATCTAAACAGTATATCGCTTAACTAAAAAGCGCAGCACTTGTTCCTAAAAAGCTTTTTTTTTTTTTTTTTCTCCAAAAAAAAAAAAGCTCAGCACTTGTCTTAAAAGCATCTTCTTTTCATGCTTAGCACTTCTGTATTATACAAAGTCCCTCACTAGCAACCCCCCCCCAGGAGTACCCACTTCCTTACTAAGTCCTCTCTTATTCAGTTACACCCCTAACTTCTTAATTTCTCTAGCATGTCGAAGGGCCAGATGCTGGCGTCCTCTCCTGTCCAGTTGGTGAATCTGGGAATATTGAGGCAATGTTACAGTTGCCTCATGTACACAGACAACCCTCTCCTCCTCCCACATAGCACAAATACTTGCGAGAGATGCAGCTATTTAGCCAAACTGGAGTCTGAGCTCTCTCAACTCAGGACTGGCAAGATCAGACAGGAGGAGAAGGCAACTACACACACCACAAAACCAGTCTCACATAAAGCTATCACAACAATGAATCAAACACATAAACACACAAAGACATACTCGGAGGCTCTGATCAAAAATTTACCTAAACAGCAGAGGCCTCCAAAGCAGACACCCAAGCAACCGCCATCTCATGACACACCACAGGCAACACATAAACCACAAAATCAGTGTGCAAAGCAGTCACAGCCCTTAAGGCCAAATACAACACCAAACATACTTGTCATAGGTGACTCCATAGTCCGACACACTGACGTCCCACTCACCAGGCTGAACAAGGAGAGGGTCACAGTAAGCTGCCTATCGGGCACTAGAATCTGCCACATAACACAAGCACTTGGGTCACTCCACAGCAAGTACAAATATGACACAGTCATTGTCCATGCTGGTGTGAACGACCTGAGACGTACCTCCCTGGACTACATGAAAAGAGACATAGAGGAGCTCTCTGATTATGTAGCCCAGGCAGGTATGACCCTGACCCTGAGCAGCATCCTTCCTTCACCAAGAATGATGCCACAACATAGAGACAAGATGATCAGCTTTAACAATTGGCTTAATTTCTGGTGTCATTCAAAGGGGATCCAGTGTCTGTCTGCCTGGGATGACATGGTTGACAAGCCACGCTGCTTCAAGGGACGGCTTGCACCTGTCACCCTGGGATTCGGATATTGGCTAAGGCTCTTGCCACCCCCATAGTGCCTTTTTTAGGCAAGGCTCAAATTCTAAACCTACCTCCCTAGAAAACAAAAATGGGAAGAAACTAAGGGTAATGCTGCTCAATGCCAGAAGTCTAAATCTCAAAATGCACGCACTCGAGGCCCTTCTCAGTATGGAGAACATCGATGTCTGTGCTGTGACTGAAACCTGGTTCAAGGCTCCTGAGAGCACCCCGGCACTATCAGGTTTTACCTCATATCATGCGTTCCGGCCCCAAAACCCGGACCACACCACAAAAGGAGGGGGTGTATCCATATTCATCAAGGATACCCACACCTCCAGGTTGGTGGCAACGCATGAAGCATCGGAAACCATCCAGGTGCAATTAACCATAGGCAAAACTGCTCTACAATTCGTAGCATGCTACAGGCTACCCTCTCAAACTCAGAAACCCCACACAGCCTTCCTGAAGACACTGGAGGGTATAAATGTATCTCCAAACACCATTATATTGGGTGACTTCAACTACCCGAATATAGACTGGGAACATTACTCAAGCCCAAACTTTCTAGCCCAAAGGTTCCTGGAGTTCATAAATTCAAATGCCATGGAACAACTAGTCACCATTCCCACAAGAGGAGAAAATATACTAGATCTCATCATCACAAACATGGGGACAAAATGCTCCACACCAGAAGTATATCCCTCATTGGTGAGATCAGATCATAAACTAATCTCACTGGATATCCACATCCCACCCCACCCGAAACAAAAAAGACCACAGTGAAGAACTTCTAAAGCAAACTTCACACTACTCAAGACTGGTGTGGTATCCTTCAAGGCCCCCGAGCCAGTGGAAACCACAACCCAAGCTGCGGAAGCCCTTACAAATGCCTTCTACGAACACCTCCAGGACTGCATGGATCAGGTAATCCCTAATAAAACCAAGACTCTTTCCACCAAGGGCAAACGTCCAGTCTGGTGGACCCCAGCCATAAACAAACTTTACAATAAGAGGAGAAAGCTGTTACATGATAGAGCAAAATCCATAAAAGAGAAGACACCTTTGATCATTATTAGTAAAAAAATACGAGCACTCATAAAATCATCCAAGGCCAACTTTGAGAGAAAAATTGCCATAGATTCAAAAGACAATCATAAGGCCTTCTTCAGCTATGTTAGAAACCTGGGTGGAAACTCCCAGATATGCTCAGAATTAGTCCAAAATGATACAAAAATCACTGAACCCACAGACATTGCCAACATACTGGCAGACAGGTTCAGTGCAAACTTCACCCCCCTCTCCCCCCCAAAAGGAGAGATAACTATCCCAGCGGAGTGCAGCCTCCCAGACATCTCCAATGCGCAGGTGAAAGCTGCTCTCTCTAAAGCTAAAAACACAGCATCAATGGGACTGGATGGTGTCCCCGGCTGTGTGCTACACGAACTCAATGAGGAACTAAACCTGCACATAAGGCAGCTGTTTAATCTTAGCCTTACCACAGGATACGTGCCCAAGGAGTGGCGTACGGCAACTGTGGTCCCACTCCACAAAGGTGGTGCCTCTACGGACCCTGGTAATTACCGCCCCATAAGCTTAACAAGCCTGGTCTGCAAAGCTATGGAGAGGATCATAATGGAACTCATAAACAAAGACATAGGGGACTTGCAGACATTGGACCCGACCCAGTTTGGCTTTGTCAAGGGCAGATCATGCCTTTGAACTTGGTCGACGACTTCTAAAGTCAGCAAGGCCATTGATGAGGGAAAGGCAGTCCATACAGCCTACCTTGACCTTGCAAAGCTTTCGACACAATACCCCACTGGTATTATAGAGAAACTTACCAGCTTAAATGTAAACCCATATGTCACAAGATGAGTTGCAAACTGGCTAAAGGACAGAACCCACAGGGTTAGAGTAGCTGGTGCCATGTCAGACTCCAAGCCGGTCACAAGTGGTGTCCCACAGGGCTCAGTCCTTGGCCCCTGTTGTTCGGCATCTACTTCTCAGAAGTACAGGCAAACATAGGAGGACTATGGCTGACAAAGTTTGCAGATGACTGCAAACTGGGAGCCATAGTGGAAAGTACATCGGACACAGATATCCTTCAGAGGGGTCTCACGGAAACTGATAGCTGGTGCCAGAGCCATGGCCTGAAGTTAAATGCCAAAAATGTATAGTCATACCCTTCGGGAAAAACAAGGTAACCCCAAGCTACCATATAGGTGGCAATCCACTAAGCACAGAAGAGGTTATCAGGGACCTGGGGACCCAGGTTGACAGTGGCCTTTCTTTGACACTCACATTGCTAAAGTGGTTAGAAAAACCTTCTACATTGCCCACCTGATCATGAAGGGATTCACATCCAGATCAAGTGAGGTCATTGTTCCCCTGTACTCTTCACTTGTCAGACCAATGATCGAAAGTACAATGCCCCATTCGGGATGTATCTCACCCGACACCTGCAGCAATTGGAGAGACCCCAAAAGTTCCTCACCAAAAGGATAAAGGGACTCCAAAATCTGTCATATGCTGCCAGACTGAAGAAACTCCAGCTCTATTCAGTCGCATACCGTCTGCTCAGAGGTGACCTGTGCCTGACATACAAGGCAATGTCCAACCCGGAATTAATGGACATGCTCCACCTCAAAAAATCCAAATCTACCAGATCCACTAGAGCAAGCGACTTAAACCTTAGCACGGATATAAATAGGACATGCTGGAGGGATAGATTTGTCACCCAGCGACTCCCTATGTTGTGGAATAAAATCCCGGTCCATGTGAGGCAGAGCACCTCGCTGGCTCTGTTCAAGAGAAATCTTGACCGGTGGATGGGAGATCATAGTTTTACCCTGTGAATCATCTTTGTGTCACTGCTGGACAGAGGCACAACAAACTAATGGGCACAGTATTTTTTAACATAAGGGGTGGCGTAAGCCACAAAACTCTGGGCTAGGCTTATAAATGCCTTAGGGCAGATAGCCTAGTATAAACCTATGAACCTATTAGAACTGCTAACAAAGGAAGTATCTAGGAGACCTGTGTTCCTAGTTAACAAACAGCAGTGTACCCTTGTTGTACTGTACATCCTCTATAGGTGTAAACATATCTGGAGATCAAGGGCATGTAATCAGTACAGTTTTAATAAGGGATAACTGATGTGATCCCCATTCCCCCTTAGTCTATTCAAACATATGCATCATGTTGGAAACAAAATGGTTACACACCTGATGGAGTACAAAACTCCTCTGTTGAAAGATACAGCTATATGAGTACTGTGTGAATGAGTTAACCATATAGACTTACTCTCATACACAGTGGTTCCCCTAGCTAGGAGTCTGCCTTTTTAAGATGGTTCACATCAGCAGATGATTGCCTCTGAACCAATCTGTGGTTCAGAAGTGGTACATGCAGCATAGACAGCTGATTTGCAGTATAATCAGCCAATCACATACAACTATTCAACAAGATATAAGGCCTCAATGTAGATTCTATCCCTTTCCTCATATGTTGGGGTAGAAATTACTGGGGTACAGATTTTATGTCAGCACAGAGAGAATGTTTGTAACAACTACTTTTTACATATACATGTGTGTGCTACAGACTGAAGCTACTGCATGCCATAGGCATAGTCAGACAGGCTGTCGAATGTGCAGGACAAAAACACTTATGAGTAACTGTGGGACCTGTGGTAGCCTTGGTGTAAAAACAGGGCCTGATTGAGGGAACCCATCCCACTGGACATTAAGGTATGTGTTTAAGGTAAGCATGTTAGCTAAAGCTATCATTAACAGAGTAAAAGTCAACATGCTTGGTGTGTCCTAAGGAGGTACATTAACCATTATGTCAACCAGTTGGACAACTGTCAAGTCATGTGTTATGTCATGATAGTCATCTGGAGCATGTGTGCTGGCAAACCTTGTTTCTATGATGACCCCCATAAGTGTATATTACTTGTGCAGCTGTGGTTGTCTGTAATATCAGTAGCAAATCATTGTATGCTGCAGTCTGATATGATTGGATCTCATCTGAATTACATATTTCAAAATTCTCGGTGTATTCATACTAACGCATGACCTGCCATTCTATGCACGTTCTAGTGTTGTAATAGGAATAGTTTAACTGTGGTCCTATCTGTAGGCCTTTGATTTCCATTATTGATAAGCAGACATTCCATCTGTACTGCTATTGGTGGATAAATGGGTGATGAGACAGTCATACATATCAGAATTTATACTGGTGATGTACACATAGATATATTTTAAATGCTAGACACACCTGTATTTGAACCCAGGACCATGTGGAACAAAAATTAATGTTTCCAAAACATTTAACAGATTGAGTTACTGAGTCACTATTATAGCAGGTGTATTTTTACATGTTGTAGATATAATTGCACACTTGCCTGCTGTTACATACCTCACCTACGTCTATTATTATGTGTGTGGCTTTCTAATGATGTCTTTCTCTACCAGAGTGCCAGTTAAACCCCTATTTTTCCATTAATCTTTTAACAACTGTATTTTTAAATATTGTAGATATAATTGGACACTTACCTGCTTCAACATATGTCACTTACATCTATTATTGTGTGTATGGCCTTACAATGATTTATTTCTCTACCAGAGTGCCAGTTAAACTCCTATTTTTCCATTAATCGCTTAACACATTTGTGTGATGCAGTGCAAAGTACAGCACTGAGTAAACGTGCTTAGTGATGAGTAAATGACAATTCACCAGTGCTAATTAACTGTCTGTGTGGCTTGGTGGATTGATGCACTATTCTTCAGGTGTGATGGCACTGACTTTGAAATAGGGCATTTTTGAATGTGATTATTATGTTTTTAAATACATATATTAATATACCACCATTTAGCATTGCACAAAAATTCTTTAAAGAAAAGAAAATTGGGGAGATAGGACAGTGGTCAAATTGGGTGCAAGCAAGGGGGAAAACACAGTGAAAGGCAGGTAGGTATGTGCATAAAGGGTGTAGGAAAGAACCGTAGCTATACATTTCTTCAACAAAAGCACTTCAACAGATTTATTAGTTGAATTTGGACTGTCACCTCCAGAAAGAGGAGTGAGGACAACATAAGTGTGTTGTCAAGCCAATTGGACCAAATGAAGTGTGTCCAGTGGATATGTGTGCCGAATGATAATCTATATATTGGACAATGTTTTTTTTTTTTTTTATTGGGACAGGTGCCCTTTTTTATGGAGAGTGGAATGTTGGGGAAGGGATATAGGTATGTCTGGGGAATGTAAGTTGGGAAGGTGAGGAAGCTTTTGCCAACAGACAAGACATCAGACAGGGTTGGTGTGTGACACAAGAGGGGGGTGAACACCTTGGTTGGGGAGGGTGTTGTGGAATCCCAGTCCCATGAATGTCAGACACAGTAGCAGTGTGAATCAAGTCCTCACCCATGGGACTGTCAACACTGCATCTTCACTGCTCCTGTGGAGGCAGTTGTTGATGCTGGTGTCTGGGGTGAGGCTGCCCCACCAGGATGGACAGCATACTCTCTATCCAGCATAGGAGTGCACCCAAAGTTTAGCGCACAAGCCTATGCATTATGTCTGGCAGTTGATCTTGAGTGACATAAGGACCCCTCCACTTCTACTCTCAGAGGGGGGACCACATCCAGCCTGTGGGGCGAAACTACCCGATGGAGCAGGTAGTGCAGGAGTAGAAGAGGGGGTGCCACCAGGCTGCAACCCAGATGTGCTGGGTCACGGTGCCTCAGCCAGGGAAGCCAAAGTAGGTGGATCACTAGGAATGAGCCTACCTTGTCGCGCTGTGGTAAATAAAATATAAACATAAAGGAAAAACAAATATAATCAAACAAATGTAATTAATAACGTAATAGAAAATAATAATGAGTCATGGGAACAAACTGAAAGTGATATAATGAGGAACAACAATGTTGCATCTTTGTAAATGAAAGTTTTATAACAGCAAAGCAATATTAAATTATACATAAGGCTGACATAAGAGGTAATAATACCAGAATATGAAGTGATAAAAATAAATATATTTAATTAAATAAAAGAAGAGAAGGGGTGGGGTGAGTGAAGAAAGAACACTAGTAACTTCACAGATAATATAACTACACAGAGTACTACTACATACTTCTAGATATGTTATATCTCACTTGTGAGAACACTGACTGCTTAAATTGTATATATGATGTTCCACATACATACCTCTCAACCTCTCAGCATGGGACATCATTGGGCAAGCCACACATAATGGTGGTACAAAGCCACAATGACATGGAACAGTCTTACATAGTGTGCTCCTAAAATAGTTGCAAGGTGTTCTGATTACAGATTTGCCATTAAATTGCATTTCAAGTGATGTCATATATCTGCAAATCAGAGGACCAGATAATATTCACTATAATCAGCAAAAATCATGACATTTGAGAGGTATGTTCATGTACATTGATTACACTTGATAGCTGGACATTTCTTAGTTGACTCTTGTGAGATTAGAACCCACATGCAGTGACTACAGCAATACTGAACATTTTATTTTAAAAAATAGACTGTCAGACCACCATCGCATTTAAAAGTTTTAGTGATTCTTGTTGTGTCAAATTGTGCATTTACACAAATACATAGCTGTGTAGGAGTTTTGTTACCTTCAATATTTACCCTATTAATTTGACTGCAACCTACAGCATATATCAGACCAAATGAGCAGAACACAACATCGACCCTTAATCTGAGTACTGCAGAGCATTTATTTATGACTTTATGACATATGTTGAAGCATTATTGACTACTTTACATTTCTCATTTGGCTGGTGTTGGATTAGAACCCACAAGCAGTGACTACAGCAATACTGAACATTTTATTTTAATAAATAAATTATCAAACCGCCATCTCACTTAAAAGTGTTATTGATTCATGTTGTGTCAAATCATACATTTACACGCTGTGTAGGAGTTCCGTTGCCTTCAATATTTACCCTATTCATTTATTGACTGCAACCTACAGAATATATCAGACAAAATGAGGAGAACACAACCTCGACCCTTAATCTGGGTATTGCACAGCATTTATTTATAACTTTATGACATATGTTGAAACATTATTTACTACATTTCTCAGTTGGCTGGTATCAGATTAGAACTCACAAGCAGTGACTACAGCATTATTAAACAATTTATTTGACAAAATTGATTATCAAAGCACCATCTCCATTTACACTTTATTGTCTAATGCTGCTTCACATATGACATTTATACATGAGGATAGTTGTCTAGGACTTCCGTTAACTTATCTGTTTACCCTATTCATTTGTTGAGTGCAATCTACAGCATATTTCAGACAATTAGCAGACCACAACAGTGGCTCTTAATGTGGGTATACCCCAACATTAACTGATGGATGGAAGCTATACTACACAGTACTGCATGCTTGCCTGCTTTAACTTGCTTTACCATTTCAGATATGCACTGACACATTAATGAAGGTCTCTGATGTCCCAGGTATTTCATATATGACAGTTAAGACTGCAATATCTGTATTTACTTAATTGTATTATTAAGTCATGCATTAAGTTATTACTTTATTGATTTTCTTACATACCAAGCACTTACCTCATCTTGGCCAAACGCCTTGCATGGGACTGTACATTGCAACCTCTCTCTACTGCAGCTGTGGTAAGAGAAGGAAATCATCATGCATACTAGTTTTGCACAGATTCATCTTGTGTATTTATAAATTACTGGAAACCATACTTACATATCTTTGAGGTGTGCCCATCTCGAGCCTCTGGATCCCGGTGTCAGGGTTCCCCTCTTCCTATGATACAGGTCATCATAGCGGTGATGACAATGCTCACCAGTGCGGGAAATACCAATTGCACTGGTTAGGTCCCTGGCCAAATTATCCCAGGTCTCAGACTTACACTCTGAGCCCTGGTAGCCACCCTGAAACAGCCAGGGCTCATGGTGTCATACCAGGAGACAATAAAAACCCTGGACTCCTGCATACCCCACTTCTGTGCCCTAAAGCGCACTCCTTCACCAATACCAGCAGCCATACCCACAGTCAAGGTCAGGCTGCAAAGAATAATGTAAAGTTCTCACCTATTGGCCTTTATATAGGCTGCATTCCCACCCTTACACATCATACTGTAACCTTCAAAAATGCACCTCATCACTTAGTGTCACACAAACTCACATAAACCATATTTAAGTGGAGCTTAACAATGCTTAGCATCGTGCAACTTTTCTAAATGTAACAATTTTTAATTTAAATTCAACTGTTTCAGTCACCCGACCAGTTTCACAGCAATATATGTGAAAGGTATTAGTGCCCAGGACTCAAACCTGGTACTTATGCACTACAGGTCAGGATTCAACCTATCTAGCCACTGGAATAGTGAAGGGAACTTGTATATCTTCAGATATACTGCAAAGGTGCCTGTAAGCATAGAGCAGCTTCGCTAAGTGGGTTTGCACATTGCTAAGCATGGCAGAACAGGACTATTGGATACATCCAGTTTCTATTTTTAGATTTCTAGCAGATGTCTGCTGTATATGTGAGCAAAGCAAAGCATAGCTAAGCAATTTGCTGCACAGCACAAACAAGCACATGAAAATTAAAAGAATTATTAAAATTGAATACATCCGGTTTCTATTTTTAGGTGTCTAGCAGATGTCTGCAGTATATGTCAGCAACACTAAACATAGTTAAGCAAAGCACTGCACCATGCAAACAAGCTCATAAATGTAAAAATAAATAAATAAATAAATAAATAATATTGGAATTTACTGAAATGAAATGTCTTGTACACCTTTTAGTGCAGGTTAATGGGCTGAAATGTATTGTGCTTTGCTTGCCAACTCTCTAGAATTTTTCAGGACAGTCCAGAATTAAGGGACAGCATGTAAAGTCAGTCTTACATGGATTCAATACTGATGTTGCTGTGATCTCCCTTGGCAGCGTGCCATAATTAATATGTATGGTATACTGCAGAAGAGTAACCGTGGCCGTGTACATGGATACATTCCATGTAGGCTCTACACGGAGCCTACACAGATTTTATTGAATCCTGGGGAATGTGTTTGTGGTAACAACAGAAAAATACCAAAACATAGTAACAGTTCTATTGCATGTTCTTTAATACTGGATATACAAAGTCATGCATAAACATCAACAACATAATAAAAATCCTTAATATTTAATGCACAAAAATAAAAGCATGCAGCAGCAGCAGATAAACTAAACCAGCCAATGTGTGATACTGAGCAAGTTTCAAACACAGATGCTATCTGTATGTTATCCATCAGAAAAGGCACTTGAGGCTATTGGGGTTATTCAGTAATAGATACATCAAATAGTCATAATTAAGTAAAATAAAAAGACACATAAAACAAATCAGACAAAATGGATAAACACTGCAACAATGTTTCTTACAAAGGGCCAAGCTCCCCTGCATCTCACATATAGCAGGCTGAAGAGTCCAGGAACTCCTTATTTAATTTAAGTCCATGGTTGTATAGTTGTTTAAAAGAAAAACACTGTTACCAGTTAAATTAATTCTAAGTGTCCGCGTGGACCTTCATTAGTAATGCCGTCACATCAGTGGACACAATATTCTCTCACTCTACAAATTGACATGCTGCAGGTATTTGGTGCATCTTGCAGTTGAAATGGTGGCTTTTATGTAGGAAGACAAATTACATGAGGATTTAAGGGAGAAATAAAGAAATACACCAATAATATTGGAAAACAAAAATTAAAGAATGTAGATGCCAGACATGTTTTATCTTATGGAGACGAACATGTTTTGAAAATGCAAGGTAGTCACTGTATTACAAATAAGAACCTCAGCAGCACTCTTGATAGTGCATTAATGTTACAAGAGGCAATTTGGAAAACATTGTTTGACTAAGAGAAATCAGGTATTAAGGACAAATTTTAATGGAGCATCAATTAAAGAACAGACCTATTCAAGTGATAGAGCACATTCATTGACGGATCTGTCCTTAATGAACAATTCATTTCCTCTATTTAACGATGCTTTTATTAGCGGTCTTTTCTTCTTTACAGTGCACTTTGCCATTGAGTGCTAAATGTATATATACAATAATTATTGAGTCTGCTATATTCTGAAGACCCTTTCTTTTATTTTGATTGTTTCTGGGTGGGAGCACCTTGGGTAGTTATTTCATATTTCACTAATGACAGCAACTCAGGAAACTTCTATACATGTTTAGGGAAAAATCATAACTCTGCATCAGTATCAGACATCACTACTAATTAAGTAAAATGCAGACCTTTGTACTCACTGCAAATGACCAAAAAAAAAAGAAAATATGAAGCTTGAGCAATTAGGTATCATAATATCAGAATTTATTAGCAAAATATTTTAGAAAATCTGTAACATTATACTACAAGAGATCCAGGCAGTATTTGAGATGTGTTAGATTGTTACAGTATTACATCATAGAAACAAAAATGGTCTTGTATTTAAATGATATTGTTGCCAATTATTTGGTATATAATGCTTAAACTAACCTTACCTTTTAAAGGCAGATATATTAAAAATTAATCCAAATGTTAGTAATTCTTAAAGTACCCTAAGTAATCGTGAACTGCAAGCCAGCAGTATACACATACATCAAACAAGGATGATAGCAATCTTTCATTTGGGATGCCTAGGAAATTCTACTTAATGGGGAATATTGTTAGCATCACACCAGTACTTAATGGGGAATATTGTTAGCATCACACCAGTACTTAATGGGGAATACTGTTAGCATCACACCAGTACTTAATGGGGAATATTGTTAGCATTACACCAGTACTTAATAGGGAATACTGTTGGCATCACACCAGTACTTAATGGGGAATGTTGTTAGCATCACACCAGTACTTAATAGGGAATATTTTTAGCATCACACCAGTACTTAACGGGGAATATTTTTAGCATCACACCAGTACTTAATGCAGAATATTGTTAGCATCACACCAGTACTTAATGGGGAATACTCTTAGCATCACACAAGTACTTAATGGGGAATACTGTTAGCATCACACCAGTACTTGATGGGGAATATTGTTAGCAGCACACCGGTACTTAATGAGGAATACTGTTAGCATCACACCAGTAATTAATGGGGAAAATTGTTACCATTACATCAGTACTTAATGGAGAATACTCTTAGCATCACACCAGTACTTAATGGTGAATACTGTTAGCATCACACCAATACTTAATGGAAAATACTGCTAGCATCACACCAGTACTTAATGGGGAATATTGTTACCATTACACCAGTACTTAATGGGGAATACTGTTAGCATCCCACCAGTACCTAATGGGGAATACTGTTAGCATCACTCCAGTACTTAATGGGGAATATTGTTAGCATCACACCAATATTTAATGCGGAATATTGTTAGCATCACACCAGTACTTAATGGGGAATACTATTAGCATAACAACCGTAT
This sequence comes from Protopterus annectens, assembly GCF_019279795.1. NCBI lineage: Eukaryota > Metazoa > Chordata > Ceratodontiformes > Protopteridae > Protopterus > Protopterus annectens. The sequence continues at coordinate 811,116,180 of NC_056749.1, read as the reverse complement.
TGGATGATGCATGTGATGTTTTTCATTGTCTTCTTGGCCATGCATTTAGTAAGACTCTGTTGACAAACAAACATATAAGGGAGGGTTAGCATTCTCATGCTTAACACTTTATGTCCAAGCATTGTGCTTTAAGCCATGATTACACTGGACAGCATATCAATATCAAAAGCTACAAGTCATTACATGCTGAAATACCTTGTACTTTGTCACTTTACATTCTAAGAAAAGTCTTGGTTCTGCTGCCACTTTACTGATTTTCACAGGCTATCTGAAATAACCATTGTATATTTAAATATGTAAATTTAAGACTTGTAATCAATAACCATTGCATTTTCAGCATCATAGCTATGTGCTTTAGTATCATATCTTCCTCCTGGAAATATATGTTTCCTGCTGTTAACATACTGCATGTTTTCAATACATCCAAAGGTGAAAAATACAGGAGTTGCCTTTTTAGTGGATTCTTTTGCTAGTAATAAAGTAATAAGTGTAGCTTCATGCATATCTACAGATTGCTGAGATAAGATTTCCAAAGCATAAATTCTTCTAGTTTTAATACCCCAAAGTATAAAATGCTGAGAACTGTTTATCATAGAAAACTGCTGCAGGCACAGGTCCTATGTGAGTGATGGCAGAATTTCCTTTTGTTTGGGATTTCTCTGGCCTTCTTGATTGTGTCATCATGGAACTGATATTTATATAAGTTCTGACATATGAGTGGCATCTCCCCACACAAATATTGCAGGGGATGGGGGGGGGGGGCTTGTTCCCTGAAAAAAATACATAGTTTGATTTTTTTCTTTTCTTCATTTGAACATTTGTGAACAGCAGTTTAGTTCTTAGTATGTTGTATGTTGCGAGGTAGCCTTTTATATTGGAATTCACCTTGTCTTACCTGTACATGTGATTATGAAGATTCTAATTAATTAAAACTACAGCAAATTATAAAAGGAACATATGATAAAATCATGAATGTCCAGAGAGTACAAGCTAGTCGGATACAGCAGATTTACTGTTCATTAAGATGACCAAATTGTTCAAAAAAATCTATACTCTGCTTTCTTTACCCCATAAAGGCAGTTTAAAACTGGGTCTACCTATAACCATATATTCTCCAGTCTGGTATGAAATTAGATTTAACTGGTTCCATTTTTGACCTCAGAAAACACTTGTCCTTGTATCAACATTGCCTACCAACAGTTGTAGCTAACAGCTCAAGTGTACAGATAATTGTGACTTGTTTGATCTTGTCAAATATGAGCAAATTCAATAAAATTTGAAATTTAAAAAAATATATATTTTTTGTTTGTAGGCATGTCACCCATTAAGCCTTACTTAGTTTTCTTTCTATGTAGTAACTGCACCTTGCAGAAGGAGTGATCACAGACAAGCAATAAAAGTTTCTTGTGAAGACTGAAATGTCTGGGCCACTGACTACACACTGCCTCTGAAGCACCGCATTCTCACTCCTATCTGCCATGAATTACAGGACAAAAGCAAGTGCCTTATCAACCTGTTATTCTCTGCTGGCTATGAAATGATGAGCTGTGCCATAAGTGACTGAAATCCACGATCCTTTCTGCAAATAGTTTCTTTTCTACCTTACACATTAACCATGCTGTACCTCAGCTACCCATTCAAGTTCAGATGAAGCCTGCAGCCACTTAAGTCAGCACGGAAATGTATACAATAGATAAACAGGTGACCAATACAAAGACAGATCACTGTTTACTGAAGAATGTTAGGTTATCTGACAGCAATGGTCAACATACATAACTATTTCAAAATGTATGCTGCTATTTGGTTCTTTTATTTCCTTACAAGTCTTGAAGCCCTAAAAGAATTGTATGTGTCATTTTCTAACTACAGTCTTAGAATATGAATAACAAGGTCAAGTATATCAGTATGTACACGCACATATATCCCACACACATACTCACATACAAAACACACACTACTTACAGAAACACACATACATACACATACACATGTGGTGCACAATGTCAGGGGAAGACAAGGTCAAGTATATCAATATGTACACACACATATATCCCACACACATACTCACATACAAAACACACACTACTTACAGAAACACGCATACATACACACACACACATGTGGTGCACAATGTCAGGGGAAGACAAGGTCAAGTATATCAATATGTACACACACATATATCCCACACACATACTCACATACAAAACACACACTACTTACAGAAACACACATACATACACACACACATGTGGTGCACAATGTCAGGGGAAGACAAGGTCAAGTATATCAATATGTACACACACATATATCCCACACACATACTCACATACAAAACAAACAATACTTACAGAAACACACATACATACACACACACATGTGGTGCACAATGTCAGGGGAAGACAAGGTCAAGTATATCAATATGTACACACACATATATCCCACACACATACTCACATACAAAACACACACTACTTACAGAAACACACATACATACACACACACACATGTGGTGCACAATGTCAGGGGAAGACAAGGTCAAGTATATCAATATGTACACACACATATATCCCACACACATACTCACATACAAAACACACACTACTTACAGAAACACACATACATACACACACACACGTGGTGCACAATGTCAGGGGAAGACAAGGTCAACTATATCAATATGTACACACACATATATCCAACACACATACTCACATACAAAACACACACTACTTGCAGAAACACACATACATACACACACACATGTGGTGCACAATGTCAGGGGAAGACAAGGTCAAGTATATCAATATGTACACACACATATATCCACACACATACTCACATACAAAACAAACACTACTTACAGAAACACAGATACACACACACACATGTGGTGCACAATGTCAGGGGAAGACAAGGTCAAGTATATCAATATGTACACACACATATATCCCACACACATACTCACATACAAAACACACACTACTTGCAGAAACACACATACATACACACACACACGTGGTGCACAATGTCAGGGGAAGACAAGGTCAAGTATATCAATATGTACACACACATATATCCCACACACACATACTCACATACAAAACACACACTACTTGCAGAAGCACACATACATACACACACACATGTGGTGCACAATGTCAGGGGAAAGATGTTCGGTTTCACAGAGCTGTGACTGAAGTATAAAGAATGTTTAGGACATTTAGGTAAAGCCAAGGTCTGTAGAGTATCCATGTCAGGGATGTGTGACCGCATCATCACTGTAGATTACAGAAAATATTGTGTCATCTCTAGCACATAATGATTTGGTCATGAGTGCAAATCGAAAATACAAATCTGCATCTCAAATTCAGACATGCTGATTGGGTACCTGACATAAAGCGATATACCAGTGACAAGAATACATAAATCAGATCTAAAGTGCTGAACACTTAAAATATTGCAGTGAGGCACTGACACGGTCAGTGGAATTCTGGCTGATACATAACCATCAGTCGTTAACTAGACGACTTCTGTGTCAACATAATTAACTTCCAGATCACCGACAATAGAATACGTTGCCCTCTTATCCTCAATGTTAATTGATCTCAGAATCAGTATGTATAACTGCTTGGAGTGCAAATATGATGAGTGCATGTAAAGGAGCTAGCCTCCCCTCTCAGAAAATGTTGTTTTATTTCAGTCTGTTGAATTTTTTTGTTTCAAGATACTTCCAGTGGTTTAAGGATCTATTGGTTTTTCATCTATAGTTAATTATACTTTTTTCAAAATGTAATTATTGTAGCATAAAAGGAAGCAAACAGAAGTGTTAAAAGCAATAAAAGTTATAGCATAACAGGAAACAAAGCAAGATATTAAAGAAATAAAAACTGATAAATGTAAGTGATAAAATATGTAAGGAAAAACACCCTCCCAAAACTAGGGGCTTCTACCCTGCCTTCAACTTTTTGTAAATATGAATTTCAAAGATTCACTGTATTTCAAAAAAAAAAAGTAAAAAAAAATGTTTCCTCACTAAAGTATGATATTCCTATGGTTTTAAAACAAATGTTTACCTACTATGAATTTTTGAACAATACACTTAATTTAAATAAATATATTTTTCCATCCAATCAAAACTATAATTTATCTGGCATTTTACTTGTTAAGAAAACAAAATTTAAATAATCTTTGAAATATCTAGGAGGGACATTTCATCAAAATTTGTCCAGTAGTTAATGTTGTCACCTCACAGTGAGAGATTCTCTGGTTCACTTCTTGGCTGGGGTGCCTTTTGTGTAGAGTCTGCATGTCCTCCCTTCATTCCTGTGGGTTTCCTCCAGGTACTCTGGTTTCCTCCCACATCCCAAAGATATGTGTGTGGAGCATTTCTCCCAGGCCTCCGCTGAAAATAGGCTCTGTCCTAGTTGGACTTTCCCAGTCAACAAGTGTTAAATAAAGAAATAAAATAACCTAGCCAAAACATGGCCTAATATAGAAAATTGCATCTAAATATGGACAAACCTAAAATCTTCCCTTCTTTCTAAGGTTGCTATACTTAAACTGAATATTTTTCCAAGTCTTCTTTTTCATCTTCCTTCGAAATTATACACAAAAAACTTTAAAAGCATCTCTACATCATTAAGCAAGTTCATATGGAACCTGCATCAATCAGACTAGCATATAATAAACGTATACAACCTAAGAAATGCCTAGACTTTTCAGATCTCTACCTATATTTTTTAATTATCAATGCTTGTAGAATACTTAAAATAGTTAATTTTCAAAACAATTTAAATGGAGTCCTTGCTGAGTAAAACTCTAGAACTATCAGATAAAGGTTACAATTGTAACCTGTCACTCTACTTTTGTTGAATATCAATGAACTAAAAAGCATGCAAGTACATGCATTGTTAACCAGCAGAATCATATTGACTCAAAAAATTATCAGAATGTTAAATGTATACCAATCCATTGCCTTATTACAACAAATTCACCTGAATACAAACCTAAATATTAAAAATAAAATGCTTGACTTGTCAAAATGTCCTTTACTAAAAGACAAAACAATATTAGATTTTAGTTGTATTACATAAAATACAATATGCTCTTTTTTGTATTTTAGGAATTTTAAAATGTATCATTTTGAATTTGATTTTATGCTTTTTTATTAGAATTCTCTCTTCTGTTAGGTACATCTCATACTTTTCTCATGTGAGGCGTGAACACCGACCTCTAGTGGAAGAGTTTTAGGATCACAGAATTGTGTTTATGACTGAGTATAAGAGATCATGAGACTAGCCTGCACATAGCTGCATCAATTTCAACATTGTAGGAGTTTATTACACCTGTCTATGCTCTTAAAGTAAGAACTGCATAACCATAGGATCATAGGAGGTTACTAGGCTATTGGAATAGGACAGACTGCTGTAGTTCTCTCTTCTTACATGGATGCAGGCTTTAGTTATGTACTTAAATAATGAGATAATGGGTGAAGGTAATGGATATGAGTTTTTTTCATAAGTCTTTTTGTGAGCACATTTCATAACATCATAAACAGCTTTCCAGTTTAGGGAGATGTCAGAATGGAGCTAAGTAGAGAGGATACAGTTAAGATGGCTTGACACCTAAACTGAAAATACCATTGGGGCACATCCTGCAGGGAATGTACCAGACATGTTGCACTCTGAAGAAAATGAAGCCTATGGAGGAATGATAACCAGTTGTAGATATGTTACTTCATGGTTTATGTAGGAATACCTGTATATACTACATGTACCATGGACTGTGTGGGAATACCTGCATATCCCACATGTACTAGGCACTGTTTTGAAACTGGGTACTGGAATATCTGTATGTCCAGTATATACTGTATGGGAATACTTGCATATCCCACATGTACAGGGGACTATGTAGAAATAAATACATATCCCACATGTACTGAGTACTGTGTGGGAATAGCTGCATATCCCACATTCACTAGGGACTCTATGGGAATACTAGGATATCCTACATGTAAAGAGAACTCAGAGGGAATGCCTGCATATCCTACACGTTCTGAGGAATGTGTGGGAATACCTGCATATCCCAAATGTACTGGTGATTGTGTGGGAATACCAGCATATCCCACATGTAAAGGGAACTCAGTGGGAATGCCTGCATATCCCACATGCACTGGGGAATGTGCGGGAAAACCTGTATATCCCACATATACTGGGGACTATTTATGAATACCGGCATATCCCACATGTAAAGAGGACTCAGTGGGAATGCCAGCATATCCCACATGTACTGGGAAATGTGTGGTAAAAATACCATAATCGGTATGGCTTACTATGAAATATTAAACAGGTCAGTGTAGGTACACTGGGGATAAGTTTGAAATTCCATGTTATTTATGCTGTGATTAGCTTTTATAACAAAATATGCTCTAAATGTTTTGTAAAAATCAGTAATTTTAGGTATGGACGCCGAAACCAGTGGAACAAAAATTCCATAGTCTATAATACAGAAGGCTAGTTCACCTGTAGAAAGCCTGTACAGCTAGTATGCTTTGTGAAGACCTTAGGTGCTCAAATGGAACACACTTAATTTTTTCTTTGTTAGTTAAAAGCCATTCAACTATTGTACATTTTATCAAAGACAACAATAAAATCAGATGAAGATGCAGCACAAATGACCCAATGTTTCCAGAGACAGAGAAAGACATTTATTTGAGAAGAAGCTAGAAATGAGGAAAGAGTCCAACTGGGAACTTCTAGACTTAGAGAAAGCAAATGAGAAGGTCCCAGGAAGCTGATTTGGGCAGTCCTGTGTTGATTCAAATTCCCAGAAACATTTGTAGAATTAATGCAAGCTGTGTACAAGGACCCAATGAAGCAAGTATCAACAGTGCTCAGTCTCACAGAGGGTCTGAGGGATTCCCAGTGGGAGTGGGTGTACCTCAGGGTTCAGGACTGAGCCCACTGCTGTTCATACCGGTGATGGACTTCATTAACAAACATGTTGGAGGGGACAGATCAAGAAAGTTCCTGTATACAGAAGATGCGCCATTACAGACAGACTTTTAACAGGAACTTCAGCAAAGTGTAGGGGGATGGAATGCATTGAAGGCATTTAGGATGAATCTGAGAACAGATACGACAGTTGTAATGGAAGCAAATGGGGGAATTAGAAGAAGCTGATAATTGAAATAGAAGAGAACATAGTGGAACAGGTTAACAGCTGCCAGTAGCTGGGAGGGGTGGTGGAGCATAAAGGAAGTCTAAATAAGGAGGTCAAAGCTAGAATTAGAGGAGCTGCAGCCCAGTAGAACAGAGTGTCAGGTGTACTGTATGACAGAAGAATGTCAAAGAAGCCAAAAAGTAAGTTGTGCAAAACAATAGCACGACCACTACTACTGAATGGTACAGACACCTGGGTAGCATGAATGGTACAGACACCCAGGCAGCATGAATGGCACATACACCCGGGCAGCATGAATGGTACAGACACCCAGGCAGCATGAATGGTACAGACACCCGGGCAGCATGAATGGTACAGACACCCGGGCAGCATGAATGGTACAGACACCCAGGCAGCATAAATGGCACAGACACCCGGGCAGCATGAATGGTACAGACACCCAGGCAGCATGAATGGCACAGACACCCGGGCAGCATGAATGGCACAGACACCCAGGCAGCATGAATGGCACAGACACCCGGGCAGCATGAATGGCACAGACACCCAGGCAGCATGAATGGTACAGACACCCGGGCAGCATGAATGGTATAGACACCCAGGCAGCATGAATGGCACAGACACCCGGGCAGCATGAATGGTACAGACACCTGGGCAGCAAAGACAGAGCAGCTAGGAAGCGAGAGGTGATGGAGGTGACGTTCCTGTGATGGGTATACATTGTGGAACAGACAAAGAAATGAGGACATGAGGGCAGATGCTAAAGAAGCTCCAAATGCAGAAAAGGTCAAAGAGGGCAGATTACAGTGGTTCAGAGACATATTCAGAAATGCAGAAGACAATCTGATGAAGAAGATTTGGAACAGACAGGAAAAAGGCAAGAGGAAATGAGGACATTCATCAAAGAGATGGATGAATTGTGCGAAAGAAAACTGAGACAATCAACGAAGGCAGGAGACGGCACTGACGAGAGAGAGATGGTGACATTAGACACGATACCTCAACTCCACCTAGAAAATGGGAAAAATAGGAATGATGATTATGATGATGATGAATAATAAAATGCTCTGTGTCAACACAGAAGTAAAAAGTATTTTAGGGTGCTAGGCCTCTACATTCTGCACATTCAGGGTACTATACATTCTGTAGTTACATGTAATTAGCTGTAGTCCCTAGAACTTTGGAGTCAATCGCTATACCTTCACATCAATCTCCTCCTGATATTGTCATTTTTGATCAAATGACTGATTTATGTAACGTGACTGAACATAACTCATTGGATTGTCTCATTCTCAGCTAACCTATAAGGGTGGTTGACAGATGGATATTGTATCTTTTCACAGAAATGTACTTGTCAAAAGAAGTTTCATCAAGTTTTATTCTACAAAGTGGCACATCCCTCAAGTTTTGTGAAGGGGGATGTGCCCTCTGACTTTGCAGTTAAGTTACTTACGTTTACTAACCCCAGAATAACACCACTTATTGGAAAGGTAAAATAAAAAAAGATTTGAATGCAGATCAAATGGATCCCTTTAATGAAGACACTGCTTTTATATCTATAAACTGTACAGAATGTCATTCTTTCCCAGTCTGTCTGCAGCATGATATTTCACCATATCCAATAGGTTATTCTTGGCAATTAAGATCTGTTGTTCTGTTCTACCCTGCCTATATCATTCAGTTAATGTAAGCTACTGAGTTAGGCAAGTTCAGATAATGACAAGGGGTTGGGAGAGTGGCCTAATGGTTAAAGTGTTTCCCTTACAAACACAAAGTGCAGGGTTTGAGTCTCACAAGGGATAACTGGTTAGGCTTAAAATGGCTTGCAAGGGCAGTTAGCCTAGTAGTAATCTATATTCATTTATTCCAAGTCACTTGTCTTCATTGGATTTTGTTAGCTAACCTTAGCATTAAGTATCTCCCAGCAAATGTTTAGTTTATATACTCTTGCTAAATAATTAGTGTGATATTGTCCTGTGGTGGTGGTGTAGTTTTAGCTATTTCTTTATGTGTTATTTCTTGTATATTACACGTTATTTTATTGCTGGATAGCTACAATATTTCATTACATCTTTTCTTTATAGTAAATGAATGCTTTGCAGAAGAATATTTAAAATATTCTCAGGACACTAAATGTTTTCATTATCCCTGATAATTTGCAGTTAGCAGAAATGTCTTTTTTCTATTATTGCTTATGCCTTTTTTTTACCCTGGGTCTTTGCGGAACATGTATGTAGCCCAGCAAGGGAAGCTGGTCATCAGAATATAAATGTGCAATTGCATAAGTGTATGGAAAACATAGATGCATCTACCATATGTGTTAGCATGTCCTTATCCTGGCAAAACAAAACTGTAGATCAATGGCAAATGTTAACACCATTTAAGATTTTTACTTAACAGACAAATAGGTGGGCGTAACATTTATATATATATAGTCATAAAAAGTTTAGTAGGGTAAACTAGTTGTGAAAAGGTTGCCATCCAAATATTTAAAAAAAATATGCAGCTGAGGTAGCATGAGGGAACAATTGCCAAAATCATTCATGAAGTAAAAATCTTATGTAAAACTTTTGCTATGCAGCCAATCAATATTTCATGTACGCTACCGGCATTGTTAATATATAACAAGGGTGATACAAACATTGTGCTGCTTGGACCTTTTTTCAAATAAAATGAAAAAGTTGTTAAATTCTTGTACTTCTGAGCTTTTCCTGTAGTGAACTTGGAGGATTAAATTCTTGGAACTGATATAAGTGAACATGCAGTCACTTGAAACAGCTCATCAGTCATTTTGAAAAGAAAATTACACAGACTTCTCATCTGCCCTCCCATACAAAAGTAACTGCCTTGTCATAAAGAATTGTAATAAGGATGCCTGTCTAGCTGACATGCCAGACAATTATGTTGCTTAAATCCTACTTTAATGACCCCTAGTACACCAGGTTGTTTGAGTCAGGCCCTCTTTTAGACATTATGAAATAAACAGAAAACCTGGGAATTTACTTTTGTTCTTAATCCCTTAGATAAAGAGTAATATATGAAAATACTGAAGCATTTGTAAGTTGCATGAAATAAGGAAAAACAATGAAGATGAATGCAAGCAGAGAATCCTTTTTATACACTCCACTTCTGAAAGTATAAAGGCTGTACAGGACTTGACATATTTACTCCAGTCTTCCTAAGTATTCATTAGTGATACCTACTTTCAATTGTTCTGTTACATCTGTGCCATGAATAAATGTTTAAACAAGTACTTTGCACATGCAGTACACAAAGATGGGTATCCATAAACTTATGTTAACTATAATGACAAAAACAATCAAACTGTATTACTGAATATATGACCTGCAACATAGCAGAGTTAAATAAAGTTATACTCCTGTGTCTAGATGTCGCACAACTGCTATTACAGTAGGTTGTATGTAAGAAATATATATATATATATATATATATATATATATATATATATATATATATATATATATGTCTATATATATATATATATATATATATATATGTCTATATATATATATATATATATATATATATATATATATATATATATATATATATATATATATAGTGTGTGTGTGCGTGTTCATGTGTGTTTGTCAGTCTGCAGGTGTATAGATGTATATAAGTATATGTATTTCAGCATACCTGTGTACGTGTTGTGTAATATTTTGAGGAAATGAACAGAGAAAATCTAATGTTCATCTAAATATGCCTGGTTGTATTCTGAATTTATTTAAAAAGGAATTCTATATTAAACTGCATTTCAAATTGCTCAAACTAACTTTTACAGAAAATTGATTTTGCTGGCTCCCAAATAATGCACTTTTTTACAGTTGAGAATAAGATGCATACAATTTAGATGGGCAAAATAGCCATTTCACTGGAATATCAGGTGAGAAGGTAAGTCAGATGTCTGCTAATGAATTTATGTGTGTAGATATATATATATATATATATATATATGTTTAGAGAGAGATAATATATATATGTATTTAAGCAGTGAAGAGAGGACTGACCCTTAGTAGGCTTGGTACGAGGTGGAAGTTTATATTTTGAACTGGATGACATAAAGTTTTAAACCAGTCTTTTGATTTGCTACTAATTTCTATTGGTCACAGAGGGTTCTATGTTACACGATCGAAGACACTGTTCTTTGAAAGCATTTTAGTCTAACCTAAAACATCGAAAACACATAACCGCAAATGGTCATGTCCGCAAATTTTTTCCTAGGGAAAACATTTGCAAGGCCATAAACCAACGAAACACACTTCCCAATCCTAATCAAGTGGGGGGCTTCACCCACCACACCCCCCAACATGGGGGGGCTGTACCCCCACACCCCCCTAACTAAATATACCAACTCTGAGATTGCTGAACGTTGGGGAACAGGGCAAACTGCGAGAACAACCAACTGAATTTTTCCCTAGAAAATAATTTGCTTACTTGGCACGTTCAAGTTTATGTGTTTTCGATGTTTTTAGTTCAACTGTTACGCGTTCAAAGAACATTGTCTTCGATCGTGTAATAGGGAACTGTGACAGAGCACTGAAGACTAGGTTGAGATCAGCCAAATCAAATGTCTTGGTCAGATCAACAAATGCAACCCCAGTCCAACTGTCTTTATCTACAGTAAGTATGATGTCATCAGAAAGAGACCAGATTAGTACTTTTACTGTTTCTCCCATTCGAAGAAACTAGGCTGTGACTGGAGATGAGATGGTATTGCTGAATAACATTGGTCAGGCAAGAATAGTTTGCTTTCTGTAACATTTTCTTAAAAAATCATGTGGAAATATGAAGAGGTTGAAGATTTTTATTCCATGCACTTCTGAATGGAGAATGTAATATTTTGTGTATTGGATAATTTGAATATGTGGTGGGAGTATACATTGTAATTTTCACAAAGGGGAGGATTTAGGGGTGCAATTGATTATTATCAGGTGGAAGATAAAATAGAATTTGGTTTAGAATGTCTTTAGTTTTAATGTTTTTCAATTTACATTTTTTTCTTAATATGATGATATTAAAATGATTGGATGAATTCCAGGAGCAGGTATTGGCAGGGAAAGGGAGTTTATTGATAGGGGATAGAGTCTGAAATGGATAGAGTAGAAAATATTTTTAAAAAACTACAGCAAGAGAAGTATTTTTAGTTGTAGAATTGTGTTTTTATATTGCTCTTTAACGATGTTTATTTGCTTAATGAATTGTCTTGCATTATATAGATTGCATGTTTGCTGTGATCTACAGGTGACTGACTTTTATGATAATAATATACTGCGGTTTAACATAATGCCAGTGTTTGTACACAAGGTAGGCTGCAACTTTGCAATTAATAATCTATAACCTAATATTTGACTCTTTTAACAGTTCCAAAGAAAAAATGTAAAATAAAAAAATGGTTATGTATATATATATACAGCCAAATAATACTTCCATGGCCAGTGTTTTCCCATTTGATAGCAAGAGTTTTATCTGATCATTTCTCTCGAATATCCAATAATCTGAACCTATTCTTTTTTTTTTTTCCGCCATATGACTCCCACATAAGGAATCATCACTAAAATTCAAGTAATGCTTAGAATAATTTTTTTTTCAAAATATTGTATAATATCTGTATAGCATGAAGAGAGAAAATCTAATGTTCTTGTAAATGTGATAGGTCACACTGTGAAACTATTTAAAAATGAATTCTGCATTAAATTGCAGGACCATGCACTTCAAAAGGCTTGAATTAACATGAATTATAAATCACTATAATTTTTTGAGGTTCCATGATTAAAGATACAGAAAAAAAACACAGAAAATACAAAAAAAAAAGAAAACATTCTCATTAGTTTATTTGTTAAGAACTACAGAAGCATTTCACAACAGAAAAAGAAAAGATGTATTGGGGAAAAGTGATAACTTAGAGAATATCTAAGTATGGCTCACCCTGTGTTAAGAAAGAACACAAGCACTCCAAACCAAGAAAAAATGCAGCAGGATCCAAACCGTACAGTATAAAATAACATAGCCAGCCCTCGGGCTAATTCACACCCAAAATGAAGGATATAATAGCAAAACACACCAGAAAAGGATAAAATCTAATACGTTTATTCCAACACTAAGCGCTTTCATCCCTAAATGTAAAATGGGACGTCTTCAGAGTAACAGTTAATACAGAATGTCCATACATTCATCCAATCAAGTACCCATGGGTACCATGTGGATGGTAACATAGCACACATGGTGCAAGCTATGGTTTACACATGGGCCAGACATTATCCATAGTTCTCACATAAGAATTCACCTAATGTCCATTTTCAAACACATGGATGCACTCCGCAATTGTAACTGATGTGAATTATACATTGATGACATCCATTTCCTTTTCCAATACCCTAAACTAGTACTAGAGCAATGTACTCAGAGAGTATACAGTCAAAGTAGCATTTTAAATTAAAAAAAATATATATATATATATATATTGACACTTTCTGCAGGGCATGCAAGAGTTATAAAATCATTTAAAATTAATGTTTACACTATGTGGTGATAAACAGGATAGCTTTGTACTGATCAGCCAAAATGTCTTGCAAGATAAATCACAGATAAACCCCTTTCTCCACAACTCCCCACCTCCATCCCCTTTTCCTTCCTCTGCATTCACTCCCATCTTCCTTTCTTCTTCTCACAGTCTTTCTTTTAGTATACATTCCTTCCCCACTCTATTTTATAAGATATTGAAGGATATTAATACTGTACATACCGTATATGCCAGCTTAACTTTGTGCATTACTATACCTTAACTGTTAATCTAATCTTAACATTTCTACTAACTAGCAGAGCAGGATCATGGCCAAATGGGGCCCTAGACAAGATAATGGTTAAGGCCCCCACAACAGCCATTCCCACAAGTAGCACCCCCACCCTTTCCTGTGTCCCATTACTTGGCTAGTTCTCCCCAGTTATCATAAACACTGTTCAAACCTGTCAGTGTGCAGACCATTTTTTTCTTTACTTCTACAATGATTAAAACTATTTAAAACTTTTATTTCAATTTTTATAAAACAAACACTGATAGCCATTTGCTGAACAAAACAATACAGTCTCACGAGGTTAACAAACTTAGTGCAACCAGTAAACTTCTCTGCCCTTGAAACTCACATTCATTGAAATGGCATTGAAACCCACAGTCAAAGAAAACTTTACCTTTGGGTTGTTTTTAAACCATAGGCCCCTTGTATGTATTTTTAGGACCATGCATATATGCATGTGTTCTTTGATGCACCATCCTGATTATATTAAATTTTATTCCTTATACAGCACCACTTGTTAGACTGTATTTTAAATTTGTAGATTTTTCTAGTAAGCAATGAAACAAAAGGTATGAACCAATAATGACAAAACTACCCATCATAGCACATTTCAACCACAAAAGGCTACTCAAGCTTATGTCATTACAATCTATCAATATCAGTCAATATACACAATCTGTGCAGAAGTAAAAGTCATCTAAGTAATTCTACATTAAAGAGATTTATAATTAGTAATGAGATTGTGGCTGGCAAACAATTTTACATTACAGTGTTTCAAGTACAGATTTAGTGTCTGCTGCCCTTGAAAAATAATTGACCTTGTTACATATATAAACAAAAATTGGTAAACCAACAATATTACAATAGGAAATATCAAATTAGCAAAAGGTTCATAGTTACTAAGCATCTCAGCCAAAGGAGAATACACTCAGGAGTACAGAACTGTTCTCCACACTTAAAGAGCTCTGCAGTATCAGCACTCCACTTACATGATGGGGGAGTAGAACTCTCAGCCTTCTACAGCAAAGGCAATTATGCTATCCATTGCGCTACTAATACTGCTCTGAAAATTTGTAGCACAAATATTGATTATGGCCATTTGCTAAAAAAGCAGTTACACATTGAAAACAGACTTAGCATGAGCAACAGTAAACTTCTCTTACATTGAAACTCAACATACCTTCAAATTGCACAGAAACCCAAGAGTCCTTGATAATGCACAGAATCTCAACATTCTTTGAAAATATAGAGAAACTGAACTTTATTTGAAAATGCACTAAAACTCAGCAGACATTGGAAATGCACCACTAGTTGAGGTAGAGGGTACAGGCACTAGTCTCCTGTAATCAAAGTACAGGGTTTTAGCCTGAATATCTTAATTGACCTGCCATCCCTACCTGAGGCATTTTATTTGCAAACACATGTACACACACACACTTCTCATCTCTAATTCCATTCTGTTCTCTGTTAAGTGTTTGCTCATCTCTTTCATCTGGAATGGAAAATCCTGCTCTCCAATGTTTAAATGTGCATGAGTCTTTAGTATGCATGCACAGACACTCCTAAGAACAAACTCTGTGCATGTCCTTAAAGAAGAAATATAACCACATGCAGCGTGCATTTTTAAAGAAGAAATGTAAGTTTAGCAGCTCCCTGGCCAATGGGCCCCCAAGCCAGCAGGGCCTAAACAACTGCCTATTTCACCTAGTGCTGGATCTAGTTCTGCTAACACCATGTCCCTTAATGCTACAGTATTGTTATTTCTTAGAGTTGTTTTCATGTTATATATTATTGTTGGCTGACATTTCTACTGTCGCCTGTTACTATACTCTTCCATGGTAAGTGTGAAAAGCAGTCCATATGGATCAGTGCTCTACCACAATTAACAACGATTAGAGAAAGAAATACAAATTTAGATGAAAATTATTATTATTATTATTATTATTATTATTATTATTATTATTATTATTATTATTTTGATAACAGCCTTCAGTTGTGCACAATAATTCAATGATTTCAGGTTAAGTGCTAAATGTAAGCAAGAATTTAAAGGGAGGTTTGAGGGTCTATAAAAAATGACTAGCTGCCAAATAATTTGTAGTACATAAAGTATGCAGATAAAAAGTTGTTCAGAAAAAAGTTATTAACTGGGAATTAAATTGGAACATACAGAGAACAGTAATTTTAGCAGATAATTTACGGATGAAAGATTGTTGAACAGAAGCCACAGAAATATTATAACTGCAATTTTGAATTCCAGAGAACTTCACAATGATAAATTGCTATGAAAAGTCAGTTGTGTCATCATTTTATATAGCTAGGAAGGGTGTTCCACAAAATTACTTATTGCATGTCAGATATAAAAGCAGGAAAAGATGAATGCAATTGTATACATATTATTTACTTTTTAGAGGTAGTTATAATTATTGGTTCATACTAATACAAGATGGAATTTAAATAGACAATATCTTGATCTGGTGTTGCAAAGTACCCATAGCTTGTTAAAAAGTGGACATCTCATAAAAGTCAAAAGTTGAATAGGAAAAAGGTAGAGACTTTTTTAAGGTCTAAGTAAAAGTAAAAGTAATTTTTTTTAAACAAACTGGTAGAAAGTGTTTACAGACAAGCTCTTGGTGAAAAGTCGGGTGAATGTGGAGTAGAATGTATAAAAATTAAATATAAAGCATTGAGTCAACAGAAATGTCAAAATTATCTAATACTTCTGATAAAGGGGAAGAAGAGACTATCTTCACCTTATATCTCTATAGTGGAGGAATTTAAATCTAGTGATGATTTGATTAATACGAATAGTCATACATTAATATAAATCTCACTAGACAGAGTCCTACTTTTGTAAACTTATGCAAATGTTAGAGGGCAAAAAATGAATGTTACCTCTCAAACACTTGGAATGGAATAGAAGAAGTTTATGAGGCATATCGTCAATCAGTTCAGTTAAGACAGACTAGACTGTACTTCACTGGAATGATTACGATTGTGTCCGCACTCTAGTATTTTTCCATAATTTGCAGTAATGCTAGATTTTGACAAAAAATAAGTGTTTCAGAAAATGAAAGTCAGATGTACTAGAATATTCCCATTATCTTCAGTGATAAAAATTAAAAGGATAACAACATATGATAATAAATTAGATGTTTTAAATAATTAGTGCCAGATGCAAACATGAGGTGCACCAAAATACAAATAAACATAAAGACTTGTGTATTACAAAATGAGGCGAGGCAGGTAAAAGTAAAGGCTTTAAGAGAACAGGACATGCAGGAAAAGGAGTGTTGGCTCACAAAAAGTGATATTAAAGGCTAAAGAGGTAAAGCACTATCTAGAATATAGGAACAAGAATAACCGGTGAAACAGAAAAAAATTGGAATGGATTTACATCACAAACTATTAGCGAAGGAATAACTTTATATGAAGACTAAAAATCATTTGATTTTTTTATCATTCTGTCACCTGTCTAAATGTAGGATAAAAGCTAATGTCCAGACACAACAGCACATCCATCTGTAAGGGAAAAAATCTGCATGACTATGTTTCCTAATCCCTCTAATTAGAACATTTTATGATAAGGAAGGCCTAAGATATAGATTCCATTTCCCAAATATTGGGTACAAGTTCCATTAGGTAACAGGAGCTGCTATTATGAATCAGTCATCAGAGATAACAATGGAGGGTAAATATGCAGACTCAGGGTATTGCTCATTATAATACTGATTTAAGGAAGATCGATATTCAGGACATACATGTGTGCCCAGCATTCATAAATGTACCTTGAAGAGGGATAACAAGATAGTTAAACTATGAGTGGCAGCTGATCAGAGTAAGTACGTTTTGTGGAAACATGAGAAAGAGAATTTAGACTATTATGATTATTATTTTAACTGCGGTGGTGGTGCTGTGGTAGTGTTGTCGCCTCACAGTAAGACGTTGTCCTGTTTGATTCTCAGCTAAAGCGTCTTCTGTGTGCAGACATGCGTGAATGGGCATACCTTCATTGAAGGTTGTGCGTCAGGGCTGGCAACTCGGTACGTAAAAATCTGCTGCCAATCAAAAGCCGAAAGATACAACAGCATGATTATTATTTTAAGTAAAGCACTTAAGGTATTACTTGAAAGAAAAGAAGGAAACATCAGGCCATCACTTAAGCTACTAGTAAATATAATTGAGTTTGATCAAATTAATAGTTCTAACTGGGGAAAAGTAGCTTGATGGAGATATATGTTGAAAGATGCATTCTTCCAACACAAAATAATTTATCATTCTCAAGTAAGTTAGAGATAGAAATATCCAGCATAAAAACAATGAAGCAATTCCCCAAGAAGGCAAATAAGCTCTAAGACTGTTAATTCAGTGGTTGGAAAAAGAAAAGATATTACACAAAAATCTGTATTTCTAAACTGAACTTTCCTCAATGGCCATTAAAAAAGCCTAATTGGAGAATAATACTGATAAATAAATAGTCACACCCTGGGGTTCGGAAAAGTGCTTACCAAGACTCAGCTACTATATGTCTCCTGGACTCATTGTGGCTCTGAGTTCATTAGCAATTAACAAAATGAAAATGGCAAGTTAAAACAACAGCTAATTAAGAAATCTGTGTGTGACTAGAGCAGAACCTGTTGTGAGGGAGGAGTCCATCTCAGTGGAGGCTGTGCACTATGATGGGTAGAACTGTTGAACATTGCACTTGTAAGCACATTAATGCAACTTAGTGGATTCACTCACAGACTCAAGAGAGTCAAGAAGATAAGCTATCACTCCTAAAGGGATCACAGCACATTTTAATTCCTTTGACCAGATCAAAACATGGAAATAGGAGTATAGGACAGTAGAAAATGGGGGGAAGCATACAGAGGGGCACGCATAAGGGAAACAGGTAAGGAAAGAGTAAGATGCATGAGGGATAGGAAGGGTAAACCTGTTTTTAACGTGGGACAGGTACCCATTTTCTGTATGAACAGAAGGTAAGGTGGGAAGGGCATAAGGTAAGGTAAAGGAATGGTAAGACAGTGAGGACAGTTAGCAGGGGCTGTGACACAAATTTGTGCACACAATGCTGGCAGGGAGATGACACATTGAGGAAAGAGAATGACAAATGGGTTTTTAGACATAAAACAAGCAAAGGGGAGAGAATGGTAATGGGATGATTGGACAACAAACAAAGGAGGGCATTGACAAAAAAGAGAAAACTCCCAGGGCACGGTTGGTAAGGTGCTTAGTACAGCCCTTCATGATGTTGTTTGCCACCCTGGCATATCCCCTCTTTAAGTTTAGGAGCAAAAACAAAAAAAGTCTTTTAGTACTTGAGGACAAAAAAAACTATTTCTCCTTTAAAACTGCAGCAAACCCTTTGCAACAACTTATAACACACAGAAATTATGTAGTGCATTGAAGTCAAATACAATCAACAGTCATATCTAAATATCTGTACTGCACTAATGACTGATAAATGATTTGCACCCACTAACACCTTTTGCCAGAATCAGCAGTCCCCTTCTCGCCACGCTAGCTACACCTCTACAGGTGAGTACTGGCTACCCAGAGATACATGCTATTACATTCTACCCATGTATACTGCACAGGTGATATGAAACCCTATATATACTAAGTGCCCAGTGTGCAATTTTTGTTGTGTACTCCGTGTACTATACGTAGAATGAACTACACTAATGAGATTACATTGGAAATACCTATCAATGACATGCACTTTGTACTATATAAGGTACAATAAACATACTAGCAAAGCTACAAACCCAGCAGCTTGCATGACACATCTTAAATGACTACTGCACTGAGTTACACTGACTTTAACATGTGGCAGGCCACCAACAACAATAAAATTCACAACATGTTCTTTAGGTAGTCATACCTCTTAACTGTCCAGAACTTTGCAGAACACCCAGATTTGGATTGCAAATTCTGATCTGTTCCTCATTACATTTGTGGTTTTCTAGCAAATCACTAAGAACTAAAGTCAGTAAGTAATGACAGCAATTTGAGTTTCAGAGTTCATATATTTCAGAAAATGCACTCCAATGCAAAACCTTTTCTTCTGTCAGCTTTCTAAGTTTGTAAGATCAATATTTAAAATATGTCCCTGATTTTGGGCCTTTGCCGCCAAATTATTTTTGATTTTGTCCAGATTTCTGATAGTAAGAGGTTGAGAGGTATGCAGGTAGCCTGTATAACATGTTAACACATCAAGGTTGACACATCTCAAACCTACTACTGAGGAAAGGATTGCTATACTTCTGAATATATGATAACAAATACCTTACGCCTCAAAAGCTTGGACAGTCTCCTCTGTTACTGAAGTTTGTTCTCTGAAATAGCCTCCTGGGCTATAGATAAAAAGAGAGAAATAATTACTATATGGTTCACTGTGGTAGAATATAAAATATAAAGATGAAAAAAACAATCCTTGCAGCCTATTCACAAGAGATCTCAGCACCCTCACTCTGACCTCTTTTTCCCATTGGCTAAGAAGTCACTATAGTGGTGCCTCAGCTGCTGACCACTTCAAAGAATGGCTGTGGCATCAACAACTGTCCTGGGTGGACAGTGCTAGGCATCCACCTCATATGGGGACCCTCATACCAGTCCTCAAGCTAGCAGTACTGTTATCCTTATACAGGTTAAAAAGGTACCTCTTGGTCATCTTAGAGCACTGCTACTGCGCCCTGTATGAAACAGTGCTGCTGGAGGCCAAGGCCATAATCTAGGTCTCGTATCAGGGAATCATTACAAGTATCTTACAGAGATTCCTGTTCCAACAATTGTCACAAAACATAGCACAACATAAGAGAGCAGACTGTAGCAGGGTATGAAATGGGCCATGATGTTTTTACTGTGCTGAAAAATGGGAGTAAGAGGTGAGAAATATGTAAGAAGCTGTTGTGCTTCAAACAATGTTGTTAATGCGTTACATAAGAGGTGTTCTTTAGTGCCTCTACACTCAGCAGGCTTACACCATGAAATAAAGGAAACCTGTTTTTGACATTTCAATACCCATGCATATGCTCACTGTGCTTTGCTTTTCCACAATGCTGAGTAAGACTGTAAGGGAGATCTGCCTCCAGCCTCATCTTTCAGTGTTAATAATTCAGAGCTACTCTTGAGCTGAGATCTCTTGCATGCACATCATTCTGAAAGGCCCAGTTCCATGTGATGTAAGAGCTCAGAAGCATATAGACTCACTTTGCACTGTAGAAGAAGGCATGGAACTCTGATGAGAAACACTAACCAGCTGTGTGACGTTAACTGGGAGACAGAAAAGTAACTGTGGAAGGTAGGCTATACATTTATCTTTCATTTCCTTACCTGTACTGTTTGCATAAAATGTTTTTTGGCAAAATACTGTGTGAAAGTAGGCCAGTAGTGTATGGATAAAGATTGCACAATGCTGGAGTACTGGGGGATAGTAAGGTATATTGAAAATACTGACAAAGGTAAGCTGGATATGATTCACAGGCCACAGTTTGAGGCACCACGCCAAGCAAAAATGTTTGTGACAAAAGGGCAGTCAAATCTGTATGGATGTACCTTACCATAGCATTATGACTGTAGTTTAATATTGACTTTGAGTGAGTTACAACAGACATATGGTTGGGGGCCATGTGACAGCATGCATAACCACAGTATGTGAACAGGTATCTGCACAACAGTGGTTAGTGTTTATACAACTATATTGTACTATCCTATACTGTTTTGCATATTGTGGAGGCCCAGGAAATGGCATGCTGCAGACATAATGCTGATATTCTACAGAATCTCAGGCCTCTTTGACAAGGAGTGTAGCCAGAAAACTTTGTGTACATACAGTCTCATATTGAGCCCCCAACCTGTTGTGCTTTTAAAAATGTACACATTTCTCCAGATGTTAACCTCCCCATGTTCTTAATACATTTATACATATTTAACAGCCATTATGCTAGCAAACTAATAAATTAAATTAAAGAAATAAAATAAGTGTAATTCGAACAAAAAGAATTAAAAATATTTAGCATTAAGAACTTAAATCTCTGTTAAACACAAGCATTCTTCAAAATATGAAGCAAATAGAGAACTCTAAGTATTTGAGACTTTTGCACTAGCAATGTGGAAACATCAGTAATGTGTTATTGACTAAAAAATCCTGGCTAGCTTCAGTTGTACAATCCTAAGAAAAACTCAAGTGCTCAAAATTATAAATTGCCTCCACCGTAAACCAAGTCAAGTGTTATCTATCAAAAATTAGTATAGTGACTTAGGATCAATAAATACAATCAAAAAAAAAATTCAGTGGACAGTTCCTTAATAAAGACACTGGAAACCATAGTCTTATACCTGGTTAAATTACAGTGTTGGAAAAACATTCAAGGGTTGCACAACACTGAAATTCAGCACAGGATCATAGTGAAATATTCCCCACTTATGTATTTTAAAATATTTTTCATTCCTACTTGATTAATCAATCTTGCTATAATTGTTATTCCCTGGGATTCAGTAATGGCAAAATGCCATGTCTGAACAGTGCAGCAGCTGCTGCATGCAATATGGCCACCCAGCCATCCCGTAAACAAGGCTGGGGGCGTGCATGAAAATGCTAACACTATTCTGCACGGACACGACTGGATTATGCTAATGACCTCATTTGCTGGTGAAAACCATGCAAATGAGGTCAATTAGTGATCCAGGAAGCAGGTGGGCATCTGTGGCAGAATAGTGTATTTTGCAGAAATGTACTCGGTTACACCCTGTGTACATTTCTGCAAAAATCAAAATGGGGGCATGACAGTGTGAACAAAAGCATGCACTGTAATCCTTAGGCATGCCAATGGCCAAAAGTATTGCCATTGGCTTGGAAAAGGATTGCAAATTTATAAAAATAAAACTTTTTTATGGCCAATTTTGGCCGTTTAAGCATAGCGCAGTGGTGCGCAAATATGAGGGTGCAGAAAATATAAAAAAAGGGAAAATACATTTCTAAGTAAAATCTGCATTTTGCCATTATAGTGGGCAGCATGCAGAATGAAAGCAATAGCAGGGAACAGTGGTTGCTAAGGGGAAAGGCTCTGGTGTAGTGCTGTAACTAGGGTCTATGGCAGTGAGGTATGCTAATGAGGGAAATTTGCTGAATCACAAAAAGGAGACCATTGCCTAACTGCACCTAACCATGTAGGAGATATAAGGCAGTCATGTAAGCAGGAGAAGCAGCTGACATGAAAAGGGGGTGTATCATGCTTGATGTAAGCACATTGGAGCTCCGCGGCTCCAGTTTGCACTCAGCTAAGCACTGCTAAGCAACGGGGTGTGTCTGAGGCTTCTTAGCTGAGTTTATAAACAATAAGCGTGTTCGAGTCTAGGGGAGGGCCTTTACAGCTCAGCAGTGTTTACCTTCGCTACAACTGTCTACGCAGAGTGCCACGGGGCTTAAACAGAATGGAAATAGGGAATAAAAAGGCCCTAGCAGAATAAAGTTAATGAAGCACAAATCACTAATATGGGACTTTGCAACTTACAATTGGCCATTCAAAGCACTCAATAATATAGCTGACACGTGGCTGCAGGGCTTAAAATGGGAGGAAATGTTACTAAAAGAAAAGAAAAAAGGGAAATAGCAGAATAAAGGCAATCAAGTACAAATTACCACTAATGCCTCTGCCACTCACAGTGGCCAATTCAAAGCCATAAATAATATAGCTGGCAACTGGAATGTATCATACTCAGCCAATCACACAGGCAGCATCTGCAACACTCCAGTATAAAGTATGGAAACACACTTCAGTCTGGTTTTTCCCACAAACTCTGCACCACTGGAGTAAACCTAGGAACTTTAACTGACAACAGGCTAGGGGCTGTTGTCACTTTGATACATCAGTATGTGCTAGAGGCTGAGAGCAGTGAAGAGGATAATGCTGACAACCAGCCCAGACTAAGGAGGAGGAGAAGAGTGTTCAGACCCAGGAATACCTACCAGAGGCTACATGATCTGGAGATAATAGAGCACTATAGGGTGGACAGGGACATACTTCAGCAACTCATCAAGCTGTGCCAGCCTCAGCTCAGAGCCAGAGCCAACAGAAGAGAACCCATCCCAGTGGATACCAAGGTATGTGTAGCATTAAGAATAATAGCTACAGGTTCTTTCCAAAGACCTACTGGGGACATCATGGGGGTCTCACAGGCATCTGCATCCAGGGTACTCCAACAGTTCCTGGATGCCATGCTACCACATGCTGGTGAGCACATTTACTTCCCCAACACCTGTGAGGAGAGGACCAGCAATAAGCTTCTCTTCCACAGTGTAGCAGATTACCTGGAGGTACTGGGTATGATAGACAGCAAGCATATCCACATCAAAGCACCACCTGGTGAACAGGGTAGGGTCTACATAAACCACAAGGGCTTCCCCTCCATCAACTGCCAGATTGTGTGCAATCCCCAGGGCATTATCATGAATGTGTGTACTGGCAGCCCTGAAAGCTATCATGACTCCCATGTCTGGCATTCATCACAGCTGTACCAGGCATTTGCCAGTGGGTACATCCTGTATGGCCATCTGGTGAGAGATGCTGGCTATGCACTGGAGCCATGGGTGATGGCAACCATCAGAAATGCACACACACCCAATCAAGAACATCATAATGAGGAACATGCACAAACCAGGATCATTATAGAGCATGTGTTTGGGATGCTCAAGTTACAGTTCCGCTGCCTTGACATATCTGGTAGAGCCTTGCAGTACTCTCCAGCCACATGTGCACACACATTCATAGTATGCGCCATGCTACACAATATGATCCTGCAGAAACAGCTACAGCAGGAACAGCACGGGGAAGGGACACACAGCCCCTCCCATTGCCAAGGTCCCCACAGGCACAGAGGGACTCGGAGAAGGAACCCCCTGAGTCAGCCCCTGTAGGCAGACGGAGGCATGCCCAGTATGCCCTAGCCTTGGCAAAGAGGTAATGCATAGCACACACAATGACACTGTAGGGACCCAAGGACTTGACACCTCTCTCTGACTCGCACACACAGTAAAATGGATGACACACACATCACACTACCTATAACTTACCATGAATAAGCAGAGTACTGCGTGCATCTGAGATAGCTCTCAAGCACTGTCCTCACAACTACCACAGGCACAAGGTAAGTCAGTCTTCTTAACAATAAATGAATGGATTAGTATGTTCTGGCAGCATAGCTATGGTATCGCTGCATGCATGCAAGGGAATGGGGTGGCCTACTCGGATAGCAGCATACAACTGACAGCTATGTGGGACACCAGGAAATATTTGCCCAATACTGGGCTCCCCACACTATGCAGTAGTACCCAAGGTGAAAAATCCCACCGCAGTATATGTGGGGGGCCAACTAATGGGGGGGGTCATAGGTGACAGGCATGGACGTCAGTGTGGGCGTCCCATACTCACCCCTCAGCCTCACCCAGCAAGCCAGCTGTAGAAAACCATTAAGAAATGTCTGGTGAAGGCCCACAAATGATGAAATACCCCCCTACAGACTTTCCACAGTGATAGTACAGCAGGTGTTGCAGTTGCAGTAAGGCTCTGAAGGGTAAGAAGTCTGAAACTCAATATATGGCATTACAATATGACCTGTGGTCCTTTGTGGTATGCCACTAGTCTCCAAGACAAGGCACAATACTATGCTAAATAGAACCAAAATGTAAACCAAATATCAGCACAGTCTGTTCAAATGTGTACACATCCATATTCCCATAGAAATGCAGTAACATGTATGTTTGTAGGGAAACAGCAACAGGCCACACATTCCCAGGCCTGTCACAATCAACATGATAACTTTTTGCATGTCTACAATATGCAGGGGTCAATGAGCTATGTATATATTTGGTTAATTCTGTCAAGATGTGGCCAGCACTTACTCCTGGCTGCTGTGTCATAGTGGCCTAGGTACAGTACTGTGGGTGACAGGGCCATGTTCCAAGAACTGCAGTGCCAATTAATCTGCATGTCAGCTACACCTATGGTAGGAGTTGTACACACTGTCCAGATGTCAATATCTGTTATTGCAGGAAAGCTAGACAGGTCATGGACAGGGGGCCACACATGTGGGTAGTACACAGCTTGGAATAACCTACACAGTGTCTACCATACCTCTCAACTGTATAGACCTATTGTAGAATGTCTAGAGGTTAGCATCACAGTTGTGGTCTATATATCATGAAATAGTGGTTGTCTGGCAATTCCTTGGCAAATCATGTAAGACTAATGTCAGAAAATAATGATAGATTGTAGTGTCAGACATCATACCCTATTGAAAAATGCATGCTGATGCAAAACCTGTCATTGAATCACCTTTCTAGGTTTGTAAGTCCAACACTTAAAAATGGTCCCTATATCGAGGCCTCTGTCCCCCAATTACTTATGGCTTTGTCCAGATGTCTGTCTCACAAAAGTTGAGAGGTATAGTGCCTAGTAGGACAGCAGGTTCCTGAAAGTCATTGTACTGCCAGTGTATAAAAGGCTGTCACCTTTCTGTGTCAGCACTGACAACATGTCACTGGCCAACAGCCATACCCCTGGAATGACACAGGTTGTCACAGAAGGATACACGTATGCCTTGTATATCTGTTCTGCTTGTCCTGACATTGCATTTGCCTGCCAACTATTCGCAAAGCAAGAAAGGGTCATATCAAAACAGCAACGGCAGACAGAGGGGAAGCAGACGTCATACCCATAACAAAACAAGGAATTACCAAACCAGTCTCCCAACTGTCCATGTTTGGCAGAACATTATTAACACCCTGTCCCCATGCGTGGGCCTTTGTCATATTAGGGCCTGTCCAGATGTCAGTCTGTGATGGTATGACAGATAGGCCCACATGTAGCCTCATAATAACATATTACAACACTAACCATCTAAGGACCACAGCAAATGGAGTGGTGCAATGATGGACAACCTGCTAAATAGGTACACTCAGAGGTGTGAAGTCCACAATGTTGTGTGTGATGTAACGGCATGTACCCTGCCCACATCAGAATTACAAATACATAACAGCAGCCACTGTGGCCAAAGTCTGTGACTGGACTACAGAAGGACAAAGAGACACATATAAGGGGAAGGGGAACCACTGGTAAGACAAATGGAGAATGTGCACACCAGAACAGATTGTGCAGTAACATAGGAGCCACGCAGTGTAAGGAGTCAGTAAACATCACCTGCAAATACACAACACGCACCCATGTACATGGAGGTCCACAACAAAACAAAACCCAAACAATGGACACCTCAGAGGCAAAATCACATGAGAACTCCACAAATCTACACACCACAGACCATATAGACTCCATACACCAGGGTCTTGCAAACACTAAGGTCTTACCCCAAACCCCAAACACCTACCCTTACACAAATAGGATAACAGCACTTTCCCTCTACCCTGTTCCATAGAAACTCTGTGAGGTGATCCCTGTCTGGCAGACAAAGCAATCCAGACCCTGCCTTGATGGGATTGTTGCACAGCTGAAACTCAAGGCCCACTCCATCAACCTGTATGTGCGGCATCAACCTGGATTGTGACATCAATACGGCTTGTTGGTGTGACATATACATATACCACACAGTTCCCCATCCATGGAATACACTCCCTGTCAACAGCAAGCCAAGTGCGTCAATACTCCTAGTGATGTGCTCCCTGTATAAGTGCATGAGAAACAGAAACACAGAATAGAGTCCTGTGATCCCACCTGAGTCCCTGCTAGACAGGTGCTCTGCATGCTGACATGTCTAAATATGGGCTACACTCTTGTCTGCATGGGTTATAAGGACTTCAGGGTCAATTCCCTACTAACAGCATAGCAAACTACGAACCAATACACAACTGTGTGTCATTGGTTCACCATATTACTCTGTACAGCTCTGCCACTGACATACCTGGAAGTCACAGTGCTATGTGGAATATGCTACACATATAATGGACATTTCAGCACAGTAGAATGCAGTCTGTACCCACACCCATACCTCGCAACCTCTGACAACAAGTCATCTGGACAAGGTATACATAAAAGTGGGACAGAGGCACAATGATAGGCAAATGTTGTAAATATTTGCCCTTACATACTGGTGAAGATGGTAGGTAAGGGATTATGCATTAGCAGGAAGTGTCTGAAGGTTATAAAGTCTGAAACACTAGTGTCTGACATTAGTTTGTAATGTCAGTCTTCAAGTATATGCAACTAGCTTGACATAAAAACACAAGTTTATGTTGACTGGATGAAACTTCTAGGCAAACACCTGGACAATCTACCACAAAATGTACATTTCAGAGATATGGTCACACCAGGATATGACTTTTCAGGTAAGAAGAATACCACACAAGCAGGATATCCCCAGCCAGTATATCACCAAGTTGCTGGACTGTTTACACAGCTTCATCAGTCACACAGCTGTAGCCACACCTCTCAACTGGCCTTTTTGGGCAAGAATGATTGTAGTCGGGCTCATAATATTAGCCTGTGGATCATACAGCGTTTATTCCTCTGGTAAAGCACTGTGATGATCTGAGGATTCTGTCACTAGGTAATGACACAATACACTGCAGTGTCAGACTTCAGATATGTCTGAATATGTCCGCCTTTATAAAGAGGAATGATATATGAAACTTTCCAGAGGTCTGGGATATGGGATTCCTCTATAGACTGGTTGATAAGGATGGAGACAGGGTAAGATATAGATTCAGCAGCCATTTTTAGGAAGTTTGCAGGTAAGTTATTGGCTGCAAGTGTGGTGGGTTTCAGTTTTAGAAGGAGCTTTTTAATTGTAGAGGTGGGGACTGATGAAAGAGTAAAGGAGAGAATGATTTCTGGATGATTGATTGGGGTGCATGAAGGGCTATTTTTGGATAGTTGGCTGGATAATGCCAGGATGGAGTCTGTAAAATGGTAATTAAATTGAGTGGCTATGTCCATGGTATTATTGGCAGAGTTTGGGGCTGGTGTAGTGGTTTTGCCTGGTTTTAGTAAGGAGTTGATAGAGTGCCAGCATTTTTGTGGATTTTTTGAGTATTTGCTTTGGGCCCCTAGGAAGTAGCTCTTCTTATCCTGTTTGGTTTCTTCCTTGGCCTGATTTCTAAGCTGTTGGTAATTTTGTTTGGAACAGGTGGTGTTTTCCTTTTTCCAGATTTTCCAGGCTTTATCTCTGCATTTTAGTAGGGCTCTAGTTTCTCTACGTAGCCATGGAGCATAGTTGGCTTTCACTCTATCTTTCCTAGTAGGGGCGAGTCTGTTAAGGATGTTGAGAAAAGTAGTATTAAAGTAGTCAACTGCCTGCTCTAATCCAAGGGTTTGTAGTGGTTCCCAGTTACAATGGCTTAGGACAGTGTTGAGATCATAAGGGTTTAGGTTGCGATCATCTCGTATTAGTCTATGAACTATGGGCTTGGGTAGGTTAGTGCATTTGCGTAGTAGGAATGTGGGGAGGTGGTCACTGAGACCATCTGGTAGGCAATCTGTCTGGTAGTTTTGTTTGGGGTAATTGACCAGTACCCAATCCAGTATGGATTGTTTTTGTGATCTTTTATCTGTCCTAGTAGGTTTTTGAATGAGTTGAGAGAACACATAGAGATTAATGTGGTTAGTGGGGTTATTGGAGTTACAGGTTGTCCAGTTAGTGTTTAGGTTACCTAGTAGGATAGTTTCTTGTGGTAGGTTATTGTTTGTCCACTGTAAGATTTCCTCTGTTATGGGAGAGTTATTTCCTGGAGGAATGTAGCAGCAGCGAATGTTAACTTTTTTGTCTTGTTTAAGCATTGGACTGAAAAAAGGGTTTCAGCGTTATGAAATTTAGGTAGAGGGGTTTGAAAGAGTTGGAAGTTTAATGTGTTTTTAAACAGAATGGCTACCCCACCTCCTTTTCTGCCTACTCTATCCAGTCTTAGGGCATTATATCCTGGAAGAGGAATTCTTCATTTTGGATGCTAAGTTTTAGCCATGTCTCTGTGATGGTCAGTATGTCAGCTGCGTAATGGGTTATAAATGCATACAATTCAGGTATCTTATTAGCAATACTTCTTATGTTGATGTTAAGAATTAGTAGGTCAGATATCTGTTTGGTTTTGAGTGGACCTGGGTTTGGGTGTATGTCACCAGAGATCGGTAATTTCTTTATGGTTGATAGTATGTGTTTGGTTATGTGTGTTATTTCAATGCTGGATCTATGTGAGGTTTTTCTAGTGTCGCATCTTGGTATGCTAATGTTGTGTATATAAAGTGTAGAATTAAGATTAAGAATTGTGGGGCTAATAGAAATCTTTGTGTGAGATTTTGTGGGTGTGGAAATATGTGCTGTATGGAATATGGTGTTGTCTAGCGGTAAGTTAGCTTGTATGGATGTGATATAGGCTAGTGTTGTGAGGGCTAATGAGAGAGATGCTAGTGTAGTTTGCATGCTGTATGGTAGAGATGCTAGGATGATGGTTGTTAGGTGATTGAGGTGATGAGGCTGTAAGGTATTTGAGGTGGTGTGGGGGTGTGGCTAGTAGCTATCATGTGTAAGTTGAGGTCGGGAGTGGTGTATAGATTGTCGATTAGTGTATGATATTGAGTGGGTGATAGGTGTAGGTGAAGGTCAGGTGATGTGGTGCTAGACCAGGCCACGAGATTGCAGAAACAATCAGGTTTTACTTTTCAGGGAAGGTAATGACCAAGAATTATCTATAATGGTTTTGTTTAGCAATATTCCTTTAATTTAGCTACAGGATTCATTAGGGGAGGCCTACTGTGAACTATTAGTGCTGCGGAATCCCCAAGCAATGTAAATACCAAAACCCTAGGAACAACATACAAAATATAAATGTATGTCTTTTACACAGTATATAATCAGCATAAATACTGTTAGTATTATCCAACTAACTCAAAAGTTGCTGTTAAATATTCATAAAATACAGTACTAGA
The DNA here is from genome assembly GCF_019279795.1 of Protopterus annectens. Taxonomy (NCBI): domain Eukaryota; kingdom Metazoa; phylum Chordata; order Ceratodontiformes; family Protopteridae; genus Protopterus; species Protopterus annectens. Next base: position 811,085,252 of record NC_056749.1, on the reverse strand, counting down.
GATCAATCATTCTCAATCAGACAAACTATGGATGTCCACAAATATTAGAGAACCAATGGTAAAAAATTATCATTACCTAGTTGTTTGAAAATATATCCCAAAAAAGTAATCAATAGAGAATGTGTTCAAAACCATCTGATTCCGAAATGCCCAACATCAAATGTACATAAAAATAGTTCCATACCATGTATTAGCTGGTTATAGATGTTGACAAAAAAAATCAAACATCCATAAAAAAATATACCTGTTATAGTGCTGAAAAGTTTCCTTAGTGTACTGCAAATGGTTAGGTTTGTGTAGTCGCAGTCTGTCTTTGTGTAGATGGGTTAGACCTGTGTTGCATAGGCAGCAGCTTGCTTTTTGTAGGTAATGCGCATGAGCAGGTGATGGCCTGTGCACCAGTTAGTGTCTCCCACTTGCTACTTGCATCCAGAGCAGTTGTGTTGTCTTTCCATTAGCCAGTGCCATAGCAACACACTGCTATAATTAAGTCCTTCATGTGGGCCTTGCTCCTTTTCCTTGCCTGTGTGAAGGACATTATGGAGATGTGGGGGCTACAGCTTCACAGACAGTAGGTAGAAATACCTCTCAGGTCAAGACATATGGAGACAGCCCAACAACATGGGGGACAAAGCTCCAGACATGGGTACAGATTGTAAGTACGTATTGGTGTTATACACATAGAGGATTGCTAGATTAACAGGGTTGTCTGGACATGCATTTTCTGCATGACTTGACGTCTGACAGTGATATGTCTCTGACATACCACTGAACTGTTCAGATGTCCACAGACTTCCCAGAGGTTTGCCTGTTATGTGTGGTCTGTTCCTCAGACAATGTCTGTTTTTGTGAAATCAGTGGGATAATGTGAGGATTGTAGTCAGTAATGTTGACATCCATTAGTGTTTCAGACATCATATCCTTCAAGGATGTTATGTTACAACAAACCCTGTAACACCAGCAACTGTTTCAGTTTGTAACACCATTATGTGAGATATGTCCCTTTTTCTGCCCCCTGTCTCCCAAGTATGTCATGCTTTATGCTTTATCCAGATGTCTAGGAGTAAGAGATTCAGAGGTATGGTATATCATCATTTAGTGACTGCACTCTTGTATCATCTCAGGGACTTAGCAGACTCCTGGAAGTGGTATGCGGCAGTGGCCAAAAATATGGTCCCACACCCTGGACAGCCTGTAGAAATCTGTACAGTTGAGAGCTGTGTATGTCTGGCCATTTTTAACAGACTGCCAAGACTGTGTAGCAGTGTTGTGTGTAAATGTTTGTTGGGCTGAGTAGGGAGAGTAGCAGATGTCCGTGTCATAGACCCTTTTCTATCTGACTGTGCATGCTGCTACAGCTGCTGGTGGTCTATCAGGTGTATATGTTTGTAGAGGCAAACTGGGAAATGTCCTGTAACACCTTAAGATTCCCAGTAGACTGCGAGTCGGGCTAATATATGTTGGTGTAGTGTGTGACTGGCAATCAGGATATGTTTGTTCAAACAGTCGTACTCTACTGTACATTATGGGGTACTGGTATGTTGCTTTGACTGTAGTGCAATTGGTTGTGGGTGGACATTTTTGCACCAATATCTGCTTTTCCCTATGGTTCCATCCCTGTAGTGCATGAAATATTTAGAAATACATGGGTAATTCCCTAGAGCTGATCTGGGTTAGTGTTATGTTGCTCTTACTGTTGTTCAGAAGGTGCTGGGTGAAATGGTTGGCAGTTCTCAATGTTTTTTTTTGTTCTGTTACATGACTGCAGTCATACCTCTACACCGTCCAGATTTCTAGACACTGTCCAGATGCATGGCCCATATGTTTGATCTGTTCCCCATAACAGTTGTGGGTTTCTGACAATTCACTGGGATGATGTTGAGCACTGACATCAGTACGTAATGACATTCATTTGTGTTTCAGACCTGGAATCTATCAGGAATTATATGTTAAATCAAACTATGGTACTCTAGCAGACATCTAGGAGTATAACAGCCATATTTCAAAGTTGTCAATATTGTTCACCCTTTATCCCCCACCTTTGTCAGGCTTTTTGCAGATGTTTTGCAGTAAGAGGTTGGTTATCTATATATGTATATATATATATCTATATGTGTATATATATATATATATATATATATATATATATATATATGTATAAATATACATACATACATAAATTATATATATATATATATATATATATATATATATATATATATATATATATATATATATATATATATATATTATATATGTACACACACAAACACATACATATACACATATATGTATATGAGTAGTACGGATATATATTTTTCCATTATGTTAAATGACTGCAGTACATGATATGTTTGTAAAAATATTACAGATTCCTACAACTCAGATGGTGTAGAGGTACATTGCTGTAATTGTAGTGCATAGGGTCCTGCATTCAAGACTTGAAAGTGATGATATTTTTCATTAATGTTAAATGACCAGACTGCATGATATGTTTGTAAAAGCATTACAGACTTTCAGAGCTCAGATGGTGTAGTGGTATGTTGTTGTGATTATAGTGTACAGCACTCTGGGTTTGAGACTTGGCAGAGCTGATTATTTTGTTGCTGGACAGAACAAGGGTTGATGGAGACAGAGTGATTAAGGCAATTTTAAGCAATTGTAAGTGGGTTTATGTGGGTTTACGCAGAGCTAAGTGATGCTAAGAGACGGTTAAGCCCTCTTAGCTTCACTTAGCACCTCTTACTCCCACTTACACCCGTGCTAATTTTAATTGAAGAAAATAAAAAAGGGTGATAGGAAAGTGGTGAAATGGGGGCAAGCAGGGGGTAAAACATTAGGAAATCAAGCTGGAGATGTGCAGAATATGTGTAGGAAAGGACCATAGCTCTACATTTCCTCTGCAGCAACAGCTGTGAATAATGTGTAGTATTTGGAATTTACAGCCTCACACCCCAGAGGGAGGGGTGTTGGCAACAGACATTTGTAGGATAATTTGTGGGTACATGGATTAATTTCACTGTACATGTGGGTGAAATATAGAGCTATGTATAGGGCAATGATTTTTTTTTTTTTTTTTACGGGACAGATGCCTTTTTTTTTTTTAAGGTAAGAGTGGGATTTTGGGGAGGGGCTGTAGGTATGTTTAGGGAGGTAGGTTGGATAGGAGAGGTAGCATTTGTAAACAGAAAAGACACACAAGACAGCTGACAGGGCTGGTATATAACACATGAGGAGGGTAAACACCTTGGATGGGGAGGGTGGTTGGGAATAAGAGGCCCATGAGCACCCAAATGGATACGGTGGGACTGAGGTCTCCACCCATGGGCAGTCACCACTGCACCTTCATGGTTGCAAAGGTGGCTGCGCTGGGGCCTGGACAGGAGAGGTGGCCTGCCCCTCAAGATGCACCAGGTGGCCCTCCATCAGGTGCAGCTGCCCACCTAACTCTGAGCAGATGACACTGTGCACCATATCCCAGAACTGTTGGCAGGTGACGGGCTCCTCTCTGCGCCTGCATCCTGGGGGGGACTGCCCCGTCCCCTGAGGCAGTTTCACCGAAAGGTGGTGCAGGACCTGTGGAGGAGGATGTTCCAGGTTGGGTCCCAGACACACTGGGGTCCCACGGCACAGCCAGATGGGGTGGAACAGGCAGATCACCAGGATCTGCCTTCCCAAATATGCTATGGTGTTGTAGTTTTCCAAGATATTTTGGTTAGTCATGAACAACACATTTCAAAATTAGTTATAACAACATATGTGGGTGTGATCCCATAACCCAAACCAACATATTTGAAACAGTTGCATAGCAAATAGAACACATGCATGACTGGAACAACAGTAAGCATTTTAAGAGCATGCAAGTTACATTGATGGCAACAGGGCACCAATAATGATATTTGAACAGGGTATGTTAACATGCAACCAATGAAATATATGAACAATAATAGAACACATGTCCCAACAATAGGTTTTGAAAGCAACATAGCCGTAGTATATATATATATATATATATATATATATATATATATATATATATATCGATACATATATATATATATACACACACACACACACACACACACACACACACACACACACACACACACACACACACACACACACACACACACACACACATCTCAGTACCACTCCCTGGATTCAAACCATTTCTGGGTGTGCTAAAATGAACAATATTGCTATTTCCCATCAGACTGAGCTACTGGGGAACTGATGCTTCTTATTTGACTGATTTCTGACTAATACTCTCTGGGTTGGACAGTCTGACCTTGTAATCCTGAAATTCATGCATGGCAGATAGTTATTGTACCATGTATTACTCCTTTGAATTATACAGTCTGGAAAGCAAAGGTTAACACAAGACTGTAATGCATACTAACTGTTTCCCAGAACAGCCTCAGTTATGTCATGCTGTCAATGCCATGTTTGCTGTAAAGAACCTGTACACATTATATTTCTACAACAACATACCAGGGTAAACACAACAGTTTGTTGTATATTTTTATTACATTGAAATGACAGTTTTATTAATGGACATCCTGTGGATAAGTATTAGTGTGACAAACATGTTTTATTCATTATACACATTACACAATATACCTACTGGCAGTAAACAATGTAATCCTTCTACTTTATGGCATTATGTACTGCAAGATAGATCTGTACTCACCAGCCTGTCAGCACATCCTTGTCAGTCTGTCTGCATGGGCCTCAATGTTCATAGCCCTCTCTGCTGCAGCTGTAAGGGTGGGAAACAAACATTATGCATACCTGTCTATCACATACTCAGGCTAGAATTTGGTACAGCTATATCTGGGATACTTACAAACTGCTGGAGCATGCTGGTCCCGAACATCTTGGATCCATTGGGCCAAGATTTCCCCCTTCCTATGCTTTAAGTTTGGATAATGATGCCATACCTGCTCAGCAGTTCGGGGGTTTCCAGTAGTACTGGTGAGGTCGCGTGCCAGATGGTCCCAGGCCTCCACTTTATACTGACATCCCCGGTACTGGCCCTGCAGCAGTCTGTTGTCATGGTGTTCTATGAGGAGTGCAGCCATGACCATGGACTCCAGGATGCCCCAGCACTGCGTCTGAAAGTGCACTCTCTCTTCAATGCCAGACATGTTCCTGCAGAGATCAAACTAAAGAGGTTATGGCTGTATTTACGGCTGCGTGGTTTAAATAAGGCCATATTCTCAGTCTTTGCCATCATTAGACCATTTTGAAAATGCTGAGCACAGCTTAGCAACATGCAAACCCGCTAAGCTGGGTTGAACAGTGCTTAAAGGGGTAATTGCTGAGCATTGCTTATTAGTGTGCAAATCCATTTAGCTGAGCTGACTGCTGCTTAGCATTCAGATTTAAGCAATGCTTATACTGGCTTAGCATAGCTGAGCACTGCTAACCATTGCTCACTTTTCATTTTAGAAAAATATCAGTATAATGACTTAATTAACCATTACTGACATATTAGTGAGTGTATATGATTTAGTTTACATGACATCCATCTATGTGCTTTCATTACATTACCATGGGGTGTGACTATACTGTGAGGGACACTTGTGTATACATGGGTGATTTCACATGTTATATGCACTCAAACTTACATTTTAGACCAGCCACACTACCCTGGTTGACAAATATCAATGACTACATAATTTAATATTAAATTAATAATTTTAACACTGCTTTCCCATATAAAAATAAAGTGGCTACTTTGGTATTCATAGGTTCATTGTTTAGTACTAAGCTAACTGCCCTTGCGAGCCATTTTAAGCCTAGCCAATTATCCCTTGGAGACTCAAACCCTGCACCTTGTGTTTATAAGGCAAACACCTTAGCCATTAAGCCACCCTCCCAACCGTAAATGTTTGCAAGCAAAGCTGGGACTCTAACCATTATACTATCTCAGCTGTATATTTTTACTTATCTCCTATGGGATGTTTAAGCAATGCTGGGCAGAGGGCCATAACATGCACACCCGCTCAGCTACTCTTAAACATACCTTAGAATGGAAAAAAAAAAACAATTCATAAACCCACTTTATTTTCATGTATCTGTATTCCTTGTCAGTCACAGTATGGGTAATTGTAAAAGGACACATAGGGACAGATTTTAGTTATTGCTCTTACAAACTTAAGAAGTTTGACTGGTTTTCTAGCAGATCATTGGCAAATCACTCAAGGTTTAAGTCAGGACATACTGACAGACATTTGGATTTCAGACTTCATACCCTTCAGGACATCCGTACTAATGCAACTCTTTTATTCTATCGGCTTTCCAGATTTGTCAGTACAATATTTAAAAAGTGTCCCAGTTTTTGTGCCTTTGTCCCCCCATTATTTATGGCTTTGTACAGCTTTCTTGCTCTAAGAGGGTGTGAAGTATGTGAGGCAGGCATCTGGGCATTATGCAGAAACCTGTACAGTTGACGGCTATGGCCGTATGGCACTTTCAAATGGCATACATATATGTTTCAGTCTTCATACCCTGCAGGAAGTCCGTGCTACTGCAAACCATTTATTCTATCAGTTTTCTGGGGTTCTCAGTGCAATATTTAGGGAATGTCCCTATTTGTGTGTCTTTGTCCCCCATTTATTTATGGCTTTATACAGCTTTATTGCTCTAGGGGGTTGAGAAGTGTGTGAGGTAGGCATCTGGGCATTCTGGGGACCCCTGTTCAGTTGATGGCTAAGGCTATATGGCACTTTTACAATGCAGGTGGTGTGTGACAGAACCTGTCACACACCCTCTGCATTGTTTCTTGCTCCCCTGGCTATGTCAATGTCCGTGGACACTGAAATACTTATTTTATTTAATTTCAGTGTCCACAGACACTGAAATACTTTTAAAAAGTGCAGTATGGCACTTTCTGAGTTCAGGGGGCATGTTAGATGCGTGTGCACTGCTTAGACACATCCCCTGCACTCAGTGTCTGAATAGCCGTAACAGTAGCGCACCTTCATTAATATGCAAGGCGCGCTACTGCTATGGCAACGCTTGCATGGGTACAGTCCTCTCTATGTCAGAATATTGCTATTCTGACATGGAGTTTACTGAATTCTGGCGATAGTATAAATTATTCTGAGTGTTTGCTTTGGTCTGTTCCTTACAGCAAAAAATGAATCACAACATTTTTTTATTTTTATAACCCATTTATTAGGACCATTACACTTATCACTTTCCAGCATTTTTGCACGATTTTTAAAATGTATACAGGTTTAATACATTCTAACTGACAAAACATGATCCTTACTCTTATTCCCACAGACTTTACTAAGGCTAAACAAACATTAATAGACACCCTCTAAGTTTTCCTTTAATCACAAATTTTCTCTCCCTATTCTTAACTGTGGTGGTGGTGCTGCGCTAGCCTTGTTGACTCACAGTAAGATGTTGTCCTGTTCGATTCTCAGATAGAGCGTCTTCTGTGTGGAGACATGCGTGAATGGGCGCACCTTCGTTGAAGGTTGTGTGTCAGAGCTGGCAACTCAGCACGTAAAAATATACTGCCAATCATTAGCAGACCGGAGTTCCGCTGTGGCGACCCCTAACCGGGAAAAGCCGAAAGACACAACAACATTCTTAATAATTATTGGTAAGTTCAAATGAAGACAGTTCCACCTTGCCCTGTATTTATTTTACATTATTTTATTTTATTTTATTTTATTTTACTATTTTATATGTTTTTATGTTTTCATTTATCTTTTATTCTTTATTTGTTAGTTTTTAATTTATATTAAGTTTATTTGCTAGTCCTTATTTTCCTACCCCCCTTAGAGACTACACACTATTTATTTGTTCATTTATCCTCTTTTAATAGAACTTTAATAGAACAAATGTTGGTAATTTAAGTCTTTTGTTTAGCTCCCTTCATAGGGTGGCCATGGTGGTGCAGTGGTTAGCATTGCCGCCTCACAGCAAGAGGTTCTCCGGTGCGATCCTCGGCTGGGAATCCTTTTGTGCGGAGTCTGCATGTCCTCCCTGTGGTCGTGTGGCTTTTCTCCGGGTGCTCCGGTTTCCTCCCCCATCCCAAAGACATGCTGTAGGTGGATTGTACACTCTAAATTGGCCCTAGGTGTGAGTGTGTGCATATGTGTGCCTTGTGTGGAAGGTTGGGCGCTGGGCTGGCAACTCGACACCGTAAAACTCCACTGCCAATTATGAGCGGACAAGGTGATCCACTGTGGCGACCCTTAACCGGGAAAAGCCGAAAGAAGAAGATTTAGCTCTCTTCATTCTGATACAGATTTTCTAACAGCTGTAGCATTGCATATATCACATATTTTCCACATACATGGCTTCTAAGACTCTTATGTGTCTATTTCTAAAGTCATGCACCTGCTAAGTTTTCTCTCCCCCTTCCTTTGACACACAACCATGCTTTTCATTGCTTTTTACCTTTTGGGAAGCTCTTTTAACTTGTATTTGCCTTTAGCATTCATTTTTATAAATAATAATAATGATAAGGTCCATTTCTATATATTACCCAGAATCCTCTGATATTGGTTCCCACAGCCATAACAGTCTATGAGCTCACTTTACAGCTAATTATAGACCTTTACCCATAAACCCACTCTGTTCTCTCCTCTCAGCTAATAGGGGACCCCTTACTCAAGATTCCTGTTTCCTGCAACCTTTAGATTGCACGATCCAGGGTTGCAAGCGACTAACACTAAAAGAACACACTGGAGCGCATCCCTTAAAATCCATAATCCTTAAATGGTTAATGAAACATTTAGACGTCACACTTTTAAAGCATGAACACAACAACAGCAAATAAATTAAAGTTCCGGACACCCAACCAGCTCATCCATTATATTGCTTTTATGAGTTTTTCAAATCTAGTGCTTCAATTTAGGTAGATCTGAAGAAGCTATTTGCAAAAGTAATGTTAGAACCACTTACAAATTAAGACCTTATTTTTCATTCATTTATTTCTCTTTCATCTTCGTATTTGTTCAATTTTTTCAATCTCCTCAATGTATGATATTAATTAGTTTGGAGACAAGGCAACGGTTTGGAAATCCAGATTTTCATAAGATCAGCATTGGTTTCATCTTTTATCCTACATGTTATTTTTGTGACTACTGTTATTGGTTTGTATTAAAGATTACTAAATGGTAGAATGTTGATTGGTTGTTACTGAAATTTTAAAGTCAGTTCAGTACGCTGGACTGTAGTTGAATGTTGGCTTGCCACATGGCTTTCACTTCAAACTTCTTAAGGCAGAAAAGCATTGGCTACTTCTAAACTTCTGCAACCAATGTTTTACTCTTGTTTAAACCCCTCCTTCCACATGCCCACATTCCTAGCTGTTACTTTGTAAGAAACAACTGGAATGTTTTTTACAACACTGTAATTCAGCGCTCATCTGCCATTAAACCAGTTTTAAGACTACAGTTTCCTGTGTCTTTATTAAGGAACTGCCCACTGATTTTTTTTGTTGTATTAATTAATAATAAGACATAATACTAATTGTGATAGATGATGCTCAACTTGGTTTACTGTGGAAGCAATTTGTAACTTTGAACACTTGAGTTTTTCCTTAGGCTTGTGCAACCAAAGCTAGCCACGTTTTTTTAGTCCCTAACACACAAGGACTTTACCATCTTGATTTTTCCTCAGTTTTATTTTTGACTTTGGCATCCCAACGAGTTGGGTTGCTGAAGTTTTTTGATAGTCTTAGCCCTGGTTCATCAAAGAACCCAAAAGGTGTTCATCATTTTATTTACACTAGTAACATGGTTCATTTCCAACCAATCAAACATTTGACTAAATTTATACAAACTATATCATTAGGGTTTCACACTCTAAAACACACCATAAGCCCATAAAACACAGTCTCCAACCTTTTTTGTATGAAGGACCAGTTTCATGTAAGACAATTTTCCACGGACCAGCCATCGTGCGCACATAATAAAGTGCATAATACTTATTTATTTATTTGACATTTGTTTACCAGAGCGGCCAAACTGGACTAGAAGTCTGTTTTCAGCCGAGACCCAGGAAGAAAAGCTTCAAAGAGCAATAAAAAGAGAATTGGAAATAATTACCAAAAAAAGTGTACATTTTGCTTAACAGCATAACATCAATCTACTATGGTCAATAGGTACATAAACCTAATGGCAACCTTATTGACTTTCTAAGTTTATAACAGCAATATTTAAAATATGTCTCTATTATTTGGCTCTGTCCAGCATACCTCTCAACTTTTCAAATTTTTGCAGAATGCCCAGAATTTTGCCTCATATTTTTGGTCTGTTTCTCATAAAATTGTTGTTTTCTAGCAAATCACTGGCAAATCATTGAGGTTTGAAGTCAGAAAATAATAACAAACAGTTGAGTTTCAGACTTCATACCCTTCAGAAAATAAATGATAATGCAAAACCTGTATTTCTAACTACTTTCTAAGTTTGTAAGAGCAGTACTTAAAGGTGTCCCTATTTCTGGGTCTTTGTCCCCCCATTATTTTTGACTTTGTCCAGATTTCTTGCTGTAAGAGGTTGAGGGTATGTGTCCAGATTTACTGTGTGAGTGGTTGAGTGGTATGGTCGAGAGGTATATAAACCTAATAGCAACCTTACTGGATTTCGGTTTATAAAAGTAATATTTAAAATCTGTCCCTATTATTTGTGGCTCTGTCCAGATTTATTGTGCAAGAGGTTGAGTAGTATTGTCTAGAGGCACACAAACATCATTATTGCTGCTGTGCCAGGGATCACACTCACTCTTCACTCTCTCTCTCTCTCTTTCTCTCTCGCTTTCTCATGCACATGAACAGACACACACACACACATGGACTCTTCTGCTTTCATCCATGCAGTCACTCACACACGCAGACAGGAACACACACACACACACACACACACACACACACACACACACACACACACACACACACACACACACAGAGTCTCTTTTTCATTCACTCACACACGCAAACAGAAATATACACGCACAGTCTCTTTTGCTTTCATGCATGCATTCACTCACACATGCAGAAAGAAACATACATACACACACACACAACACACACACACACACACACACACACACACACACACACACACACACACAACTTTTGTCGGTTTCCTTGATTTTTATTTTACACTCATTATCAGCAAAAGTGCTGCTTAGAAAGTGTAAAATTATGTCTCAGTCATTCGCACTGTTCATACTCTCTCACACACACATACATTCTTCTTTCATGCACGCATTCATTCACACACGCAGACAGATACATAAACACATTCATACACATACATACACACATTCATTTTTATGTTTTATTCTGTGCCTGGCGGCCCGGTACCAAATGATCCACGGCCCTGTACCAGTCCATGGCTGGTATGCTGACATAAATATTATGTGTAGCTAGTAAATGCTAAACATTTGTCCATATTTACCTCCTGGCCTGTGATTTATATATCAATGCAGAATCAAGTCCTGAGAAAATAAGAATTTTTTTTTAATTTTGACTTCTGTTACTGTGATCATGAAATCTTCTCAGGCTTCAAGAGAAACAGGGCTTGCCACCCAGCAGAGTAAACACTGGGTCAAATTCCATAACATTTGCTGTCTTCAGCATAGTTTGCCAAGCTCCACACAAAAGTTGCAGCTATCCAGATAATATGCCTCATTGTATGGAAAATAACTCATCGCAAAATAGATTTATTCAGCAATGCCTGTGCACTCTCAAGGAGTCATGTAAAATGTGTGTGTCAAGAAAAGTTTTCATACACAGAGAGGTGCCTTACCAATCCGCATCTACAGAAATTATACAAGTTCAGTACACCTTACAAAAATTACTAAAGGAATAGACGTGCAGCAATCTGTCTAGGAAATGACAAGTATCCACAAAAAATATGGATATCATTGTTGTCTAGGAAATGACAAGTATCCACAAAAAATATGGATATCATTGTAATTCATACATGGCTATATATAAATGCAATCATCCGAATTTACAGAATCTGGGAGTTCAAAATGGCCGCTGTTCTGTGAGCACTGCTATCACCTAGGTCTCTGATATACCCTGGATTAAAACAAACCCAGAAGGCAACGCAGAATTAATAATACAGAAATAACTGTAGATATTTACTGCTAATATCATCCAGCAAACAAAAGAGGAAGAAAAATTGACAGATTCAGCTCAGAAACAGCAGGATTAACTAAGATTTCTGAATAACAGCTTAAGCTTTGTGCTACTAAGCCCCTGCATCTGACTGCAAGATTGGTAAAACACTATACAGCAAGATGTCAAAAGAGGAAAATAATATGGAAACAACAACAACTAAGACCAAATTCTCAGTACTAGCCTCACCTGAGAAAGACACAACTTCAAAAAGACAAAAGACAACTAAACAAACTGACAACTCTAAAACTACAAATAAATCCAAGACAGCCCAGCCAGCTAATCTGAAAGACATAAAATCTGCCTTATTACCTATCCAGCAAGCAATAAAGGACTTATCATTACAATTTCAAACCTTTGGTGACTCTTTAGCCAAATAATATCCAGAATGGAAAAATCTGAGTCCAAAATAATAGAAAATGGAATAGAAATAGACTCTATTTCTCAAAGAACTGATGCCCATGACAAAGAAATATAAAACTTACAAGCAAAAATAACAGACCTAGAAGCAAGATCCTGAAGGAACAATATCATCATCAGAGGAATACCTGAAACTGTACTTCATAACAATCTAATACCAACAATCAAGCAAATAATAAATTCCCTGCTAAAGGAACCTGAAGAAATGCAACAGATAACAATAGAGAGAGCCCACAGAGCCCTGAGGGAAATGCAAACACCACTGAAACCAAGATCTGTCTATATTAAAATATTAAACTGCCAAGATGTAAATAAAATCATACTGGCAGCAAAGAAAAAAGGCACACTCACCTGGAATAATAATAAAATCTCCTTTGCTCAAGACCTCCCAATACAAATAAGACAAGCAAGACAACTACTATCCCCATACTGCAGGTTCCTAATAGAAAAAAAAATCAAATTCCAGATGAACTATCCAAATCAGTTAATCTTCTACATCAAAGTGGTTAAATACATAGTTGCTAACCCCAAAGAGGCAAAAGAGACATTACTGGCTGTTTTCAAGCAAATTCCACCTTCAGAAGTGAAATAAATCCACAAAAAATGATAAAGGACCCTTGGGTGAAAAAACAACCCCATTCATAAGCACTCTGGCTGGGATCTTTCCCTTGCTGTCTAGGCCCTTAAATCCATGATGTGAGCCATGAGGAACACAGGAAAAGGAAGTACACCCTGCGTAGGAACCAAAAATCAACTGCCGTTTCCAATGCGCGAATATAGGAAGGAACCTCCTCCTGGGACATTGGTCTGCAAAATCAGTCCCCTTACGATTTTGAGGGCTCCATTAAGAACAGTCAGACAAAATGGATTTCAGCAAGCTCCAAAAGATTTTACTGCCTGAAAAATGAAAATTGATCTGCACCAGCTAAGAGAAGAAAGCTGCACCATAGATGTCAACCAACCTGCAAGCAAAACCTTGAAGAAATAAGGTACTGTTGAACTGAACCATTCACTAAAACAGTACACCCAGTACTGTGTAGGTGAATGAAAATCCAGCCTTAAATAATAGGCAAGAAATAATCTGTCAGAAACAGGCTAGCTCATATATTAATATTGGGGAAAAAAAGGAAAAAAATTGTTAAATGTTTTATGTAAATACTAGAAATGTGTTAAAAGATCCTGGAGAGAAGTAATCTCAAGAAAATAGTAAAATAACCTAACAATCTTGGGGTATTGTAAATATAGCCTTAATATGTTAACTATAGCAGAAGGACTGTTTGGCTAAGCTGTTTTTTTTTTTTTTTTCTGTCTCTCTATACTTCCTACTTCTGATAAATAGGTGCCAAGTATATATTTTATAACCCACACAGATTGCTGTGGAAAAACATTACAGGCACCAAAGTAGGCCAAAATCTGAATAAATAAAGGGGAGGAAAAAGAAGTCAAATGAAAGAAAAATGTAAAAATGACAAGATTGATTGTTTAACAATATTACTATGGTACATATATTGCTATAATTTACTGAGGACTGTATATTAATAAGTTGTTTTAAAAATACTATTAGAAAGAATTAGTCACAAGACAAAAACAATACATGCTGTACCTTAAATGCAATACTGTCATTGTATAAATAGTATGTTGGAAGAGACTAGGGATATTAAGCAGCAGTGTTTGTTGAGGGAACTAGTTTGTTCAGCTTTGTCCACATTGTTTATAGTAACACAGGGGGGATAATATGGGTTAAATCTATATCTAAAAAGAAAACACATTCCAAGATTAGACGTAAAGGTAAACCATATAACGAACCTTCACCCCCCCCCCCCGATTATTCCTGGCCCAGGGATATAGTGGTTAGGCACAGAGTAGGGACGGGGATAAATAGATGCTTTCCTAAACCATCACACAGTAACACATACAAAACTAGCAAAACAAAACTAATATACATGACATATCTAAGGAATACACCTAATAAATAAATGTGGGAAATAGAATCATGGAATGTTAAAGGGCACCAAAACAAGAAGAAAAGAAAACTATTCTTACACCTTACATTAAAAACCACAGCCAACCTCATAATAATACAAGAAACACACTTGACTGCAGAGCAATGGGCAGAAATTAGCAGAAAGAAATGGATAAGTCAAATCATAGCTTCAGAGGGGAAAACAAACAGTGCTGGGGCCACCATAATAATTAAAAAACAATTTAAGGAAAAAATACTTAAAACCAAAGCTGACAAGGGGGGAAGATGGTGGTATGTAACATTTAGTAGTCCTACAATACCAAAACCTATAATGGTATTTAATGTTTACGCACCCTGTAATAACCAACAACACTTTTTTATGTCATTATATCCAACCTTAAACCAATTTAAATATCACTACCTAGTGACTGGATATGACTGGAACACGTATCAAAACCCAAAAAAGGATAAATCTAATCTGACCAAATCACATAATAAACAAGCCACATTAGCCCTTAATGAACTCAAACAAGATTTCAAACTATTTGACCCTTTTAAATATGGGAACAGTGCAGATAAAACAGGGAAATTCACATTCTATTCGCAATGCCACAAAATGTGGTCAAGGATAGACTTCTTCTTAATCTCTGACATATTCATTAACATGGACCAACAATAACTATACATACCAGGTTCTTTTCAGATCACTCCAAAATCACACTGAACATTAACTGGGACAAAAAGATATATTTAGAGAATAGGGGTCATAATTGGTCATTAAACCCTAATTTACTTTCCAAAATGGATGTAATAAAAGAAACAGAAGCAATACTAAAAATAGCTCTTACAAATATCACTAACTCCAAAGTACCAACTGACATAGAATCGGCTGCAACCAAAGCACACATTAGAGGATTGTTTATCAAAAAAGCAGCATACTATAAAAAAATACAACTGAAAGTGGAGCATATACTGAAAGGGAAAATAGAGCACCTTGAAAAAGAACTAATAAATAACCCTAAGAACCAAACAGAAGCAGAACTTTTAAAACTGCAAAGGGATCTATATATGTTAGAAACCAGGAACCTATCTTTTTATGAAGCTAGAATGTTAGCCACTTATGCAGAAGAAGCTCAAATACCATCTAGAGCTCTGGCCAGAATTATCTCCCAACACAAAAATGCCTCCAATATATCAGAAATAAACTGCAGAGACAAAAACTACACAAAAATGAAGACATTATTAAAACATTTGAACAAATATACTCTGAAATATATGGAGCACAAATACTACAAACCTCAAAGGAAGATCGAACTCTTTTCCTTCAAAAACTGAAATTCCCTAAACTCAATTTAGACCAATAAAAAAAACTAACTGAACCGATATCCATCAGTGAAATTATTACAACAATCAAACACTTAAAAGTGCATAAGGCTCCGGGTCCGGATGGACTCACATCAGAATTTTACAAAGCATTTTCCCCCTTGATAGCCAAACTACTATACTATACACTGAATTACATAATAAACTATAAAATAAATGATATCCACTTTAATGCCTCTAAAACCATCTTTATATTAAAAGAACACACAGACCCCAAAAACCCCAACAGCTACAGACCCATCTCCCTCTTAAATATAGATACTAAAATATTTACCACTATACTTGCAAACAGAATGAAAAATCTGATAGAGAAAATCATCACCCCAGAACAATCCGGTTTTACTCCACATAGACAGACTAGTGACAATACATTAACATTAGATGCACTAATATCCTATGCTAACCGATACAATATCAACATCTACACAATGGTAGTGGATGCCCACAAGGCATTTGATAGGGTTAACCTAGAATTCTTACTCCAAACACTACCCTACTTTAATATACCCACTAACTTCATTCAGATCATCCAAACTCTCTATAGCAACCCATACACATCTCTATATATAAATAAAACTTGGTCAAATAGGATCCTAATAAAAAATGGAACAAGACAAGGACACCCATTATCACCCTTCCTGTTTAACCTATACCTAGAACCACTCTTTCTATACATTAAACAAAACACATACCACAATCCTCCAACACACAACTTCAAAATATACCTCACTGCATTTGCGGATGATCTGAACATATACTGCACTACACCAAATTCGGATATAAACAAAATAATAATTGCAATTGAACATTTCTCGACTATGTCTAACTACAAACTAAACCTCAGTCAAACTAATATTTTCCCCTTAAAAACACCCAAACTCATCTCACTAATACCATTGTTAAACACAATAAAAATAAAAGAAGAAACTAAATACCTGGGAATCACCTTTTTCCAGAATAACAAAGACTTCTACCAACACAATGTAAACCTTAAATGGCAAAATATAATGCAAGACTGTAAAAGATGGAACAACCTAAAACTACCATTTTTGGCCAAAGTATCAATAATCAAAATTAACATTTTACCTAGACTAATGTATATATTCATGACATCACAGACAACAATACATAATAAATTCTTCAAACAAATTCATACCTTCCTAGCAAAATTTATATGGGAACCCAAAAAAACAGAATCTCCTATCCAAAATTAACACTCCCCAAAAGCAAAGGAGGACTAAATCTACCAGATTTTAAAATGTACTACTCGATCATTAACACTAACAGAATATTAAGAATAGCTGAACATAACCCATCAGTGGAAAATTGGTCTCCTCTTTGGGTGACAATCTATTATAGATATATTAAAGCTCTAGGTTTCAATCCCAAAGCACTTCCATTCCTGAAGCAGAAAGAAATACAAACTTATAACATTATAGAGCCCTTAAAACATTCTATCAACTTAGTGCAAAAACTGTTTCAATTCTTGAACCTTAGACAAGCCATGACAATACTGCAACCCCTTCACAAAAACCCAAATTTAAAAATAAACAATAAGATGCTGGACTTAGTCCCTTTTCCCAGACTGAAAGATAAAACAATCCAAGATATTTATCCCTACCTTATCTGTTCAATACAAGAAATGAGGACCAACTTAAACCTCCCTAAATCACACATAATAATCCTAAGACAAATTAAAGAACTGTGTTCCAGTTACCTCCAAAATGTTACTATGACCAATAGTGGCATAGAAACTTGTAGCAGGTTTTGGACTATTATCACAACAAAGAAAACTATTACTAATTCATATAAAATGATAAATGAAATCAAATACCAGAAAGACCTCCTCTTCTCTAACTTGTGTCTTTTGGCTTTTCACGGTTAGGGGTTGCCACAGCGGAACTGCGGTCCACTAATGATTGGCAGTAGATTTTTTTACGTGCCAAGTTGCCAGCCCTGATGCACAACCTTCAACGAAGGTATGCCCATTCACGCATGTCTCCAAACAGAAGATGCTTTCGCTGAGAATCGAACAGGACAGCATCTTACTGTGTGGTGACAACGCTACCTCAGCACCACCACCGCAGTTTGAAAAATTAAACCATCCATAGATGATAAGCCAGGCAATCAGTCTAACACTGAAGATTATACTCCTCAAAAAGTTAGCATACACTCAGCTCATGATCAATAATAATGCTTATTTTACATGTGCAATCCTACACAAATTTAAC
This sequence comes from Protopterus annectens, assembly GCF_019279795.1. Classification (NCBI taxonomy): domain Eukaryota; kingdom Metazoa; phylum Chordata; order Ceratodontiformes; family Protopteridae; genus Protopterus; species Protopterus annectens. The sequence continues at coordinate 811,067,095 of NC_056749.1, read as the reverse complement.
ACATCAAAATCACCTTTCTGACCACACTGTAAGGACCAGATAGCTGACTTAATCCATGTATTTTGGAGCTGTAAATGTGTCTATAAACTCTGGAACTCTCTCAAGGTACAATTACAAAAAATGGGTTATCAAACATCAACATGAACTTGGGAATTCACTCTATTACACATTCTCTCACCCAACATACCAAGAAAACAAGCAAATACACTTTTAACAATGTTCCTACTAATGAAACTGTATATAGCTTTTAAATGGCTTGAAATGATAAATATATCTTGGGAGGGTTTTAAACAAGTAGCTATACAACACCTTTTAGCTCATAAAATAGTAATAGATAAAAGAAACAAAAACATGAAATCCAGAGAAATTTGGGAACAAACCTTTAATATCATATTAGCATAATTCATCACACAGCAACTTAGAAATATACTATAATGGAACCAAGGAACACATACAAGTTCAGATATTAAATATTGTGAATGTATATACTGTCTATATAACTGTGGAGCTAACAGTGAAAGCATCTATTTACATAGTGTAGATAGATATGTTGTACGACCTATATCTGTGGTATTTGACATCAATGTATAACATATATATATATATATATATATATATATATATATATATACACGGTCATGTTGTAAGATGGTTTTTATTTGTGACATTTATTATAGTCATGTTGTAAGATGGTTTTTTATTTGTGACATTTATTATAGTCATGTTGTAAGATGGTTTTTATTTGTGACATTTATTATAGTCATGTTGTAAGATGGTTTTTATTTGTGACATTTATTATAGTCATGTTGTAAGATGGTTTTTATTTGTGACATTTATTATAGTCATGTTGTAAGATGGATTTTATTTGTGACAATTATTATAGTCATGTTGTAAGATGGTTTTTATTTGTAACATTTATTATAGTCATGTTGTAAGATGGTTTTTATTTGTGACATTTATTAATGTAAAAATAAAAATTATTGAAAAAAAAATGAAAGGATTAAGCATAGAGGATAGCTTTGTTACTTCACAGCAAGAGGTTCTCTGGTTTGATTCTTGGCACTGGTACCTTTTGTGTGGAGTCTGCATGTCCCCCCTGCATTCATGTGGGTTTCCTCTGGGTGCTGTGGTTTTCTCCCATATGCCAAAGACATGCAGAAGATGGATTTGATACTCCAAATTGCCCATAGGTGTGAGTGTGTGGTATGGAAGAGCAGCCTTGGCAGGGCTAGCCACTCTGGGGGTGTGAAACTTAACTCTAGATTATTATCACTGTTGAAGTGACACCCCAACTCTATGTGCAATAATGGAAAGGGAAAGGGTTGTAGATGGATGGATATATCTATGTATATATATATATATATATATATATATATATATATATATATATATATATATATATCTGTGTGTGTGTGATTGTGTGATTTAAAAATCTAGTATAAATATGTGTGCGCATTTTGGAGAGTAATTTCAACTATGGCATGCATTGAGTATGTACATCTAGTCCCATGACTCTGCATTCTGAGCACCAGGTTGACCATACATTTTGCTTTTTCTGCTACGGATCCTGCCCATAATGATGCTGTCCCTGCTTGTAATGCATTGTGCTGGATGTCATAAGTTATGAGGCTTTGATAAATGAGTAGCTGCATATCTATGTCACAGAAAAATAAAATAAGCATCTAAACAAATCCTACATCATAATATGTGCAGAATTAGAACTCTGACAGCATAACATTCCTATGAACTTACTAGTTACCTGATATGACGGTTAAGATGCAGAGAACAGCAGCTGGTGGCCATGGTAGAGTCTGGGCCTTTATTTACAGAAGTGTAGGAGGAGCGCATGACAGGAACAGGACATTGGTGTGTGTGTGTGTGTGTGTGTGTGTGTGTGTGTGTGTGTGTGTGTGTGTGTGTGTGTGTGTGTGTGTGTGTGTGTGTGTGTTGTGCGTTTTCACAAGCAGAGCTCTGTTTCAGTCTTACCTCTCTCATTTTGGTTCATTTTTGCCTTCATTTTTGGTCTTGTTACTCAGTGAGGATTGCAGTAAGTCAGTAATGCCCGTCATTACAGTTTCATAGTTTTTTGTTCAGAAAATGCATGTCTGCCTCCCATCTGTACCGACATTTGCAGAACATTCCCGATATTGCTTTATATTGCTATTTCCCTGTAAAAGCTTTTTTATTTTTCTGGTAAATCACTCGTGATTACGCCAGTTAATAATGCCATCTATTAGAGTTTTGTAGTTCTCATTGCGCAGAAAAATCATGTTTATGCAACACTGGTTGTTCTTTCAATATTTTAAATGAATTAAAGTTGTATGCCATTATCTGTCACCGATTTTGTAGAATGCTGCTGATTTTGCCTCACATTTTGTCCTTTCATACATTAAATTCTTCATTTTCTGATAAAACATTGTTGTTTACAGTCAGTCAATAATGACAGTCATTGTTTTGTTCAGAAAATGCACTTCCATGCAACAGCTGATATTCTTTTAAGCTATGTTGCTAAATTAGCAGCTGTGCAAACAGCAGTAGGGCCAGCTCAGATTTGTAAGACATTGCAATATACACACTCAAAAGTCTAAAAATCATAATAGCATCTGCCTGTACTCTGTGTAAATTGTTAAATTGTGACCCTCAGTCCAAGCATTATCCAAAAATATTTCATATCATCTACAGTTTAGAATCGGTATGAAGGTATACCTCTCACACGAATAATCCTGCACTTGAATCAACCACGTTATCATGTCCCTTTCTTATTCTACATCTCATCCTGTTTAAGATATTCAGTTCCCAAGAAATCATACCTATCAATATATTGACATATATATGTACTGCCTTTGTACCAACACCATTAGTAATTCCCCACCTCATGTCAACAATGAAACAAATATATTAAAATTCAAACACTTTAACTACGATAATCTGCTGGTTACAGATCTCAGGCGAATTTAACAGCTTAAATAAATTATGCATGTTAGCTGTTAGCGTACTATTGTTACAACTGGAGTGTGCACAAACATAGAAAAAATAGTACCTACCGCATGTGCTGCCAATGTGTGTGAGCTTTACTTTACAAATGTTATACAATGTCTGTCACATGACGATCATCTGTTCAGTTATATAATAATGAGTGTCACAGAATATTTTTACTGATAATTCATTTGAATATATGTAATTTTGAACTTTTCTCTCCATACCTCCACTGAAAATAAACTTTGTCCAATTGAACATTGTCTATTGAACATTCCCAAGTCTAATTCTCTTTCACAGTTTTATTTATTTAATTGCTTTTATTTGCTGGGAATGTTTAATAGACTTTGTCCAATTGAACATTCCCATCAAATAAAGGCAATTAAATAAATAAAACTGTGAAAGAGAATTAGTCTTGTCTGGTAGTAGAGGCTCTAAGATGACCTACTCCCTGAAGTCAAAAGAACATGATTTTATGTCTTCCACCTTCATTTGCTTACTCTGTGACCTTGAGCAAGTCTGATAGCCAAACATTGCTCCTGGGTCACCCATGAAAATGGACACTTTGACCAGTGCATTTACTTGGTTAACAAATAGATAAAATAATAATACTAATTAAAATCTGTCTGTTTTGGGCCTTTGTTCTCTCATTATTACTTTTTTTACTTCCTCTCCCTGTAACTAACCATCAGTTGTCAGAAGCTCCTCTCTTTGTCCAACGGGTCTTCTTGACCTGCCTTAGCCTCTCCCATTTGGGCCAGTGAGGAGACCGATAACATTGATGCATTGCTACTTCGCTAGAGGTAAGTGCGCCTTATCCATTTCCTACCCTGTAGTAACCTTGTGAGCTCCACAGTTGCTGGCCTCAGGGGGTGCATTCATGCTTCCAGGCATAGGCAACCTCTCAACTGAGTGGTACGCAGCTTATGCAGCAAGAAGCTCATCAGGTTTCTAATTTTGGTTATTATTTATTTTTATTTTACATTTCTTTACTGGGAAAGTCTGGTTGGACACGTCCTTTTTCAGTGGAGGCCCTGGGAGAAAAGCTCCAGTTAATACATCTACATAACAATTATTAATAGCATCCAGAATGGTGGTAATACATATCAAAGTTATGCACATCATGGTAGCACTGGTAGTGGTTGCATTACACAACATAATTGTGTCTGAAATACATCAATAGGGTATAAGAAAGCAGTAGTTTGTAGTTTATAGGTGTACAGTCTGTTATGCACGTGGGAATTATACAATCAAATAGAGCTTTGGAGGTCTTTTTATGCAGGCATGAGATAATGTAGCTAGTGGGGGAGTGAAAGATTGCGATATGAATAATGTGATAAAGTGTATGATAGTAGCCTACATGTGGGAAATTGGAGGTAGGTAATGTTTTGGTGTTAAAAATAATAGTTTTATGTACAAAACTGGGTAAGAAGTTGTGTAGAGGAGTAGGCTGTCATTTGGGGACAGAGCATGAGCAGTGTGACTTGCTAAGGAGGTGTTGTTTTAGACTGCTTTTGAATAGAGGTAAAGATGTTATGGAGGTAATGTCTATTCCGAGTTTATTCCAGATTTTACCATTGTAGTTGGTGAATAAGGAATCACCCACTCGGTTTTTGGATAAGTAGGTTTTTATTTGCTGTTTGTTGGTGGAACGTAGTGGTCTATTGGTTACATATGGTTGTAGAAGGGTTTGTAAGGATGGTATTTTGTCAGGATTTGAATGGAGTTTGTGGGCCATTCTTAACTGTGTATAGTGTCATAGGTGGGGGAGATCTAGCCAGTTAAGATGCTTAAGGGCGAGGCAGTGGTGTGACCTGGTTGGTAAACTGGTGGCATATCTTGCTATTTTATTATAGCAGGATTCAAGTTTTTGTAGTTCCGATTTCTTGAGATTAGTGAGAATGGGGGTGGAGTATATTAAGTTGGATATTAAATGAGCTTGGGCAATAGCTATGTTGGTGTTTTGGTGAAGTAGAGTTTGTTTCTGTATAATGTACCTAGTCTTTTATGAACCTTTTTTCACTGTTTGGGAAATGTGAATATCAAATTTAAGTTTGCAGTTGATTTCAACCCCTAACAGTTTAGTGTGTGGTGATGGGGTGATGATGGTATTCTTAATTGAAGAGATGGAGAAGGTGTTTAGGGGGTGGTTTGGTTAGGGAGAAAGACCATTAGTTTGTTTTTTTTTATAGTTTAATATTAGGTTAACATTTGTGAGCCAGGACTCTACATCATGGAAGGCTTTTTGAGGTAGGGTTGTAGATCCAATAGAGAGGGTCAGAGCAGATGACTGTGGAGTCATCTGCATATTGGATGAGTGATGCATGTGTGGTTGATAAATGGAGTTTGTTAGTAAATATGGAGAATAGAAGTGGGCCTAGGATAGAGCCTTGAGGCAGTCCTAGTGTGACAGATAGTAAGGGTGATAGAGTTTGGTGCCGTGAGACTTCTTGTTGCCTACCTGTGAGGTAATCTTGGAACCATGCTAGAGTGGAGTTTGAGAAATAGAGGTCATTGAGGGTATTTAGTAGGTTAGTATGAGAGACCATGTCAAATGCTTTTGAAAGGTCAAGGAAGATAGAAGAGACATAGTTGTTTCATTATTGCAGCAAGCCTAGGCTCCTTCCTTCATCCAGGGTGGACGAAGCAGTACTGGCTACTCGTTCCCATCCTCCCACCAGTCTGGTCTCCCCAATTCTCATGATACCCATTGTACATGGGTTGTCTGGGTCACAAAAATGTGTGATTCTCAGTAAACGGCTGCAGACAGTAGTCATTAAATTATGGCAGGTATGTCACTTCAGATGTCGTATGCTTCAGTAAAATGCTTGTTATTGCAAAGTTTGTTTTCTAATAACTTTTTAAATATAATAGACAACTCTTAAAATCTATTCCTGATTTTCAGTTTTGTCTGTGACTTTTGAGCTAAGAAGCTGAAAGAGTGAGTAGCTGCAGTGGGTTGTACTATATGGATCTGACAGCAGTGAGCTGGGATATATTTCTGTGCCATTATTTTTGCACTGCATAATTCTGACAGCAGTGAGCTGGGATATATTTTTGGGCCATAATTGTTGCACTGCATGGTTCTGACAGCAGTGAGCTGGGGTATATTTCTGTATCACATTGTTTTCAATGCAGGGTTCTGACACCAGTGAGCTGGGATACATTTCTGTGCCATAATCTTTGCACTGTATTGTTCTGACAGCAGTGAGCTGGGATATATTTATGTGCCAGAATTTTGCACTGCATGGTTCTGATGGCAGTGAACTAGGATATTTTTGTGCACCATAATTTTGCACTGTATGGTTCTGCCAGCAGTGATCTGGGATATATTTCGGCACCACAATTTTTGCCCTGTATGGTTCTGACAGCAGTGAGATGGGATATATTTCTGCACCATAATTTTTTTACTGTATGTTTCTGACAGCAGTGTGCTGCGATATATTTCTGTGTCATAATTTTTGTACTGTAGTTCTGGCAGCCGTGAGCTGGGATATATTTTTAAGCCATAATTTTTGCACTGTATGGTCCAGACATTAGTGAGCTAGGATATAATTCTGGGTCATAATTTTTGCACTGTATGGTCCTGACAGCAGTGAGGTGGGATATATTTCTGAGCCATAATGTTTGCAATGTATGCTTCTAACAGCAGTGAGCTGAAAGATATTCCTGGGACATAAACATAATTTATGAACTGTATGGTTCTGACAGCAGTGAGGTGAGGCACATTTTTTGGCCAATATTTATGTATTTATTTAGACACATGATCTTATGCAGATATCTGAGGTGTAGAGACATACAATTGTTTGTAAATGATTTTCAAATATGTGTGTGTGCGTGTGTGTGTGTGTGTGTGTGTGTGTGTGTGTGTGTGTGTGTGTGTGTGTGTGTGTGTGTGTGTGTGTGTGCTTCTTTACAGAGAGCATACTTCTCAACTTTCCACAACTGGGTTGATTTTTATTTCAAATGAGCAAGTTTTGTGATCTGACTTCAGTAATGAGGATGTGAGATGGGAGGAGGGTGCAACACTCTCCCTTGTTGGTGAGTAACAGATGCAGTTATGTTTGATCCTCAGGATGGAGTGTGCACTATCTGTTACAGGGTGTTTGTGTTAATAATATCCAGGAAGCATTATGCCCGTGACTTTGTGTCAGTATAAATTTCCCAGTATATATGCTGTAGATAAAATCACCCATGAATAGGGTGTTTGGTTGGATGTTAAGCATCTCTATTAGGTTTAGGTAAGAGTCTTGAGACTTTAGGGGAATAGATGGTGACCTGTAGCTAACCATGATATGGTGAAGGACCTTACCTTGGTGACTTGCATTTGGATGAGCTCCATGGTATCATCCTGTTAAATCAACCTGGGGGTATATTTGTTGCTAATGTATATTGAGCCACCTCCACCTTTGGCTCTTACCTGTGCTGTTATTGGTCTAACTGTGTGGAAGTCACTGTAGCCATGCACTTCCAGGGTACTTTCTATGGCTTTAAACCATGTGTCATTCATGGTACAGATGACTACATTTTTCATAGTCAGAAGGGCTTGAAGGGTCTGGAGTTTTTTGTTTAGGCTCTGAGTAGTGAGCGGTTAACACCTTAAGTTTGTTTGTCGACTTTTTTACTATGTTGGTATTTTTTTTTGTAAAAAAAGATTCCAGTGGGGTGGATAAAGTTTTATCCAATATCCAAAAGCTTGGGGGAGACAGGTGCAACCCATTCTTGACAAAGCAATGTGGTCTTTTGACCATGTTTTCCCATGCTGACAGATAATTGATCTCCATGGAGTGATATCAGAAAATAAGCCAGTTATTAAAATCAGTCATTTTATGTTCATAATGTGACACCATTATTGGTAAAGTTAGAATGCTGCTCAATGCAAGGCTCATACCTATCTGTGACACATATTCTGAGAGCTCCATAGTTTCTCTTTTCATATAGTCCAGTAAGGGATCTCTCCGTCATTTACACCCACATGGACTATGATAAAATCATATTGATAATTGGCTTGCAGTGACCTGAGGGTTTGCATATTGTGGATCCTAGTTCCAGACAGGTAACTAACTGTTATCGTCTCCTTGTCTAACCTGGAGAGTAAGACATCTGTGTGTCACACAATAGAGTCCCCAATGACAAGAGTATTTGGTAAAGGCTATTCTTATTTTATGGTAGCAGGATTGTCATTAGGTGGCTTTGGACGTCATTAAGATTTGGAAAGCCTTCTTTTAAGTGGTTCAGCATAAGACAAACTGCATGAATGGTCAATGGTTTGTGTGAGAGATGTAACGTGGGTATTCCCAACAAATTTGTTTGTATGTAAGATTTTTACCTTCAAGGATATTGTGTATTTAAGTCTCTTAAATATTGTATTATTTTCTTTAATGATTACCTTGTTGTCTGAGAACTTGAGGCAATTGCTACATTGCCTTAGGATGCCCGAATCTACCAAGACATTTGGCAATTGCATATCCATGTTGTCTGGTCCTGCAATAGGATTGGCTGTTTAGGATTAAGGGGTGGATATTAAGAGGGGTCATGTAGGGTAGTTTCTGGGGTTAAGGGCAAGATGTTATATAATGTTAGGATATGGTAGTGTTATTTGATGCAAATGCTACCTGCTCTAAGGTTATTTCCACACAATGCTAGATTGTTTAACAGATTTCACATCTAATTCTAACTTTATAAGTAAATTTTACTGTCTATGCATTTGCTAATATACAGGGCACTGCTACCCACTGATGCCTGTTGGACAGCTTCACACAGAAAAACAGCTTGTAAACAGACTTCTATGCCCCCTATCCAATCAAAACCCCCACTTTGAGCTTCCTTCAGTGCTTCCCAACTCAGAGAGCCCAGGTAAACACCTTATGCCACAATGTGTGATCCTGGAGTTACTTAATATGAAAGCACAGCAAAAGCAGCTCTCTAGTGCAGATTAAACAACATATCAATAAGTCTCTGGCTAATTCATCCTTCTGTAAAGATATTTGGAGGCACATAGACTAGTTAAGCCAACAAACAGAGCAATTACTACTTTTGCCACAAAATTAAATAAATGCTTTAAAATTCGCAAAAACAGTAGGTATCACTGAATAAAACAAGTACAAATGCAGTTAACCAAGAAAATATTCTTATCTTAGCATTGGTGGCTCTGGGTGCAGTTGAAACACTACAAAGATATTGTGGAGTTCTATGTAAATGAACATTAATTAGGAATCCTATATGATACCAAACGTACATGCACAGAGATTCCTGGATTTTGTAAACACAGGCTCCCTGGACCAGACAGTTAATACACCAACCAGGGGTGCAACCGTACTGGATCTGGTCTTCACTAATATGGGAGAGTGCTGCACACCCCTAGTGCAATGCCTTCCCTGGTAAGGTCAGACCACAAAAAGGTCTTCTTTGAAGTAAAAATAAAACCTGGACCCCCAGCTAAACCTGGAATATTCAGGAACAATTCTAAGGCTAACCTCCTGCTATTAAGTGATAACCTGGCAAAATGTCAAGCCACCATAAACCCTGAGAACACTTCTGCCTATGCAGAACTGTTCACAGAAACCATGTACAAGCATGTTAATAGCTGCATAGAGGCAACTGTACCCACCATGAAGAAGTACAGATATAACTAAAAAAAAAAACAAGCCACCCTAGTGATATCATAAAATCAATTGGCTGTATAACAGGAGGAAGAAATCATGGCAAAAATTAGGAGTTGCAGCACCCAGCAGGATAAAAGCACTCTCATCAAACTAAACAAACTCATAGGACAAATAAAGTCTACCAAAGCAAAATCTGAGGTAAGTTTGGCATTCCAGACAACCACAAAGCATTCTTTAGCTATGTCCACAACCTCAAAGGCAATATACAATTATGTGCAGAGCTCATTGTAAATGGAGCCATCTATACTGAGCCAGAAGATATGGCAAACAACCTGCCTGATAAATTCAGCTACAACTTTACCCCTCTCTCCCCCTCAACCATCCCTCAGGAAATATCATCAAATACAACTCCTTCTACTATCACTAGGGAACAGGTCCTTAATGCTCTCTCTAAGACCAAGAACACTGCATCAATGGGCCCAGATCATATCCCAGGATGCCTTTTAAATAGCATGAAACATGGCCTATCAGGGCCTCTGGAATTGCTATTTAATAGCCTCCAAACAGGCTTCATGCCTCATGAAAGGAGAAAGGCAACAGTCATCCCAAATTCCGGTAATAACGGCCACACAGGTAAAAAACACACTCTCCAAAGCTAAGAATACAACATCCATGGGACCAGATGACATCCCGGGCTGTGTACTACATGAACTACAAAATGAACTGGCACCTCACCTAAGTGTCATGTTTAATCATACCCTCACCTCAGGCTTCATGCCCACTGAGTGTTGCACAGCTACAGTTATCCCACTCCACAAGGGGGGATCTACCTTGGATCCCAGGAATTATCACCCCATCAGTCTGACAAGGCTGATCTGCAAGGCCATGGAACGTATTATCATGGAACGACATTGGCAACCTTCAAACACTGGACCCCACACAGTTTGTGTTCATGAAGGCCCAATCTTGTCTCCTGAACCCGATTGACTTCTTCTAATCAGTCTCCAGAGCCATGGACAAGGGTAAGGTGGCCCACATAGCCTATCTAGAACTTGCCAAGGCCTTTGACACCATCCCCCACTCCGGAATCATATATAAACTTACTAAGCTGGGCATTAATCCCTACGTCACTCGATGGGTTGCCAACTGGCTTACTGACAGAACCCACACTGTAAAAGTAGCTGACTCCAAATCCAGCTTCAGACAAGTGACATGTGGATTACCAAAGGGTTCAGTCCTGGGACCGCTCTTGTTTAGCATCTACATCTCTGAAGTACAGGCCAACACTAAGGGACTCTGGCTAACAAAGTTCGGAGATGACTGCAAACTGGGAGCCATTATTGAATCTCCAAATGATGTGCATACTCTACAAAAGGGCCTTACAGAAACAGATGCTTGGTGCCAGAGCCATGGGCTCAAGCTCAGTGCCATTTAATATATAGTTATCCCCTTTGGGAAAAAAACAGGTACCCATGAAATACCACATAGGTGGCAGTACACTAAACACCGAAAGTGTGCTAAGAGACTTAGGGACACAAGTGGAGAGTGGTCTCACCTTCAATAACCACATCATCACAACAGTCAGGAAATCCTTCTATGTGGCACACCTCATCACTGAGGGCTATTCATACAGAAAAAAGGAGGTCATTGTCCCACTGTACTCATCCCTCATTAGACCCATTATAGAATACAACACCCCATTTGGTATGTACCTCTCAAGACATCTGCAACAACTGGAAAGGTCGCAGAAATACCTCACTAAAAGAATCTCAAGCCTAAAGCAGATGCCCTATGCTGACCACCTTAAAAAACTCCAGCTATACTCTGTCACATATTGTCTACTCAGAGGCGATCTCTGCTTAACATACAAGGCCATATCAAACCCAGAGCTGTTGGACATGCTATGCTTAAAGAAATCTCCTCAGAGCCACACACTCCAGAGATCTAAACCTTGTCATCATAATAAACAAAACATGTTGGAGGGATAGGTTCCTGACCCAGAGACTTCCCAGACTCTGGAATAGACTGCCCATAGATGTCAAGCAGAGCGCCTCTTTGGCCCTCTTCAAAAGGAACCTTGATGATTGAATGGGAGAAAGGAAATTCACCCCAGGGATCACATCAGTCACCCTGCTAGACAGGGGTCCAGGGAATATATAAACTGGGAAGAAATAGCCAGGGAATTGTTATGGCTAGGCTTGTATAGGCCCTAGGGCCGATAGCCTAGTACCAACCTATGAACCTAAAAACCTAAGAACAAAGGTGGGCCATCTACAGACCCTGAAAACTATAGATCTATAAGTCTCACTAGTCTTATATGTAAAGCCATGTAAAGAATTATCATGGAGATGATAAACAGAGAAATAGTAAACCTCCAGACACTGGACCCAACCCAGTTTGGTTCCGTTAAGGGCAGATCATGCCTACTCAACCTGGTGGACTTCTTTGAGAAGGTCACCAAAGCAATGGATGAGGGCAAAATTGTTCACACTGCCTACCTTGACCTGGTGGGTCTATATTATATTATATTATAAAAATTCCAAAATATCGAACACCATAAGCTCGACCTTGGAATCTCGAAATGTGATATACTCGAACGCTCAGAACAGCGAATTTTTTCCAAGGGAAAAAATTTGCTATTTTGAGAAAACACACACACAGCACAAGCACACCAAAACACATAATCCACACATACACACTTCACAAAACCCTACACTAAACCATACATACACTACTAGCTATCCACTTACCTTAACCCAACCCTAACCCTAAGGTCCCTAACTAATGCACACCTACCTTACCCGCTCCCTAACCATAAGGTCCCTAACTAATGCACACTCACCTTACCCACTCCCTAACCCTAAAATCCCTGACTATCGCACACTCACCTTACCTGCTCCCTATCCCTAAGGTCCCTAGCTATCACACACTCACCTTACCTCAGTCCATTTGCACACTTACCTTAACCCGGTCCGTCACCTTCACACTACAGTCGAGGAAATAGCGAAGCCGCAAAAACGGCCCACTGAATACTTTCCCTAGGAAAATATTCTGTGTTCTGCAGCTTCTCTATTTCAAGTGTTCGCTGAATAGGGGTCGATATTAGAACATTCGATGTTTTAACACTTCGATGTTCTAATATAGACCCAACCTGGCAAGACATTTGACACAATACCCCACTCAGGCATTGGTGACAAATGCAAGATGTTAGGTACAGACCCGTATATCACCCGCTGGATAGCCAAATGGCTCACAATCAGGGCCCAGGAAGTTAGAATTAGGGAGGCCACCTCTACAAAGAAGCCAGTCACAAGTGCAGTCCCTCAGGGATCAGTCCTTGGACCACTCCTTTTTGGCATTTACTTCTCAGAGATTAAGGCCAATGTCACTGGTCTCTGGCTGACTAAATTTGCAGATGATTGCAAATTAGGAGCTGTCATTGAATCTCATACTGACATAAATCTTCTCCAGGAGGGGCTGACAAAGACTGGTGCCAGAGCCATGGATTAAAACTAAATGCCAAGAAATGCATAATAGTATCCTTTGGGAAGTTATCCATCCCTGATAACTATCATATTATCAACACACCCATTAGAGTTGATCCAGTATTCAGGGACATAGGGACACACATAGTAATCTAGCCTTTGACTATCATGTGTCTACAGTGGTGAAGAAATCATTCTATGTTGTGCAACTTATAAACAAAGGTATGGCATCCAAGTCCAAGGAAGGCATTGTTCCACTGTATTTGGCATTCATCAGACCTATCATTGAGTACAATGCCCCCTTTGGTATGTACCTAACCAGGCACATCCAACAACTGTAATGTCCACAGAGATTCCTCACTAAAAGAATACAGGGTGTAAATAAAATATCCTATGCAGAGCGCTTCAAGGCTGTATCCCTGTATTCTGTCTCCTACATGCTTTTGAGGGGAGAGCTATGCCTGGCATACAGGGCATTATCAGACTCCACTCTGTTGGACCTCCTGCATATCCACAAAATAAATAGCACCAGAATTACCCATTCTAAAGACTTAAATCTTGCCTGTAATATAAATACGACCTGCTGGAGAGATAGGTAGGTATCCCAGAGACTACCTTGTCTATGCAACAGGCTCACCATCCATGTGAAGCAGAGTTCTTCCCTAACTCAATTCAACTGCAACTAGGACAATTGGATGGGAAACTGGAAATTCATCCCGGGTTTGGCACCTATGTCTTAATGGACACAGGTAACCTGTAAATGGTTCATCTCCCAGGCCCATGTTTATACTTATCAAGTATATCAGAACTTGTCAGAGATTTGGGATGCATGGCTAGGCTTAAAAAGGCCCTTGTGGTCGTTAGTCTAGTAAACACCAATGAACCTATGAACCTAAGAGCCTTACAGTATGTCTTATTTGTAGTAGAGAAAAAGCTTGTAAATTGACTCCTATGTTCCCTAGCCAATAAATAACCACACTTTCAATTTCCCGTAGTGCTTCCCAACTTAGAGAGATCGGGTAAACAACTTCTGCTGCAAGATGTCTGATCTTTGAATTTTTTAATGTAAAAGCACAGCAAAAGTTGTTTTCAGGTACAGAGTAAAAAACATACTACCACCAAACAACTAAATCCTGGCTAATTTGCCCTTCTGCAACAAGATTTGGGGGAACACAAACTGGAAAAAACAATAAACAGAGAAATGACTATTTTTACACTGCAACTAAATAAATGCTTTAAAATGCTCATAAACAGCTGTGATCACTATAAAAGCAGGTACAAGTGCAGGTAATCGAGAAAACATTTTTATGTTAGCTTGGAAGGTTCTAGAAGCCACAAGTCACCATCGTGATGCACCACATTGTAGTATAACATTATGGTAGGCTTGTCTCTGAATCAGAAATGATTACCACAAGGTGTACACCAGGCTCATACCGATACCGCATGGTAAACTTTCTGAATCAGCCCATTTCCTTTTGAATCCCTACATGCAATACCTGGCCAGGAATTACTGCTTGACTATATAAATATTTGGCTATGAATGCAATCAAGCTCCTGTAGTTTAACAGTTTGCCAATAACTGTGTTTCAAGGAAGACAAGTTTCTACTTACTCATCCCAAGTCTGGTTTCAAAGAGAGAGGTTTTTGTTTTGTTTAACAAATATGTTACAAAATTTGAAATAATTATTAAACTAAATATAAATCTTTAGCATATAAAAGACAAAGAAGAAAATAATATACACACTGTCAGTCTGACCAGCGTTTTATGGTAACTGAGGACAACCAACTATGTAATAGGATATTGATATGGCTGGGGAATGTACTGTCCATTACCCTGCCTAGGTCCCCATTTGACCATGACGTACCTCTGTGGTCAGCTTAACATATTACTGTAGAATGAGCTATATCTGGGTAATAATATACTTCCATTAATTGTGGAGGGCATTAAGTCATAAGGTATTTTTTACCGCACAGCTTTCTGGTGACTTCAAGGCAAGCTATGACTGAGAAGATCGAATTAATATGTGGAACTGACTTGAAATGTGTTGGGTTTATCGGGGTAAATTATCATTGACTTGGGTTGCACTATTTATTAAATAACTGAGCATATAACATTGCACATGGTAAATAACTATTCTGCAGCAGCACTCCTTTTTGTCATTCTACATGCATGAGGTGTACACTCTGTGCCATTGCTCTGTATCACTGGACCAATCAAATGTATTACAATATACTGTCCTATCTTGGTTAGAGTATCACAGATACTGAGTCTGTACAAGGCTCAGTCCTGCCCAGTATGGCTACCCTAACCAAAATATAGGTCTCGTTTACAAATTATGTTTACTTGTTGAACAGCCATTTTTACATTTTGCAGCTACGGACAGAAAGGGCACAACGCACGAGAGAACCTGCCTCCTTCTCTCTCTGTTGCCTCTCTCCTTTACCAGCTTCAATATTTAAAAAATAATAAGCAGATATGGGTGTCACAGTAGCTCAGGGATTAACATTGCTGAATAACATCTGTTCTTGTTTTTTTCCAACAAAGATGGCTTGTGCACTCAAAGTCACATTAATAGGTGAATTTACAGTCCTGTGATAGGTTGTTTGTTTTGTTGCAGCAGGTAAGTGATTTTTATAGTGTGTGTGTGTGTGTGTGTGTGTGCGTGTGTGCGTGTGTGTGTGTGTGTGTGTGTGTGTGTGTGTGTGTGTGTGTCTGTGTGTGTGTGTGTGTGTGTGTGTGTGTGTGTGTGTGTGTGTGTGTGTGTGTGTGTGTGTGTGTGTGTGTGTGTAAGAGACCCTGCACAGGGATGGGTATCTTGTCTAGAATTATTTTGATTCTGTTTTCCATTACACATATTAGCTTGCTGGGATAGTTTCCATCTCATTTATCAACCTAGATAGAGAAAAGCATATATCAAGAAATGAATGGATGAATAATAAAATAAATGTGAGCAGGCACTGAAATTCTCCTAGTTTCTTCTTCAAAAGTCCTTGCTAATAAAGGTTAACGTATTGTGGCAGAGACTTTTTATCTCATTTATAGCAGAACAGACAATAGTTCCAAATCAAATGCATGCTTCTCAGATCTAGCAAATTTCATCTGAATAACAATTACAAATCTGTGGAGTGAATCCCATGGCAATGGCAGCCACCCTGAAAAAAATGAAGCTTGTCTACATCACTCAGTTATAACTAAAATACATTTTAGAATTAATTTCTTACGCCTATGTCACTCTAGTGGGTCTGTGAATAAAATGTGAAGTTAAATCCAGATTTTGTCAGATTATGCTCAGCTGACATCTACACTAGAGAGGTCTATGTTTAATAATTGAATGTTAGTTCAGTGAACATCCAGTCATCGAACACAACCCAGCAAATGTTCTCTTCATCATACATTCAGTTCAGCGAATGTGTTACATGGGTAAATGAAGTAGTTGGCCAACATTTCTCTGTAACACACACTGGACTATTTTAACCCACCCAGGTGTGGTGGTACGCCCCTGCCCACCCCCCATAACTATACATATCAACTCTGAGCTCACATTACAGTGATTAAAATGGAATTGAAGAGGAGATTTTCCCTTTTGCCCACTGTAATGTGATCTTGGAGCTGGTATATATAGTTGGGGGGGTGAGGGGTGCACCCCCCGCCTGGGTGGGGTTAAAATAGTCCAGTGTATGTTACAGGGAAATGTTGGCCAACTAGTTAGTTTCCCTCTGTAGTACATTCACTGAAGTGAACGTTCGAGGGTTTGTGTTCAATGATTGGATGTCTGCTGAACTGAACATTCAATCATTAAACACAGACCCACAGTAGAAAACCCAGGATGATTGTGTCACCAATCTGGATGGGTTCAGAATTCTTTGCTATGTATTTAAGCTATGCAATGATATTACTGAGCATTGTGAATGCAAGGATGTTTGATTAAAACCAGATGCCAGAATGACATTTTCAGATGAAACTGTAACAGTGAACTGGTAAAGTGAATAAGTTTTCTTAGTTATGCATGTCTATGTAGACTGTGCAGCCCTTCAAGAGGTGCTTGAGGACTTTCCCTCAAAGAAAAAAAAAATCAACCTTGAATCTTCAGAAGTTTTGTATAATTTAAAAGTAATCTACCATCCAGTTTGAAAACACGTTCTAGAACAAGATGTTATGTTATGTGTCTACGTACTATTTGGTGGAATTATATGATACCCATTCTCAATATAGCTGTCAAGCTCTCAGATTACTTTTCAAGTGATATTTAATATTTAGAATTTTCAGAATGACTGAATAAACACCAGCTAGTTTATCAATTTATAACTGCTTAAGCTTATGGGCCTTACATGACAGCTGCTGTTGCTTTTCTGGCAGAGAGAAGTTTGCAAGATCTACTGGTTTGTTCTATTACATTTTACAGGAATGTTATTGCATTTCTAAGCACAGTTACCCAAACCACCAAAGCCTACATTAAAATGCCAGTCATGAAACATATTAACTCCACTAAACATAGCATAAACAAAATCTTTATACCACTTTTTGCGCATAGTTTGCAAAACATAATCGGTGACTAATTCTGTCAGATATTTCATTCATTTTCAAGAAAAAACAGGGTCACAGGGAAGCTAGAGTTTACCCAAGCATTCAGTGGCATAATGAAAGAGAAACCAATTCTGGAAGGGATGTTAGTCCATAGCAGGCACTCAACACAATGTTTTATATTTATTGAAAAAAACAAACTGACAGTACAAAAGGGTCCTTTTAAGTCTATCATATGGCTTCAACATCCCCATGCTAATTTTATGCATAGATGTGGAAAAGTACACTGAAAGGGGTTGGAGGATGGCCTATTGGCTAAGGTGTTTACCTTACAGATGCAAAGTGCAGGCTTTGATTCTCACATGGGGTAATTGGCTAGGCTTGAAATGGCTCACGAGGGCAGTTAGCCTAATTCTAAGCTATGAACCTATGAAAGGTTTTAGTGGGTATATATAACAGGCCTGGTAATGTTCCACTTTCCTCAACACTGTGATGCTCAGAGATACCGCATATAGGAAATCACAAACAGAAAAAAAGTGAATGAAGGATATCTAATATATTCCTCTGGGAGGAATAAAACCAAACAGACAAACAAATAATAAGCAAAGGTTGTAGACACAGTGGGTTAAAATGCATTTTATAATGTACAGTGCAATAATGCATGGTGCAGATATACTTTTTTAAAGTGAAAACTTTATCACTTTTAAACACTGAAGTAACAATCTTTGGTGTAGTTGTAATCTAGTTAGTTTTACTTTCTATATTTAAAGATTTTCTGTTTTATTTGAATAAGGAGGAAGAGTGAGGCAAAAGGGTTACATGCAGCATACTTCCACTGAAGGAGTGAGACTGCAACAATCCGTCTGTTTTCATTCATTAGAAAAAAAAAGAGAAATGCCATTTCCATATTTACCATTAAGCAGAAGCAATCAGAATATAATAGTTTTGCTGTTTTACATCCTAAATATGGAATCAGATGGCAATATAGCAAAAATTAATGCAATTAGTTGGTTACAGAGTCATCATGAAGTCCACCAAGCAATGAGTACCTGAGAGTGACTAATAAATGAATCATACACAAACTCAGAAATATACATGCCAACACAAACTCAGAAATATACATGCAAACACAAAATCAGAACCATACACGCAAAAGTAATAAATCGTAAGTCTCAGAAACTAATTGTGAGTACATACTTACATTTAAATGCAAGATCAGCCTGAAACAGCTAATTTTGTGCTACAGCGCATTCATTGGGTGGGGAATGAAATCACCTGCTCCTGTGTACTGCAAGCTGAACACCTACAAAAGATCAGCCTGAAATAGCTAATTTTGTGCCTACAGGTTAATATTTTATGCTACAATCTGTAAACAGGATTATAATCAGACTAGGTGCATCTGAAGTTGGGTCCCATTCTCAGTAACAGTCCCCTATGGCCCTACATATTTAACTAGGTAACATAGTCCTGGATTCTCCTGAACCACCAGTATATAGTGCTGCAGTCAGCGTCTACTTCCCTCTTTCTATTGAAAGCTTTAAAGTTCTTGCTTACCAGTATAACTCTTTACAATTGTCTTATTTATCAAAATAATCTAACAAACTAGTAACATTTAAGTTAGCATTCCCCTATCTAGGCTTACTGATTGTTTTTTTAAGAAACCCACCTTACTTGTTGATCTCAGTGCAACCCCACTCTGTTTGCCCTCGCTACCACTCAGGCTCACTCTGCTCCCCTACCCTTCCCCATTTCACGCCAGCCCATGCTACCCCTAGGTTTATACCTAAGCGCTCCACCCACTTAGCCTATCCCAATCACTCTCTAGCAAAATCCTCCTCATCAATCAATCCCCTTGTTCTCCATCCCATACACCCCTCCCACTAACAGGACACAACCACACTATCACAAGCCAATTACCATGACTACAGTCCATCTCACCATTCTCTTCCTCCTAGTACTAACCCACTACCTTACCTCCTACCAAACCATCCTTAATGCTACCGTTACAACCCCATCAAAGCATACCTCCTCTCACACATCTCCCACCCATCACTACAGTCTACAAATATCCCCATGTAGTCACCACCAGATTACTCTCCCACCCTCTACCAAATCACTTACTACAAATGAGTACATTACCATTCTAACCAAGCTGTCCAAACTCTTATACCATATTAGCCAGCAAATGATCCTAGCTGGAGACATACACCTCAACCCAGGGCCAAACCCTTGCACAAATATTCCTTCTTTCCCATGCCTCTCACCCAACCAATCTTCCTTCTCTAGATAAAAAAATAGCCTTCTACTAATAAACTTAAACATCCGAAGCATAAACAATAAAGTTTACCTACTACATGCTTTATTTTCCTGATCTACTATCCCTAATTGAAACATGGTTAAAACCAACAACACCCAACATTCCTCCTACCTGGGTACAATGTATTACACCATGATAGAGTATCCAAAGGGGGGGTAACATTATTTTACAAAATCAACCTGAAAATATGTACTGTTGATCCTCCTAGCCCTCCCCTCAGTACTTCTGAACTTCTTCTAGTCAAACTCAAACTTAGTGACAAAAAAAAAACAATCAATATTATCAATGGCAATACCTCCTAGCAACAGTATTCTTTCCCTAGAAGCCCTTCTACATTGGGTTAATGAAAACCTACCCCAAGAAATAATCATCCTAGGTGGTTTTAATATTGATTAGCACACATGCTCAGCTATTAACCTCACCAACCATATTAATCTCTATACACTCTCCCAAATCATTCACTCAAGCACTAGGCTAGGAAACATTAAAACCAAAGAAAGTCTTCTAGATTGAATCTTGATAAACAAGACCAGTGCTCCATACCAAGCAGGTGTCCTACCAGACACCTCAGTGACCACCAATTCACCTTCTTACTAAAATACATAACCCATACCAACTCTGCCTCACTATTTCAAACTACCCAGAACAAACATAACTTTGACCCAAACAATTTCAAACTTGAACTAAAATACCAAAATTGGAACATACTAAAAGAAATTCCCCTAGAAGAAGCTGTTAATCAATTCAACACTTTCCTAAAAATCCTAAGTACCCATGCCCCACCTCACACCACAAAACTCAAAATGAATATAGTCCCCTGGATCACCAAAGCGACTAAAAATAAGACAGCACAAATAAATAGAACCTGGCATTACAGCCAGCCAACTAGAGAATAATTCCAAAAACTTAGAAATGGAAGTAAAAAAAATATTTTCCTGGACAAAAAGAATTATTTCCTACATTTGCACCAACACAATCCCAAAAAATTCTGGGCAGGAATAAATAAATTACTTCACCCCAGACAACCCTCCCACCCCACCACTGAGCTCCATAAGTGAAATCATAGATATACCTGACTCATTCAATAAATACTTCATAAAAAACATTTCCATAATAGTTTAACAACAACCCATTACTACTACTACCAATATCCCCAAACCTGCAGTCAGTCCCAAAAAGTGCCTTCCAATTTCAGCCCATCCCCACCAATTATGTAAATAAATGACTAACTAAACGTAAACCTACTACCCCAGTAGCTGATGACATCCCCACAGAATACCTCCAGTTAGCTGCTAATGAGCTCCCCTACCTACTCTCTGTTCTGCCTAACAGCTCCATGTCAGAAAGCAACATCCCATCTATCTGGAAACCCTCCTACATCATCCCTTTACACAAAGGTGGCACATTCTCTAACCTCACCAACTATCACCCTATTGCCATCCTGTCCCCACTGGCAAAATTTAAAAAAAAATGTATACACCGCTGACTTATGCCATACCTACTTAATAACCAACTACTCTCTCCTACCCAGCATGGATTCCGACCTGCCAACAGTATAACCACAGCCCTTCTTTCCTTTACAAATCTCATCAACCAAAACAGACACTTAGGTAAATTAACATCTGAAATATTTTTGGACCTGTCAAAAGCCTTCGATATGGTCAGCCATCCTAAACTGCTCCGCTCCCTCCCTAACTTTGGCCTTAGTAATCACTCACTGGCCTGGTTCCAGAACTATCTACAAGGTAGACAACAAGCAGTTCGGTGGGACAACATTTTATCCTCACTGCTACCTATTACTTCTGGAGTCCCACAAGTGTCCATTTTAGGTCCCCTTCTATTCTCAATCTTCATTAATGAGCTCCACAGCATCTGCCAAGATGCAACTGTTATGCAATATGTTGACAACTCAGTATTAGTCTAGTCAGCCAATAGCCCGCACAAACTCCTCTCCATCACCTAAAAAGCTTTCCAAACTATCGAAACCTGGTTTCTTAACAAAAACCTTTTATTTAATCCTAAAAAGACCATACTTTTGCTATTTAAACCAAACAAATCCACTCCAGTGCCCAGATCATTCAATACTGTGTCCAAAGATGGGACTATCATCTCACCAGACACCCATACTAAACTGCTAGGAGTGACCATTGACAACAACCTCAAGTATGATTACATATAAACCAAACTATTAAAAACAGATTTAACACTTGAATTTGCTTATTTGTGATCAGCACTTGTTCAGAACTTGTAAGCACTAAATAACCTACTAATTACTACAGCACTCAACCTTCCTCATTACCTAGAGGAAAACAGTTTTGGTACTTACTTTCCTCATTTGCTTAGAGAAAAACAGTTCTTGTACTCACTTTCCTCACTTATTTAGAGGAAAATAGTTTTTATTCAGGCATGTCCAAGGGTCAGCTCCCAGTGTTCTCTTCTGTCTATCTGATGAATCTGGGCATCTTGGGGCAATGTAGAAATTGCCTCATGTACACAGACAACCCTCTCCTCCTACCACCCAACACCACAACCTGTGAGAGATGCACTTATCTAGCCAAACTGGAGGTAAAGCTCTCTCCAATCAAAACTGAACTTGACAGTCAAGAGGAGAAGGTAAACACTTGCACCACACCACACTCATCACATAGTCTCACTAAATCTACAGCACAAAAATCCACAGATAGAAACACAAAAACATTCACATAGGCTCTCAATAATAATCTGCTCAAGCAACAGAGACCTCCAAAGCAGCAATGCAAGCAACCTTCACCCCCCAACACATCCGAAATGGCACATAGCCCACAGACTTAGTGTGCCAATCAACCGCAGCCAATAAGGCAAAACAACGTACCCAACACACTATTCAAAGATGACTCTATAGTCAGGCACACTGATGTCCCTCTCACCAGGCTAAACAAGGAGAAGGTTACTGTCAGCTGCCTGTCGGGTGCCAGGATCCGACACATAACCCACGCACTCAGGTCACTCCAGAACAAGTACAAATATGACTCTGTCATTGTCCATGTTGGTGTGAACGACCTGAGATGTACCTCCCTGGACTACATGAAAAGAGACATGGAAGAGCTCTCTGATCTTGTAACTCAGGCAGGTATGACCCTAGCCCTGAGTAGCATTCTGCCATCACCCAGAATGATGCCTCAGTACAAGGACAAAATGATTGACTTCAACAATTGGCTAAGCTTCTGGTGCCATTCTAAAGGGATCCAGTATCTGTCTGCCTGGGATGACATGGTCGACAGACCATGATGCTTTGCCAGAGATGGCCTGCAACTGTCACCCCTGGGATTCCAGATACTGGCTAAGGTTCTTGCTGGCCCTATAGTGCCTTTTTTAGGCAAGGTTCAAATGACAAATTCACCACCATAACAGGAACAGGCAAGCAAAAACTGAGGGTAATGCTACTCAAAGCTAGAAGTCTAAATCTCAAAATGCACTCACTCGAGGCACTCCTTAAAATGGAGAACATCGATATCTGTGCAGTGACTGAGACCTGGTTCAAGGCTCCAGAGAACACCCCTGCACTACCAGGCTATAACTCATACCACACTTTTCAGCCATGTAACCTGGACCAGAACACCAAAGGCGTAGGTGTGTCCATATTCATTAAGGATATCCACACCTCCAGGCTAGTTGCTCAGCATAATGCAGCCAAGGTTATCCAAGTGCAACTAACTCTGGACAAAACTGCAATCCAAATTGTAGCTTGCTACAGATCACCAACCATGCCCCAGGATTCCCACTCCTCTTTTCTTGATGTACTGGAAAATATTAGGGATCAACCAAACACCCTAATAATGGGCGATTTCAACTACCCCACCTTTAACTGGGAAAACTACTTATGTACCAACTCCTTTGCTCAGTGCTTTCTGGAATTCATAAACTCTAATGCCCTGGATCAACTTATCCACACCCCCACCAGGGGCAACAATATCCTAGATCTAGTCATTACCAACATGAGTGACCGGTGTTCCACACCTGAAGTCAATGCCTCATTGGTCTGATCCAACCATAAGCTAATTACCCTATATATTCACATCCTGCCCCCACCCCCTATTAAGGAAACCATGGTAAAAAAATTTCTCCAAAGCCAACTTCATGCTTCTTAAGACAGAAGTGGTGAACTTCATGACACCCATGCAGATTGACAATACAGTTATGACTACTGAATCCTACACAATTGCACTTTATAAGCACTTACATGAGTGCATGGATCATGCTATCCCAAACAGAACCAAGATGCTATCCTCCAAAAAAAGGAAGCCAGTCTGGTGGTCCCCTGCCATAAATAAACTGTACAACCGAAGGAAGAAACTGTTGCAAAAGAGAGTAAAATCCCATGAGTGGAGGAGCTCCCTGGTCAGCCTCAGTAAGAAGCTGCGATTCCTTGTAAAATCCTCCAAAGCTAGTTCCGAAAACAAAATTGCCACTGATTCTAAAGACAACCACAAAGCAATCTATAGCTATGTCGAGAATCTCAATGGCAACACTCAGATCTGCTCTGAGTTACAGCACAATGGCACTAATTATACAGACCCAACTGATATTGCCAACATCCTGGCAGATAGGTTCAGTGCAAACTTTACCCCACTCTCATCCCCTAAAGAGCCCATCTCTATACCGGAAGAGTGCAAAGTTCCTGTAATCATGGCTGCACAGGTAAAAACCACACTCTCCAAAGCCAAGAACACAGCATCCATGGGACCAGACAACATCCCAGGCTGCATTCTACATGAACTACAAAATGAACTGGCACCCCACCTAAGTACCATGTTCAATCATAGCCTCACCTCAGCCTTTGTGCCTGCTGAATGGCGCATAGTGACAGTTATCCCACTCCACAAGGGGAGAAGCCACCACGGACCCCGGGAACTACTGCCCCATTAGCCTGATGAGCCTGATCTGCAAGGCCATGGAATGTATCATCATGGAACTTATAAACAAAGACATTGGTAATCTCCAAACTCTGGACCCCACCCAGTCTGGGTTTGTAAAATGCAGATCATGTCTCCTAAACCTGATAGACTCCTTTGAAGCAGTCACCAAAGCCGTAGACAAGGGTAAGGTTGTTCACACAGCCTATCTCTAGAATTATAGATAAGCTCACTAAACTAGGTACAAATCCCTATGTCACAAGATGGGTTGCCAACTGGCTTACTGACAGAACCCACACTGTGAAAGTAGCAGACTCCATATCTGACTTCAGACCAGTGACAAGTGGAGTACCACAGGGTTCACTCCTAGGTCCTCTCCTGTTTGGTATCTACTTCTTTGAAGTACAGGCTAACACAGAAGGTCTTTGGCTAACAAAGTTTGCAGATGACTGCAAACTAGGAGCCATAATCGAAACTCCTAATGATGTGGACATCCTACAAAAGGGTCTCACTGAGACAGATGCCTGGTGTCAAAACCATGGCCTCAAGCTCAATGCCAAAAAGTGCATTGTCATCCCCTTTGGTAAAAACTCTGTACCCATGAACTACAACATAGGCGGTAGTATACTTAACACCAAAAGTGTGATAAAAGACCTTGGGACACAGGTGGACAGTAGTCTCTCTTTTGATAATCACATCGCCACAGTAGTCAGGAAATCCTTCTACATGGCACACCTCATCACAAAAGGTTTCTCATCGAGGAAAAAAAGAGGCCATTGTTCCCCTCTACTCATCACTCATTAGACCCATTATAGAGTACAACGCCCCTTTTGGTAAGTATCTCACAAGACAACTACAACAACTGGAAAGGCTGCAGAAATACAGCACAAAGAGGATTACCGGCCTCAAACAGATGCCCTATGCAGACCATCTCAAAAAACTCCAGCTTTACTCCGTCGCATATCGCCTACTAAGAGGTGATCTCTGCCTAACATACAAAGCTATGTCAAACCCAGAGCTGTTGGACATGCTCCACTTAAAGAAATCTCAATCCCTCCAAGGTACACGCTCTAGGGACCTAAACCTTGTCACCACAATAAACAGGACATGCCGGAGAGATAGAATCCTGTCCCAGATACTTCCCATACTCTGGAATAAACTACCTATCTATATCAAACAAAGCTCCTCATTAGCACTCTTCAAGAAAAATCTTGATGATTGGATGGGAAATAGGAAATTCACCCAGCAGGTCACCTCTGTGGCTCTGCTCAACAGTGGCACAGGAAAATAATTTTCCTGGGTGGCAAAAGCCAGGGTACCATTTTGGCTGGGCTTGTATAGGCCAAAGGGCCGATAGCCTAGTACCTACCTATGAACCTAAGAACCTAAACATCCACAAAATACTGGACAGTCTTTATAAAAATAAACCATTTCTAAAAATCTGCTAGAATAACCATAGCTCAAACCCTCCTCCTCTCTCCACCATTATATGCCACTCCTATCTTCATCAACCTACCAAAACTGAAATGGCCAAGCTCAACATCTGCTACAATCAAATTGCTAGATCTGCTACTAGTGCCCCCTACCATGCCCACCACTGTCAGTCACTACATCATCTTAATTGTCTTGAATTCCCAAATCTCATGTCATTCCACCAGCACTCTTTCTCTCATAAACTCCTACTACTGAAAAAACACCAGCACTATTTAATCTACTTAAACTAAAAGCCAATCCCAGAAAACTTTGCTTTTGGTGAAAAAAGACTAATCGAGGTGACCAAACCCTATAACTCAGCAGATGACTCCCTATTCCCCAACTACATAGGTAAAAATCTGGAACTCGTTACCTCTGCCAACTCAATGGTTACATTCAAAAAACTACTAAAAGAACACCTTATCTTCACATGGAAATGCCTTTACCACCCTCCAGGTTGGCCCCCTATTATACTCACCCTCCCACCCACTCTCTTGCTTCCACTCACTTCTATCCCTTGTAGATGAACCATGATTTCCCCCAAGGGGAAACACCTTCCCCAACAGTCCATGAGTGAACACATGCCATCCCAAACCCAGCCACTACCCACAAAACAAACCCTAACATTCTCTCTCAACCCCATCTTACTTATGTTTGTCTCAAGCAGTGTTATCTCTGGAATCCTGTGCATTCCATGTACTATTCTACTTTTAAACTATAGTATTTTGATATTACAAATGAATATTGTACTTTGAAACTGTAATCCTATGCAAGCTTGTAAACTCATGTGTTTTCCTAAGAAAATTTGCTTGGTATGTATAAATATCGTACTTGCATATTATTATTCTGTGGAGCTTTTCTCCCCAGGCCTCCGCTGAAAATGGACATGTATCCAGTCAGAATCTCCCAATTAACAAATGTAAAATAAATAAAATGAATTAATATACTTCTTTCATCAAATTAGAATTAACAAGATGCTATTAAAGTTCAGGAAGTCCCCTATTTTTAAAATGTACTAGCCTTAGTTGGAATGGTTTGCTTTGAACTACAGAAAGTTCTTGGGCTTTTAGCATACTCTGGAAGCTTATGTTTTTGGATTCCTGATATCAGAAGAAATGTGATTAAAAGGTATGTCCCATTTTATTGAGAGCCTTCTTCTCAATGGCTATTTCAAATGCCAACATTTTTAATGAAAGAGTTGTTAGTGTTGCCTTTTGAGGAGTAAGCATATAACCTAATTATTAGTTTGTAGCGTATAATGGTCATCATTTTATCTCAGAGAGCATTGTTCCAAGTAGTAATGTCTTTCTTTTTGCTACAAATTACTTGTGAGATTTCTGCAGTATGTGACAACAATGGATTCAGGGTTCAGAGAAAAATATGAAGCTGTGCATTTTATTGACATTTTTTTAAAGCGGGCAAGGGTTTACAATAGTTGGGTACAGTACATTTTATCTCTGGCAGAAATACATTTTTGAGGGCTTTTCTTGGATTCAGGAATTATTATGTTTCATACATTATACATTCAGTTGGTCCTCTACCTTGCGCCCAGCTGTTTTAGGGTGACATTTTCAAGACCCTATAGGTTCATGAGTAAGATCTCTGTATGTTTGATCTCAGTGATATTATTTAATTGGTCTTTAATTTGAATTGGTAATCCATTTTCCAGTTTTTAAAAAGCAGCAATTGTCATGATTGCTGTTTTGCTTTGGTTTCAGGGCAGCTTATATATACATACACACACACACACACACACACACACACACACACACACAGACACACACTCACACACACACACACACACACACACACACACACACTATATATATATATATATATATATATATATATATATATATATATATATATATATATAGAGTGCTAGGTTATTGTGATGGCAGCAGCTACCTTAAGTTACATGTCATCTAATTTAGCAGGAGATCATCATTGTATATTATGTTTGGCCTGGGCAAATCTTGTTCAAAGTCATTTAAGAAATGATTTAAGAGAATGAGGCCAAAAAATAAACTCCTGGAGAACGCATAGGTGAAGTGTCCTATGGCATCAATTAAATTGCTAGTGTACCACACAACATATATATAATTTTCAACCAAGCAGCTGCTAAAGCAATTTTTGCAATTTTTGTTACAGAAGTAAATAATCAACAGATTTGAATGTAATGAAGATATCACTGAAAAAGCCTTTATTCGTTTTGTTATAAATTTGATCAGTCAGTGGATAGCTTGAAGTCATAGAGCAAAACCAGACTAGAAGCCATACTAGAACAAACTTTTTTATGTGATCTAAAATTTGAGAAGAGTATTTTTTCTTCAAATATACTGGTAATAGGATTTAGGTCTGCAATCAGCATATAATCTAAAGTTAGGAAAGGTAGGTACCTTTAGGTAAAGACTTTCAATGAATCTCAGGGATGTTATTTTTATTTTTTAGTAATTTTCTAAAGAAAATGAGGCTGATGTCTTTTAAAAGAACATGGAATTGAAAACATTTAACAAGAAATTTTGAGATGTTCAACTGACAAATTAAATATGGAATGAATTTATTTGCCTATATCCTCCATCTCTAAACGTGTAGTTTATGAAAGTTAAGAAAAACTTTAAAACTGACTTATACATTGTAAGAATGTAGGCTGATATCAGGAAAGACTTATGCAATAAGCTCCTTATAACAATTTAATCTTGAAATTAGTTAGAGATTCTGTTCAATCCTGTTTTTCAGATGACGATGGATATATCAGAGTTACCTCCTGAAGGGTACTTCCTAAGAGATCATCCTTGTGGCTTATCCCCACAGAAATGAGAATACTGTAAAGTGCAGACCAGACCAATATATGTGCATATTGTCTACCTGCTGAATGTAGTCTCCTTTGTTTCATAACTTGATACACACAACTAAATGGTGCAATGTAAAAAACAAATTATCTCAAGCTGATAAATAAGAGTTTGATATTATTTAACAAAACACATTTTATGCAACATTTGTGAAAACTGTTATACAATAGAAATTAAGGATTTTTCAGTTGTCTGAAAGACTGGCTGACCAGAGTCCTACAGCCTGAAAGATTTCAAAATGTGACAGCAGGAATATTTTTTTTTTTACTCTTTTGGTAATAGGAACAGCACTGATTCATAAACAAAACCATTAAAACATAACATGGAATAACCAGCAGCTAGAGATCCTTAGCTTTACAATGCAGGGCATAGTAGTTACAATTGTCAAAATTATTTATTATTTATTTTATTTATTTAACATTTGTTTACCAGGATAGTCCGGCTTGACCACTAATGTCCATTTTCAGTGGAGACCTGGGGAGAAAAGTTCCCTACATTAAGAAACTACACAATGTATACATAGTATTACTGCAAGAGACAGTAGAGTAACATGCTATAGGATGGCTAATAGTTATAAAGGATACAACGTTGCAGTACAGTATCTAAGTGTAACAATTTCATGGAAAAGCATAGATACAATATATGTCTCAGGTATTGTCATGGTAGAACATATTTACAATTTTTAATATACAAGTTATACACAAGGCAACTGTGTAGCAATTTATAAGTGTGCTACAGATGCTTATGAAGGTAGGCTACTGTGTTGGGTTTGCCTTCAGGAGGGTGAATTGCAGTTGCCATAGAGACTTGGAAATGAGGTATGATTTAAGGAGGTTTGTGAAAGTAGTGGATCAGTTTTGCAGTCTGAGATCAGGAGGTAGGGTATTTCATGACTTTGTGACTTCGTTGGAGAAGAACAATTCCCCATGGTTGTTTTTACATGGGATATTTGCAATTAGAGCTTTTTTAGTAGATCACAATTGCCTATTTGAGCTGTAGAAGTTTAGTAGGCCAGATAGGGCAGGGTTTTCTCAGGATAGTATAGAATGTGGTGATCTAGGTTAAGTTGGTGGTATTGTAGTAAGTTGGGGAGCTCAAGCCAGTGTAGAGTATTTAGGGACAGGCAGAGGTGAGACACGATTTTGCACCGGGTGCAAACCTGGTGATTTTGATGCAGCAGGTGGACAGTTTGTTTAGGTCAGTTTTATTTAGGTTTGTTAGTACTGCGGATGCATAGACTAAAGTAGATAGAAGATGGGTTCTGGCTATGGCAATCCTAGCGTTAGAGGTTGGGTACCTTTTGCTGCGATGGAGGGTCCCTAGTTTTTTGTGTACTTTAGAGATAGTTAGCAATATATGTTTGTTAAATTTTAATTGCTGATCAATAGTAAGTCCTAATAATTTGGCCTCTGGGACTGGGGAGATCAGGGTTTTGTTGGCTGAGACTATGGAGAAGGTGAGGTCATTAGACTTTGTTGGCAGAAATAACATAAGTTGTATTTTCTTTGGGTTTAGTATTAATCGTGCATTATTTAGCCAATTTTCAATCTCTGTGAAGGAGTCCTGTGCTTTTTTTTGGAGGAGTTGTAGATTGGATGCTGAGCAGATCAGGGTTGTCTCATCAGCATATTGGACTATTTCTGCTTTTGTGGTTGCTAGGTGGATTTGATTTTTAAAGATGTTAAAGAGGAGGAGACCAAGAATTGAGACTTGGGGTACTCCAAGTGTGACAGGGAGAGGGGATATAGGGAGTTGAGCCATTTGACAGGCTGTAACCGGTTATTTAGGTAGCTACTGAACCAGAGTAGAGTGGAGCTGTTGATGTTGAGTTTTGAAAGGCATGCTAAGAGTTTTTCATGGGAGACAGTATCAAATGCTTTTGCTAAGTCTAAGAAGGTGGCAGAGACTAGACTGCCTTAGTTCCTGTGAGAATTAATGGTGTTGGTGAAGTTAATTAAGGCTGCAGTGGTGCTATGTGATGGACGGAAACCATGTTGGATATTGGATAGTAGGATGTTAGAGAAAAGGTAGGTGAGGAGTTGGTGATGAATACACCTTTCCAGGATCTTTGATAGGGGTGAGAGGATTGCTGTAGGTCAGTAGTTAGAGAGGTCGGAGGAGGAGCCGCCTTTGGGAAGGGGAATGATGAATGAGCTTTTCCATAAGGGTGGGATGGTGTTTTCAGCGATAGATCTATTTATTAGCAAATAGATAGGGTAAGCTATGGCCTTGGATGCTAGTTGTAGGTATTCGGCAGGAAGGTTGTCTGTGGCGAGGGTGGTTGGTTTGAGTTTAGCTAAGAGTTATTGGACTGTTTGAGTGAGAAGGGGTGGAGTTTGTTTGGTCTTTAGGGGATTGTGGGTTGGTGCTGGGTTTCATTCCATTAATGAGTTGAAGTATAGAGGAGGTAAAGTAATTATTGAAACTGGTGGCTACGTCTAGATTTGAACCCTCTATGTTTGGTGGGGGTGTAGTGGTTTTTCCAAGCTGGAAGATTTTGTTCACTGCTGCCCAGAATTTTTGAGGGATGTTGTTGTGCTGTTAGCTTTTTCTTTTACATTTGTGAGAGTATTTGGAAAGAAAAAGGAACACTGTTTGCTGACAGGTTATAGTGGAACAGATTGTATGTATCTTTTAGTGCATTTTTATAAGGGATTGATTCTTTTCAGACAATAAATTCTACTAGTTTTGGGAACTAGTTAGTAATAGATATGTTAGTTATTATCATACATAACTCACTGCACACATGACATCCAGTGATTGATGGTGATACAATATATACCAGTACATTTCCAATAGCTCACTGCACACGATAGCCAGTGACTGATGGTGATACAATATATATATCAGTATATTCCAATAACTCATTGCACACAGGACATCCAGTGACTGATGGTGATATAATATATATCAGTATATTTCCAATTACTCACTGCATATATGACATCCAGTGATTTGATGACGATACAGTATATATCAATATGTTTCCAATAACTCACTTCACACATGACATCCAGTGATTGATGGTGATATAGTATAAATCAGTATATTTCCAATAACTCACTGCACGCATGACATCCAGTTATTGATGGTGATGCAGTATATATCACTATATTTCCAATAACTCAAAGCACACATGACATCCAGTGATTGATGGTGATACAGTATATATCAGTATATTTCCAATAACTCACTGCACACATGACATCCAGTGACTGATGGTGATACAGTATAAATCAGTATATTTCCAATAACTCACTGCACACATAACATCCAGTGATTGATGGTGATACAGTATATATCAATATATTTTCAATAACTCACTGCACACATGACATCCAGTGACTGATGATGATACAGTATAAATCAGTATATTTCCAATTACTCACTGCACGCATAAGATCCAGTGATTGATGGTGATACAGTATATATCAATATATTTCCAATAACTCACTGCACACATGACATCCAGTGATTGATGGTGATACAGTATATATCAGTATATTTCCAATAACTCACTGCACGCATAACATCCAGTGATTGATGGTGATATAGTATATATCAGTATATTTCCAATAACTCACTGCACGCATAACATCCAGTGATTGATGGTGATACAGTATATATCAGTATATTTCCAATAACTCACTGCACGCATAACATCCAGTGATTGATGGTGATACAATATATATATATCAATATATTTCCAATAACTCACTTCACACATGACATCCAGTGATTGATGGTGATACAGTATATATCAGTATATTTCCAATAACTCACTGCACACATGACATCCAGTGGTTGATGGTGATAAAATAAATATCAGTATATTCCCAGTAAGTAAACACAACACTGCAAAGAGTTTGTATCCCAGTCATCTATCCTCATTGAGAAGATATAAAAAGTAAGCACTGGTACATGGTACCCCTGTCCATATGCCAGACGCTGCAGAGCTGTAGTAAAGATATGTAGACTTTACATTAAACAAGCACATCTCAAATGTGAAGTAAGATAGTGATGCCATGACACAAAATGGACAAAACTGGACTGCATTACTGCATTTTTTCTCTGGGTAGCACTTTAGAACACCTAATGTACAGCTCTGCTGTAGCATTAAGATATAACTAATAATAGATGCATTCTTCAGTATGTTTTAACAATTCTCTTAAAACAAAAGAGTGATAATATAATAAGACATAGTTGTAACAATGCATACACAATTGTTTCGAAATGCAATCCACACTGACTACAAGTGCATAATCAGTGCTATTTCAGTCGTGGAGTAAGCACTGGATCCTCTGCCTGCTGAAAATTATCTTAGTTTGCAGTTTGCTTCCCTTTGGCTTTTGTCCTGGCCTTTTTTCTTGTTCCCTTCTTCTCTTGCCCAGGTTCTTTCCCTTGTGAGTTTATTATTTTCTTCTTTTTCCTGTATCGGGAGGAATCATTTCTTTGTCCCATGGATCTAGCTTCTCAAATCCCCCTTGCCTCAGCTTTAACTCTCCAATCACCTTTCCCAAGTTACTCACACTGCAGGTTCTTATAGGTCTCTGTCATTGCTCAAGCCTTTCCCTATATTTTGTGATATAACTCTTCTTTCCCCAGTTTGTGATTTTATATTCTTTATTATTGAATCCTACCCTAGGTGAAACCAAACTGGGTGGGCTCCAGTGTTTGAAGGTTTTCTATGTCCTTATTAATTACTTCCATGGCTTTGCAAATGAGACTGGTTAGACTAATATGCCTGCAAAACCTGTTTTTTACTGATAGCCCACCCTAGTGCAGACGTATGATTGCTGCAGTCCTCTCTTTGCATGGCATGAGGCCTGTTTTTAGGTTATGTTTAAATAGTGACTCCAATGGTCCTGATAGATTATATGTCAGGCTATTAAGGAAGCATTCTCGGATATTAGATTGTATGTCAGGCTATTAAGGAAGCATTCTCGGATATTAGATTGTATGTCAGACTATTAAGGAAGCATTCTCGGATATTAGATTGTATGTCAGACTATTAAGGAAGCATTCTAGGATATTAGATTGTATGTCAGACTATTAAGGAAGCATTCTCGGATATGAGATTGTATGTCAGACTATTAAGGAAGCATTCTCGGATATTAGATTGTATGTCAGACTATTAAGGAAGCATTCTCGGATATTAGATTGTATGTCAGACTATTAAGGAAGCATTCTCGGATATTAGATTGTATGTCAGACTATTAAGGAAGCATTCTCGGATATTAGATTGTATGTCAGGCTATTAAGGAAGTATTCTCGGATATGAGATTGTATGTCAGACTATTAAGGAAGCATTCTCGGATATTATTAAGGAAGCATTCTCGGATATTATTACGGCACATCAAAGCTGTATTCTTGGTCTTAGAGTGCACCCTTTAGACCTGCTCCCCACTGATAGTTGGATGGGTTACATTAGGTGGTATTTCAGTAGTGGCTGGGGGATAAAGATGGAGATGAATTTGTCGGCCAGATTTACTGTATCGGGCAGTTCTGTGGATGTGATTCCTTTTACCAGTAGTCTGGCATATTTGAGGTTTTGACCACAGCTGAATAAGGTCTTATCGTTGTCCTTTGCCTGTCACATTATTTGCTTTGTTGGACTTAATTAGTCATCTTAGTTGTCTATGTTGTCTATTCAGTCTAATAAGAGAGTTTTTATCATTTTTGGTATTGTACTTCCTAATTTAAGCTGTGACTTTTTTTTCTTTTGTTGTAAAACCTGTTTAATTTTGGATTCCATCAGGGTTGTTTGTTTGTTTTTTTAATTAGTTTTGGGCTTACTTCTGTTAGGCACAGCTGACCCTATGCAATCAGTGACATGGTTGTACAGAGCTTCTGTGAATAATTCTGCATAGGTTGCTCTGTTATTTGGGTTGGGAGGAGCTTGAAATTTTGACAGCTTATCACTTAATAAAACATAGTTTGCCTTCCTTGGAGTAGTTCATAACCATGACAGGGTTTACCGGGGTTAAAGAACTAATTTATATTTTGAAGAAGACTGCTTTGAAGTCTGACCTTACCAGAGAGGAAATGACGCAGGGTGAAGGTGAGGGTTGCATATTCTCCCATGTTTGTGAGTATCAGGTCCAATATGTTTGCACTGCTGATAGGCATATTCACTATCTAAGCAGGGGTGTTAAACTAGTTATTCAGAATAACTGGAACATTTTTAATACAGATATAAAATTCTCTGAATGTCTTGGCAATACACCCTGTTTTACACACAAGAGGGGTCATGAGTTTAAAAATGCTTTTGAAAACCTTGGGAAAGCTATCAATAGCACATTTAGGAACTCTGCAACTTGGAAATGTGGGGCTTTCCTTTATTTTAGATAAATGTGGGGTCGTGATACTTTCCCTGTTACCTACAAAGGCTCTTTTTGGGCTAATTGTAACTCCAAGGGTGTAGTATACATTGCCATTTGTGGTTCATGTTCCGGTTTTTATATAAGCAAAACAGAATGTGCATTAAAAAACAGGGTCTACCAACATTTTATTTATTTAACATTTTTTACCGGAAAGTCCAACTGGACACAAGTCTTTTTTCAGCAGAGGCCTGGGGAGAAAAGCTCCAATTAAGCAAAATTACATTTCTATGATATCAGGAAGATGTACACGGAGAATGCACTATATAGACCAACCACCACTTGTTTGACCAGTGAAGGGATCATTTTTAAATTTGGTCTGATTAACAACGTTTATAACTTGCCCAGAGGGGGTGACTGGGAAACTCAATTAGAACGCAGGGAGCAGCTATGGCAGCTATGCATAAATGCTACCCAAAAACCTGGTTTAAATGACAAAACTTCTATTTCGACCATCTTGAAAATAAAAGCTGCTCAACTTTCATTTACTGTGTTTCTTCAGGAATTTTTCGTAAAGAATTTTGAATTAGTTAATATTTACTATTTAACATTTAATATTTAACATTTAATTAACATTATCCGGCTTTATGCTACACAAGTTTTTGACAATGAAAACTTGATAAACTAAGATTATATGTGTATTTGTATTATTTTCTTGGTACCTGGTACTTTTAATTGCTGCTGTTTAATTAACCAGTTAACTATTTTATTCAGTTGTATCAGTTACTTCTTTGACCACCTGATTGGTTGTTTCAAGTTTAAATTTAAAGTGTTTAGCACAATGCTCTGAAGATATCTAGATTTATTAGATGAAAGTGCTTAGCAGGGGTTCTTTTACCAGTTTTAATAAAACTACTTTATATTAATTGGAAATTGGATTATTTTTAACTCAGTTCACTATCCTGGGCATTTATCCTTGCGGTTGTTTGATTCTTTGATATGCACTATATGGCACGACGTGTTTGTATTTCCATAGTCTAGGAGTCTCTGCGCTTGCAAATTTAGGTTTGTGTATGACTCTCAGTTTTTAAAGGGGTAATTAAGCCAGCTATAAGTATGGCATTTGAGTGAATGCTGAATGTCTCTAATAGGGCTAGATATGACTTATGGTTTTCATGGGACAGAGGGTGACCCATAGCTCGCTGGGATATGGTATGGGACTTTCTCCACGGTAACCCGGATGTGGAGGAACTCTAGTGCATCATCCTGTTTAACCAGCCTAGATCCCTGTTTGTCATTGATGTAGATTGAGGCACCCCTCCTTTAGTCCTGCCTGTACAGTTACTGGTGTAAATATTTGGAAGCCACTGAAGCTTTGCTCTGCTGGAGTACATTCTGCAGATTCAAATCATATTTCAGTAACTGCACAGATGTCTGCATTCTCAAGGGTGAGGAGGGAGTGGAGCTTTTTATTTAGACTGAGGGTCTTGGAGTGGAGCTTTTTATTTAGACTGAGGGTCTTGGAGTGGAGCTTTTTATTTAGACTGAGGGTCTTGGAGTGGAGCTTTTTATTTAGACTGAGGGTCTTGGAGTGGAGCTTTTTATTTAGACTGAGGGTCTTGGAGTGGAGCTTTTTATTTAGACTGAGGGTCTTGGAGTGGAGCTTTTTATTTAGACTGAGGGTCTTGGAGTGGAGCTTTTTATTTAGACAGAGGGTCTTGGAGTGGAGCTTTTTATTTAGACTGAGGGTCTTGGAGTGGAGCTTTTTATTTAGACTTAGGGTCTTGGAGCGGAGCTTTTTATTTAGACTGAGGGTCTTGGAGTGGAGCTTTTTATTTAGACTGAGGGTCTTGAGCAGTGAAAGCTTTAGATTTCCTTCGATATAGTTTCCTGTGTTGGAATTTTTGTCAATCTAGCATTGCCTAAAAAAGGCTTCATGGAGAAGACAGTGTTTTTAGCCAATATTCAAAATCCTAGAGGGCATAGGTACAGACCATCCTTGGCAAAGCAATGCAGTTTGTTAACTGACCTCTGAAGATGACAAATATTCTATCCCCTAGAATGACACAAGAAACTAAGGGAATTATTACCCTCAATCGTCTTGTTTTCGTATCGTGGCATCATCCTTGGTGAAGCCATAATGCTGCTCGGTGCAATTTGTACGGCTTTACTGGTTCATCCTGTTGCTGGAAAGGTGACTCATCTAACCTGTCTGTTCTTTTCTCTTCATCCTTCTTATGCCACGTGTTTATTCCATGCCTTATGACATTCCCTGTCCAATTCACCCCCCCACCTACCTATGCACTGAGTGTTACAGTGAAGCCCCAGCACATTATAGTGCATCTACATTCGTTTCCTTCTTTCACTGATATCTGAAGAAGAAAAGCCTTAAAAAGATTTCTGTCTGTTTGGAGCATAAAAGCTGTAGTATCCCACAACATTTTATTGAAGATTTATACATATATATGTGTGTACATGTATATCTATATATATATATATATATATATATATATCTATATATATATATATATATATATATATACACACACACACACACACACACACACACACACACACACACATACATGTGTGTGTGTGTGTGTGTGTGTGTGTGTGTGTGTGTGTGTGTGTGTGTGTGTGTGTGTGTGTGTGTGTGTATCATAAGTAACAAACAAGGATTAACTTTGTGCACAAAACATATAGAATTCAAACTACTTCTAAAATATAGGTTCAACTTTCAAGAAAGATATGGATATGAACTTACAATCATTATAGTGTTGCAGGATGGTGGAGGAGGCCTAGTGCTGCCATAATTTTCTTTGAATTTGGCTCTTAATGGTATTTCTGTTATGAGTTATTGCTTTTTGGTGATTCATTCTTATTTCTGCAGTATATTTACCCTAAACTGATTATATTACGGCACATATTAAATATGAGTGTATAATATCTTCCACTGGCTTTCCCCCACAATCATCTTTTGTCTGCTGCCTGCTCTTCTGTTGGGAGACTTAAAATAGTTGTTTGATTACTCAGTTGAGAAACCTTATTTAATCTTTTAGTACTTTTTTAACCTAAAGGAACAGGAGGCCAAGATGCCACTTCTATTTAATAAAGAATTTTGCTTCAACGGTAACTATCCTCTGCAGTGAGATGATATTTGTTTATGAAAAACTAAACTGAAAAATATGACATTTTATTTAGGTTGACAAGGGAATAGCTTCTATATACACTAATGCATGCAATTCTAGTTTAAACACTTGACTTGTAAAGACAGAACGAGCTGAGAAAACACCAGAAAGGCTGCCAATATAAACTTGGCTCCTGTTCACCCATCTTTTTATAACCATTTGTATATCATAAACAGAAACACATTGGCTGTAACAAAATAAAGTGTTAAATCCGACAGGCTCTACCAAGCTGGGCGTAAAGGACAGGATTCAAGTCACTACATCATTGTCACAAACACTGATAGTGAGCCTAAGAAAACATTGCAGTTACAGTTTAAAAATAGCAAGCATGTGTGCATGTGAGGGAGCCCCCTTCCACACCCCTGCCCACACATAACTCAAAACACACTAACTCTGTTTGGGGACTTTAGAGACCATACTTTGTTGCTCATTAGATTTGGTAACCTCAGAGTAAGCAGCACGGCATGCTTAAATGTTAGTGTGCATTTAAACGATTGCTGCAGTGTAAAAGAACATGATGAAAGTACTGACAAGTAATTACAAACGTCCAAAGTAAAACTTTATAAAATAACTGAAGTATCTGGCTATTTCAAGAGGATCTAGGACATTTGTTTGTAACAAACTCATGTGAATATAGTTTTGAATAAAACAGATGGTCACAATCTACTTTCTCTGATGATATTTGCAATACTATTTTTTTGGGGGGGGATTGTCAAGCCATTGACATTCTCTAGGGTGCTGCACCCTTTCCAGCTGTGCCCCAATATTAGAAGCTTTGCACCACAGGGATAAGGAGATCTGCCCCTAAACATCCTTAGCTAGACAAAGGAATCTCAGGCAGTATCATACCTCGCATTGTTTCCTTTAGAGTTGGTTGAGGTGAAATTCCTCAAGCTTCATTTGTCTACAGAAAAAAACATCTAAAGACAGAATGTCGAAAAATCTGTTCTCCATAGGATGTCATTGCTGGTGTAATTTTTTAGTGTGCAACTGAATTGAATCCCTTGTTTTGGGAAATTCCTCCCTTCTTTGCATTAGTGCGACCCTGGAGTTCGTATATATTACTTTGAGGGGACATGCTCGCATATCACAGCAATATAAGGGGCTTACCTCCCCCTCAAGAAAAAAAAACCCAACCTGTCTGTGTTTTGACCATTATTTTTTATTGGTATTTTGGATGACAGGCTTTATGAAAGTTGACAAGTCATAGTAAAACCCCTCTCAACCTACAGATATTGAAAATAGGTACAATGGTCCTTGAAAAGTACTGTACACCCAGCCTAAAGTCTGATATTTAATTAGTATAAAATTTGAATACCAAATAGCATAAGAATGTGAGATACTACTCAGAAACATATTTTAAAATAGAGATACAAAAGTGATGGAAACATACAAGCACATTAAGACAGTGTAAAATATGTAGACTTTAATGAACCCTGTTATAAAATTCTACCACATATGGTCATTTATTTTTGCTTCGTAGAAAGGCAAGTATAAGATGTGTGCCCTTTTTCTTTAAATTATTGGTGCCACAATTCTACTGGCAATGTAGTGTGGATTTAGGTGTACAAGACAGCTTCAAAAATCACATGTGGTGAGGGGGATTCAGAAAATGGTGTGAAGGGATGAATCAATCCTGAAAATAGGGGCGTAACCTCCAAAAATAAGTAAATCATTTGCAGGGCTAAATCAGGCCTGAAAATAGGTAAGCTCCTTCAAAACAGGTACAGTTTAGAGATTTGGGCTGCATATATATTATGAATGAATACAAGCAAAGTTAAGAAGGAAGTTGCAAATAATTTTGTCAAGCAGAAAACTCCATCTGTACATGCAGATGAATAATAATTTCCTGACAGCTGTTAAGAACTGTAAAACTTCTTTACGATAAGTGTTTGCATGAATCATTAAGACATAGTTCAAAGAACTAAACTCCCTCACCAATAATATAAATTAATCCTGTTCAAACTGCATTCAGAAGGCAATGTGAATGTGATGAATTCCGCTTTAAATGTTAATATGACATCTGAGACTTGAATGTGTAACATATCACTTATCAGTCAGTGCATTCCGTTTGTAACCAGTTAAACAAAACATCTGGCTTAAAAAGCTACAACTCAGGAAAAAATATGCTAATTTGTGTTACTGCATTGCTATAACTTCTCAGAATAAAAACACTGTAGATTCATAAGTGCATAGGTTTATAGGTGTTTACTAGGCTAACAACCACAAGGGTCTTTTTAAGCCTAGTCATGCATCCCAAATCTCTGACAAGTTCTGATACGCTTGATAAGTGTAAGCAGTGCCTTGGGAGATGAAACATTTATAAGCAAGGGCCTGAGTGATGCGCCATTTATAGGTTACCTCTGTCCATTAGAGACATAGGTGCCAAACCAGGGATGATTTTCCTGTTCCCCATCCAACTGTCCAAGTTACACTTGAGATGCATTAGGGGGAACTCTGCTTCGCATGGATGGGGAGCCTGTTCCAGAGGTGAAGTAGTCTCTGGGATACATACCTGTTTCTCCAGAAGGCCCTGCAAGAGGCCCATTAGAGTGGGATCAGACAATGCCCTGTATGCCACACATAAATCTCACCTCAACAGCCTGTAGGAGACAGAATACGGCAATAGGACCTTGAGGCGGTCTGCATAGGAAGTATTCTTTTAATGAGTAACCTCTGTAGACGTTCCAGTTGTTGGATATGCAATGATAGGTCGGATGAATACCGAATACAGTGCAACAATGATTTCCTCTGACCTAGATGCCATATCTTTGTTTAAAAGTTGCGCACCATAGAATGATTTCCTCACTACGGTAGACACATGATGGTCAAAGGCTAGATTACTGTCTCTAAGTCCCTGACTGCTGAGTCAACTCTAAGGGGTGTGTTGTCAATATGATAGTTACCAGGGGTGCCTGACATCCCAATAGATACTATTATGCATTCCTTGGCATTTTTAAATATTGCTCTTACAATCTTAGACAGTTGATGCAAAAACAGGTTTTGCATTAGCATGAATTTTCTGAAGAGTATGAAGTCTGAAACTCAAATGTCTGTCATTTTCTAACTTCAATTTTTAATGATGTGCCACTAATTTGCAGAAAACTACAATTTTATGAAAAACAGACCACAAATATAAGGCAAAACTCTGGACATTCTGCAAAAATCTATACATTTGAGAGGTATGTGACACCAGTTGTTTGTCTGTAACAGCCTCTCCTGGAGAACATTTGTG
The DNA here is from genome assembly GCF_019279795.1 of Protopterus annectens. Classification (NCBI taxonomy): domain Eukaryota; kingdom Metazoa; phylum Chordata; order Ceratodontiformes; family Protopteridae; genus Protopterus; species Protopterus annectens. The sequence continues at coordinate 811,025,230 of NC_056749.1, read as the reverse complement.
TAGGTGTGGGATTCAATAACAGCTCCTAATTTACAATCATCTGCAAATTTAGTCAGCCAGAGACCACTGACACTGGTCTTGCCTTCAGAGAAGTAAATGCCAAAAAGGAGCAGTAAAAGGACTGATCTCTGAGGAACTCGACTTGTGACTGGCCTCTTTGTAGAAGTGGACTCCCCAGTTCTAAATTCCTGGGTCCTGTCTGTGAGCCAGTTGACTATCCATTGAGTGATATAATAGTTTGTACCTAACCTCTTGAGTTTGTCAACAATGCCTGAGTGGGTTATTGTGTCAAATGCCTTGGCCACGTCAAGGTAGGCAGCGTGAACCATTTTGCCCTCATCCATTGCTTTGGTGATCTTCTCAAAGTCTGCCAGGTGAAGTAGGCATGACTTGCCCTTGACAAAACCAAATTGGTTGGTTCCAGTATCTGGAGGTTTACTATACCATTATTTATCATTTCCATGATAATTCTTTGCATGTTTAATGAGCCTTATGGGTCTGTAGTTTCCAGGGTCTGTAGATGGCCCGCCCTCTTTGTAGAGGGATGACTGTTGCTGCTCTTCGAGGCACAAAGTCTGTTTGGAGGCTATAGCTGAATAGCAATTCCAGATGGCCTGATTGGTCATGTTTCATGCTGTTTAGAAGGCATCCTGGGATATTGTCTGGGCTCACTGATGCAGTGTTCTTAGCTTTAGAGATAGCATTAAGTATGTTCCCTAGTGATAGCAGGGGGAGTTATATTTGACAGTATTTCCTGAGGGGGAGATAGGGGTAAAACTGGAGCTGATTTTGTTGGCCAGTACGTTTGCTTTATCTTCTGGCACAGTATAGGTGGCTCTATTAACAATTAGAGCTCCATACAACTGTGTATTGCCTTTGAGTTGCAGACATAGCTAAAGAATGCTTTGTGGTTGTCCTTTGGAATGGGAGGCCAAATTTACCTCAAATTTGGTTTTGTTAGACTTTATTCTCAGAGTTGTTGGTTTAGTTTGATGGCAGTCCTTTTATACTGATGGGTGCTGCACCTCCTAATTTTTGCCATAATTTTTTTCCTTTTGTTATACAGCCCATTGCATTTGTGATTCCACCACAGTGCTTGTTTTTTTGAGTTAGTTCTGTACTTCTTCTTGGTGGGAACAGCTGCCTCTATGCAGCTATTAACATGCTTGTACAGGGTTTCTGTGAACAGCTCTTCATAGGCAGCAATATTCTGAGGGATCTTAAGACTTGAAATTTTGCCAAGTTATCATTTAATAGCCTGAAGTTAGCCTTAGAGTACTTCCTGAATATTCCGCGGTTAGCTGGGGGTCCAGGTTTTACTTTTACTTCGACCATTTTGTGGTCTGGCTTTACCAGGTAAGACACACTAGGTAGTGTACAGCATTCTCCCATATTAGTTAGGACCAAATCCAGTATGGTTGCACCACTTTTTGGAGTAATGACAATCTGGTCCAGGGGGTTTATGTTTTCAAAATCCAGGAATCTCTGTGCCTCTATGTTTGGTGTTGTATAGGGTTCCAAGTTAATAGTGCGGTAATTAAAGTCACCCACAAATATGGCACTGGCTTGTATGTTGAGCGTTTCCAATAAGTTTGAATACATGTTATGGGTTTCCTGGGTCATAGAGGGGACCTATAGCTAGCAAGGAAGTGGTATTGGATTTTTGTCTATGGTGATCTGAGCATGCAAAAGCTCAAGTACATTGTCCTGTTGATCAGCCTTGAGGTATAATTATTTTTAATGTAAGTCGAGACACCTCTACGTTTAGTACCTGTCTGTAGTAGTTGGTCTAAATGTGTGGAAGACATTATAACCTGGCACTATCAGTTTTCTCTCCATGGCTTTCAAACCATGTCTCAGTGATCGCAGAGACGTCAGCATTCTCTAGGATGAAGGCAGCTTTAAGGGAGCAGATTTTTTTGTTTAGACTCCTACCATTGAGCAGTAATACCTTTAGATTTTATTGGTTTTGATTTCCTATGTCAAAGTACTTTCAGTTTGGCATTGCCTAAAAAAGGCACTATGAGGAAAGACAATGTTTTAGCTAATGTTTGAAAGCCTAGAGGGGAGAAGTGCAGACCATCCCTAGCAAAGCAGCATGGTGTGTTGACCATCTGCTTCCATGCTGACAAATATTGCACCCTCTTAGAATGACACCAGAAATTAAGCCAATTAGTAAAGTCAGCCATCTTTTGTTCATATTATGGCACCATCCTTGGAGAAGGTAAAATGCTGCTCAGTGCTAGGTTCATACCTGCCTGGGACACACATTCCAAGAGCTCCATGATGTCTCTCTTCATATAGTCTAGAGAGGTACGTCTCAGGCCATTTACACCCATGTGGACTATGACTGAGTCAGTCATACTGGTATTTGTGGTTGAATGATCTGAGTGCCTGCATAATGTGGTGGATCCTAGTGCCTCTTAAGCAATTGACCATGACTTTCTCCTTACTCAGCCTGGTGAGAGGAACATGACTGTGTTTCAGAATGGAGTCTCCAATGAATAAAATGTTGGATTGTGTGGTGGATTGCCTTATGGTCTTAGACGTAGAGGCTCCATGAGATATGGCTGTATATCTTGAAAGAGTGCATTCAGGGTTACTGAGGTATTTATGTGTATTTCATCTAGGAGGTATTTGGGGTTTAGGAAGGTTACATTTAAGCACCTCGACATATGTGGGTTAATATGTCTACTTTGAATTGTGTGTGATGGCTGCAGAGTGTTTACTACTGACAATCTTATTAACATTAGCAGTACTTTTATGTGACATTGTGTAAATATATCTCTCATATACCATATCAGTTTGTTTGTTTGAGAGTTAACTGTCCATCAGTAAACTTTAGACACTATATGTATTGCTTTGTGATGTGCTTATCAACCAATATGGTAAGGGAGACAGTGGAAAAGTTCATAGGCATGCCAACAGAGCCTTTTTTATTGATTACACAGTTAGAGTGGGAATATAAAGTAATGTCAGGAGTATCTTGTTCACAACTCTGGGGGTAGTGCTTGTCACTCCAAATTAGTTGTCCTATGTGCAACTAGATATTGGTGAAATTTCAATTGTGCTTTTACAGGAAAAAATGTCACTCAAGTTGTCTGTGTCTATACAGGACACTGCCAAACACTTGAAGGGAAACTAATAAGCAGACACTGATGATTTATGGATGACATATTTAGGAAGATATTCTGAAGTTAGAAAAAAATCAAGCAGTATTTACTAAAAGAAAGAAATAGTTTGTCAAGAATGATGAAAAGAGGGGGGGGTCGCATGAATGGCTACTGCCTGGCTACTACTAATGCTGGTCACAGCACAGCTTCACTCTGTTGGGTACAATACTCCATTGCTTCTTCTCTCACCAGAAGCAAAATGTTAGTACCAATCCCAAGAAGAGAATCAGGCCACGGCCTGTTTGGTGATCCACAGTCTTATCCCAGATGATGTAAGGGTCTGTATGCTTGTTGTAGCCTTTTCCTGGTAGATGGCTTGAATAGCAACCGGTCCACCCAGGAACAACAAGCACAGAAACTCACAGGCCAACCACAAACAGTCAGGAATTAATTTATTTATTTATTTATTCCAGTTTGATTACCGGGGAGGTCCACTGGGCTTGGGGGCCCATTTTCAGTGGAGGCACTGGGAGAAAAGCTCCACAAAAACAAAGTTTATTTACTTGAATAATTTCAAAGACAGTTTGCATTACAAACAACAGGTTGCATTCAAAAAAGAAAAAAGACAAACAATTACAGTTTTGTTCAGGAGAAAAGACAGGCATATAGCATAACAGCTAGATTTTACTGTTTAGTTACATATACGATCTACATTTGAGAGTGAGGTTAGGAAGGTAAGAAGGTTAGCCGGGAGTGAAGGGGGAGGAGAGCTTGAGGGGTATGGGCTGAAGAGTGCAGCTGCATTTCCTGTTTAGATAGAGGTATGAATGAAGTTGAGTTTTAAAGTTATTAAGGTTGTCACAGGTCCTCAGTGTGGAGGGCAGAGCATTCCATTTCTTAGCTAGGGAAAAGGATAAGAGAAGCTGACCAGCTGGGTGCTTGGGTTTTTGAATGGTGATCAGGTTTTGGTGGGTAGATCTAATGGATCTGAGGGGGTATATGGTTGTAGTATATTGGATAGTGCAGGGCAGTTAGTGGGTTGGAACAATAATTTGTGGGCTGTGGTGATTTGGAGAAAGTCAGGCTGATTGGGGAGTTCAAGCCAGTTTAATGAGTGAAGGGAGGTGCAGTGATGAGAGGAGGATTTGGCATTGGTGGAAAATCTGGAGATTTTGTTGTAACATACTTCCAGTTTGGAGGTAAGTGTGGAAGATAAATTAGTGAGAGAGCAGTGCCATACAGTAGAGAGGGAAGGAGAAAGGTAGTGGCGAGAGTTAGTCTGGTGGGAGGAGAGAGGAAGTGGTTGTTTCTGTAAAGCAGGCTAAGTTTTATGTGTGTTTTCTTGATGTTTATCTGGATATGAGTGTTAAATTTTAGTTGATCATCAATGGTGACACCAAGAAATTTGGCGGAGGGTACGATCTCAATAGTGGAGTTGTTAAGGCTGATAATTTGAAGTGAGTTTTATCAAGAGGGGAGGATTTTGAGGGGGAGAATAGAAGGATCTTAGTTTTGTTGGCATTTAGTGAGAGGTGATTTTGGAGCATCCAGTTTTCGGTGGTTGAGAAGGCAGTTTGTGTCAGAAATTGGAGCTGTGTTAGGTTAGTGGCACAGCAGATCAAAGTGGAATCGTCAGTATATTGCACAATTTTTGTACTAGGTATGGCTTTGTGGAAGTCATTAATAAAGATATTGAATAGCAATGGGCCAAGTATGGAACCTTGGGGTACTCCAGTGGGGCTAGGAAGGAAAGTGGAGGTGGCCTGGCCCCATTTCACGGCTTGGGAACTGTCAGAAAGATAGCTGGAGAACCAGGAAAGAGTTTTTTGGGAAAGGTTGAGATTAGAGAGATGGTTTAGTAGGTAGGTGTGGGAGATGGTATCGAAAGCTTTAGATAAGTCCAGCAGAACAGAGGATACCATATTACCAGAGTCATGGGCTGAATTGACAGAATGTAAGAAAGAGAGAAGGGCAGAGTTGGTACTGTGTCCTGGGCGGAAGCCATATTAGGTAGGAGAGAGTAGCTGGTGTTTGGTAAGGAATGGCAAGAGCTGCAGGTGGATGCATTTTTCAAGAATTTTGGAGATTGGGGAGAGGATGGCTATGGGGCAGAAATTGGAGACGTTACAGGTTTTGCCACCCTTGTGGAGTGGAAGAATCAATGCACTCTGCTCCTTCTCTCACCAGGAGTAGAAAATTCCAAGCTGCAATCTATGAAGCAGTTATTAGGCTTTCCAGTGAACAGCAGTCTCCCGGAAATAATGTCCCTGTGCTCTTTCTCTTACCAGGAGCAATGCAGAGACACTAATCCCAAGATGACTAATGAGAGGCAGAATATGGGTTGCCCAATAATAGGTGGTCTTGGAGTAGATGTTGCAGATTTTAAAGGTAAGATGGAAAATGGGTTAACATCCTAAGAGAGGCAGTATTCACTAAGCAGTTAGATATGAAAGCGGGGATAACATAAGCTTTGGCTACCTAAGTAGAGACACTAATTTTAAAATAGCAAGATAGATTGGGAAGGGGTGGGCACTTTGTATTCTGCTTTATTTATTATCTTTACTTTATTTGTTTATTTAACATTAGTTTACTGGGAAAGTCTGACTTGGATCAAAGCCAATTTTCAGTGGAGGCCTGGGGAGAAATGCTCCAGACGCACGTCTTTGAAATGTGGGAGGAAACTGGAGCACCTGGAGGAAACCCACCTGAACACAGGGTGGACATGCAGACTCTGCAGAGAAGGTACTCCAGCCAAGAATCAAACCAGAGAACCTCTTGCTGTGAGGCAACAATGCTGCGGCTGCACCATTGCGCCATCTGGTTCTATGGAATACAGTGGGATGGCCAATAAGTTAAAGTAGTTGAGGGGTAATTTCACAAAATGATAATTTTGTGGTTACTCAAAACAGACAATGAAAGAGGAGAAGGAAGGAGATATGTGGTCAAATTAACATAAAGAGCATGCAACTAGAAAAACAGCTGAGTTTAAAAAAAGAGCACCAGAGTAAAAGGGTGGAAGGAAAACCTAATTTCTGTGTGACTCACAAGAGACACAACTGTGGTCTCTTTCCTAGTTTAAATATGCAATTAAAAGCAAAATACAAGTAAAACACAGCATACTGGAAAAAAATCACAATATACAAAACAGACAAAGGCAATAAAGTAATGCAAAATTAAACCAGATGATTTACTTACAAAGTATTCAACTGTACATCAGTCTCTATAAAGCCACTATCCGAGTTATATGTTTATCTACAAAGTTTCACTAGAAATAAAATGCCAGAATTTGGGTAGCATTTAATGATTATAAAGCTGTGTAATTTAATCAGAAGATACAACATTTTTTCTTCAAACTGAAAAATGTCAGTGGTTGTCCTTAAATGAAGTTATCTGCCGGAATAAACAGTGTATGTGAATTAAAAATAGTATGAAGCCTCAGTTTAATTTTACTTTCCTAGGGTAAAACATGTAAAAAAGGCATACATATTTATTTCTATGCAGGGTATCACACATTCCACGCCTTTGTAAACTATAACAAACTAGAGAACACTGTACCTGCTAGACTGATAAAGCCACCAGCCAGGATGTTTGAGCTATAATGAGCCATACTGTTCTATTTAAGCCTGTTTCTTAATACAAGGTCATGCTGTCTGATATGGGAAATCTTACAGAAAAGTAAATCAATTAGCCTTGAATCATTGCACAGTGCGATGAGACCATTTACCATCATCCCTGTGTAAATTAGTGGAATCTGTAACCAGTTTGCTTTTTTGAGAAGTTAGCTTTGATACTCTGTTCCTGTAGGCATCAAAATAAGACAGCATATTTTCTTGGCAGTCGTTTTAAGTGAATACGATTTTTTTCTTTGAGGCTAAGAGTTTTACTAAGACACCATATTAAAGTTTTGCCATGTATTTGCATTTTCCTTTGACCTGTTCTAATAATGCGAAAACTGTGACAATATTTATGTCCAATAGAGTTTTCTGTAATTTTGATTTGATTTTACTAGAATGTTCTACAATGTTTAGATTATGATCTAGCCACAGTCCAAGATAATTTAAATGTTGTAGTGGTTTCAATGAGGTATTGGTTATGGTCATGGATTATGCAGATGAAGAGGATTTAAGTTTTTTTGATGAGTTCGGAACATCATGAATTTTGTTTTATTGGGGTTTAATATCAGTTTCATTGAGTCAAGCAAGTTTTCAAGGAACAGAAGGTTTTGCTGCAGCTGTACTTTATTTATGTCGAAATGTATGTGAGCTGCAGGTGACCATGACATCTGCATAGAGTATGATAGGATGTTAGGAGATGTCAGATGGCACTTTGTTGACATAGATTGAGAAAAGGAGGGGTCAGAGCACTAAACTTGTGGTACTCTTTTAACTTGTGGTGCTTTGCATGTGGAGTATGAGCTAATTTTTTACATTGAAGTATGGCTCAAAATTAAGTTAAGGAACAATGTAGATGTTTTGATGCTAATGCTGTGGACTAGGGGAGTTGTGTGGAGGAGAGAACAGTCAATAGTGTCAAAGGCATTAGTCAGATTAGTAAATATGGCCCTTGTAATTTAACTTTTGCCCATTTCCATTAGAATGTCATTGGTTAGTTTACATACAGATGTTGTAGTATGCCTGTTAGGTAAAAAAATACACTTTATTGAGGGTTAGGCGAGCATACGTGGTCATAGGCTGTTTTTTCAGCACCTTCCGAAGTGCGAGAAGTATTCATAATGGCTTGAAGTCAGAGCAAGATTGTATGTTACAGCATTTTGGTGTAGGCTTAATGATGACATCATTCTACATTTTAAGGAAGATGTTGTGACATAAGAATGGGTTATAGATATGCTTTAAGTAACAGATCTGAAGTGAAAGACAGGAGAAAATTTAAGTGGATCAGAGTCTGGGGCTGGTATGTTGACATGCATTGTCAGAGTGGAGGGAAGTTGTGTGGATTAATTAAGAAAGTTCATAGGAGTAAATGGTTCTTTTGAGATAGCTTATGGATTATTGGCATGCAAGTATTTAATTTGTCTATGGTTATTCAGCTTACTTAACATGTGAAGCTTAATGAACAAAAATGTATTTCTTTCAAACTGCTATCTACTAGTAGGGAAAGGATGAGATAGAGGAAAGAGAAATAGAGATTTTCTTACAAATAAGAAGAACTTATCCCAAGTATCAGTGAATTCTGAGTTCTCCCGGTTGATAATTGATGGTCCATAACACAGCATAAGCCCACCATAGGAGTACAGGGAACATAGAAGTTTCTCAGATACTGTTTACTTTGCTACAATATCTGGGATTTTGGTAAAATTCTACACAGTTAACTTATTGTTGAGCTCAGTTAATATCTGATCATTTGCTGCATAAGTAACAGCTTTGCAACTACAGCTCTTTTACAGAGAATGTTAGCAACCCGCTAGAGGCTGATATAGTACTAGTTTCTGCGTTGCTACACGATGCTTACTGCATTTTAATAACTGAGTATGCAGAAATCAAGGACAATGCATGCAGTCTTTGTATGGTAACTGCTTTTTCTTTCTTTTTTTTGCTGTATGATGGTTCAGAGAAGTATTATACAATTTATTGCCACATTCACCAGATGCTCAAGATGGTAGTTATACTAAACATCACAATATCAATTTTAGGTTCATAGATGTTACTAGGCTAATGACAACAAGGGCTTTTTTAAGTTTAGCTATGCAATCCAAATCTCTGACAAGTTCTAGTACCCTTTTTCTTTAATATTTTTTTATTTGTTTTCCAATAATATAACACCCTTGATACATGTAAGCAGGGGTTTGGGAAGTGAAACATTTACAAGAAGGGGCCTAGGAGATGAAACATTTACTGGCTGCCTGTGCCCATTAGAGACATTGGTGCTAAACCAGGGATGAATTTCCTGTTCCCTATCCAAATGTCCAAGTTACAATTGACTTTGATTAGGTAGGAACTCTGCTCCACATGGATGGGGAGACTGTTCCAGAGAAGGGTTTGTTTCTGGGATACCTACCTGTCTCTAGAGCAGGTCCTATTTAAATTACAGGGAAAGTTTAAGTCTTTAGAATGGGCAATTCTGGTACTGTTTGTTTTGCAGATATGCAGGAAGTGCTCAGGTTGGGGTATGACAATATCTTGTATGTCAAGCATAGATCTCCCCCCTCAGCAGCCTATTGGAGACAGAATACATGGATAATGTCAGCCTTAAGGTGGTCTGAATATGACATGTTACTTACACCCTGTATTATTTTAGTGAGGAACCTCTGTGCACATTCCAGTTGTTAGATATGCTTGGTAAGGTACATAACAAAGGGAGCATTGGACTCGTTGATCGGTACAATGAATGCCGAATGCAGTGGAGCAATTACTTCCTTAGACATATATACCATAACATTGTTTATAAGTTGTGCAACATAGAATGATTTCCTCACTACTGTAGACATGTGATGATCAAATCTAGATTACTGTTAATGTGTGACCCCAAGTCCCTGATTATTGGGTCAACTCTTAGGGGTGCTTGTTAATATGATAGTTACCAGGGGTTAATGACTTCCTGAAAGATACTATTATGCACTTCTTGGCATTTAGTTTTAGTCCATGGCTCTGATACCAGTTGCTTGTCTGTGTCAGCCCTTCCTGGAGAACATTTATGTTGGTGGGCAATTCAATGACAGCTGATAATTTGCACTCATCTGCAAATTTAGTCAGCTAGAGGCCATTGACATTGGCCTTGACTTCAGAGAAGTAAATGCCAAAAATCAATGGTCCCAGGACTAATCCCTGAGGGAATCCGCTTGTGACTGGCTTCTTTTAGTGGCTGACTCCCCAGGTCTAATTTCCTGGATCCTGCCTGTTAGCCAGCTGGCTATACACTGGGTGACATAAGGCAGCAGTCTCCAACCCTTTTTGCACCAAGGACTGGTTTCATGTAAGACAGTTTTCTAAGGACTGACCATCACACACGAGCATAAAAATAAAGCATAATAAAGTGCATAATAAATACACCTCACCATAACGCAGAATCAGTGGGAGCCCTGAGCTTGTTTCCCTGCAATGAGACCGTCCCATCTAGGGGTAGTGGGAGACAATGACACCCAAAGTATGTTCCTTATGTCCAGTCTACTCCGTAATTTTGTTTTGGTTGCTGTCATTGCAGAAAACCCTGCTTCACAATGATAGGATGTTAGAAATGGAAACAGGGGTTTCAGTGCTTATTCTAGCAAATTTCTAAGTTTATAAGAGCAATATTTAAAAGCTGTCCCTATTATTTGTGGCTCTGTCCAGATTTATTGTGCAAGAGATTGAGAGGTATGGTCTATAGGTAGCAAACCTTAAGGAAATTTTTTTCTGAATCCAGCAACTTTCTAAGTTTATAAGAGCAATATTTAAAATACGTCCCTATTATTTGTGGGTCTGTCATACCTCTCAACTGTCAAGAGTATGACAGAATGTCCATATTTTTGCCTTATATTTTTGGTTTGTTCCTCATAAAATTTGTGTTTTCTGGATTTTTGTGGCAAATAAGTTCATAGGTTCATAGGTGTGTACTAGGCTAATGGTCCTGGAGCCTTTACAAGCCTAGCCCATAGAAGTGCATTGTGCCACCTGACGTTAGTTCCCAGTGCCTCTATCAAATAGAGCCACTGGAGTGATCCCCAAGGTGAACTTTCTATTACCCATCAACTCATCAAGATTTCTCTTGAGGAGGGACAGTGAGGTGCTCTGCTTGACATATTTAGGAAGTCTGTTCCAGAGCATGGGCAGTCTCTGGGTTATGAACCTGTCCCTCCAGCATGTTCTGTTGATTGTGGTAATGAGGTTGAGGTCTCTGGAGTGTGTGATGCAGAGGGATTGGGATTTCTTTAGCTGTAGCATTTCTAACAGAGCTGGGTCAGACATGGCTTTTTAAGTCAAGCAGAAATCGCCTCTTAGTAGATGATATAAGACAGACAATAGCTGGAGTTTTTTGAGTCTGTCCGTGTAGGACATGTGTTTAAGGCCTAGGATCCTCTTCATGAAATACTTTTGTGGCCTCTCCAGCTGTTGCATGTGTCTAGTGAGGTACATGCCAAATGAGGCATTATACTCAATGATTGGCCTAATGAGGGAAGAGTACAGAGAGATGATCAACTCTTTCTTCCTGGATGCAAAACCCTTGGTAATGAGATGTGCCACATAGAAGAACTTTCTGACCACAGTGGCAATGTGTTGGTCAAAGCAGAGGTTGCTGTCAGCCTGTGTCCCCAGATCTCTTATAACACCATCGGTGTTCAGTGGGCCCCCAGTGATGTGGTAATTAGTGGGAAATGAGTTTTTCCCAAAGGGGATGATGTCGCAGTTTTTGGCATTCAGCTTAAGGCCATGGTTTCAACACCAGTCATTGGTCTCAGTGAGGCTTTTCTGTAGGATGTCTACATCACTTGGGAAGTTAATAATGGCTCTCAGCTTGCAGTTGTCTGTGAACTTGGTCAGCCAGAGTCCCTCTGTGTTGGCCTGGACTTCTACGAAGTAGATGCCAAACAGGAGAGGACCCAGGACTGATCCCTGTGGGACTCCACTTGTGACTGGTCGGCAGTCCGACTTGGAGTCTGCTACTTTCACACTGTGAATTCTATCTGTGATCCAATTTGCAACCCACCTAGTGATATAGGGGTTGATCCCTAGTTTGGTGAGTTCATTAATAATTCCTGAGTGGGGAATGGTATCAAAGGCCTTGGCCAGATTGAGGTAGGCTGTATGAACTGCCTTGCCCTCATCCACATCTCTGGTGACTGACTCAAAGAAGTCAACCAGATTGAGCAGGCATGAAGTAGTTTTCACAAAATCAAATTGCAAGGGATCTAGAGTTTGGAGATTCCCTATATCTTTGTTAATTAGGTCCATGATGATGAACTCCATAGCCTTACATATCAGACTCGTCAGGCTAATGGGGTGATAATTCCCAGGGTCTGTAGGCACTCCCATTTATGGAGAGGGAAGACTATAGCAGTGCACCATTCAGTGGGGACAAAGCTTGAGGTGAGGCTGTGATTGAACAGGGCACACAGATGTGGTGCCAGTTCACTTTGTAGTTCATGTAGAACACATGCAGGGATATTGTCGGGTCCCATGGAAGCTGCATTCTTGGCCTTGGACAATGCAGCTTTAACCTGTACTGCAGTAATGCTGGGTGCCTGGTATTGTGATTTGTCCTTTAGGGGACAGAGAGGGATAAAACTGGCACTGAATCTGTCAGCCAGTATGTTGGCAGTATCTGTTGGCTCAGTATAGGAGGTACCATTGTGCATTAACTCAGAGCAAACCTGGGTATTGCCGTGGAGATTCTTGATATAACTATAGAAGGCTTTGTAGTTGTTTTTAGTGTCTGCTGCAATTCTGCCTTCATAGCTGGCTTTATAGGTTTTGATGAGGGATCTCAACTTTTTGTTGAGGCTAATAAAGGAGTTTTTTCAGTCTTGGGACTTCACCTTTTTCAGCAACGTTTTTTTCCTTCTGTTGTAGAGTTTATTAATGGCAGAGGACCACCAGATTGGCTTCCTTTTTTTGGAGGAGAGAGTCTTGATTCGGTTGGGTATGGCTAGTTCCATGGATTTATGTACATATTCATACAGTGCATTGGTTATGATTCAGCAGTCATGCATCTAGTTTCCATTGACATGGGTGCTGTGAAGTTAGACACCTCTGTTTGTAGGAGCCCAAAGTCAGCTTTGGAGAAGTTTTTTCGTGGTTACCTTTGCAGGGGTGTGGGTGAGATGTGGATTTCCATGGTGATTAGTTTGTGGTCGGATCTAACCAGGGAGGAATTGACTATTGGTGTACAGCAATGGTTGTCCAAACAAGAAGCAGGTGCCCGTGAAACCCTTGCACGGCCAAACAGGAGAAACTCACAAACAGAAGACGCCAGCAAGTGTTGGCAATTGCCACATCCAAAAATAATTTATTGCCATAAGGAAGAAAAATCCCCCTAAGACTCAGATATTGTAAAAACCATTACAAAACCATCAAACCGGTTTCAGCTCCTCAGAGCCTTCTTCAGTGAAATACAAAGTGAAAAGTCAGAGTATCAAAATACATCCATAGATATAGATGAGCCATACATGAAGACCAATCACAACACAGCATTAACAATTGTTACAATTGGGCCAGGTGAAAACAAAGCTCCAAGTTTTATAATCCATTTTCTCTCCTTGGAGCTGAGTAATTCCTGCCAATACTGTTTATCCTTGCATCTCCCCTTAATACAATCAATGATGACAAATTTAAAAGAAGCTGATGCATGTTTTAAACAATGTTTGTATAGTGCATTGCTAGTACGTTTATTTTTAATATCACTCAAATACTCACAAATTCTAAGACGAAAGGCTCTAGAGGTCTTTCCGACATAGAAAGCAGAACAATTGCAGGTCAGCAAATAGATGACCCACTCAGTGTTAAAATTTGATGTCAAAAACGTCTGAAGTGTTTTGCTGCTAAATTCACTGAGAAAGAACAATGTCCACAGGGTATACATCCAACAATAGGTTTACCTGAAATAGACATCTGGGTTGAAGCAGGAAGATCCAAACCAATTCTTTTATAATGACTAAATTTAGAACCGATGGTCTGTCCCCTTCTAAATGAGAAAGAACATTTGTCTGGAAGCAAAGAGTTGAGTTTGTGATCAGCTTTAAGAACATTCCAATGTCTGTGTATAATATTTTTAAAACCCTGTGTGTTACATCCATACGTAGTCACCAAACATAAGGGTTGTGGCTTAATAATGTTGTTCTTATCTCTGTATGATAATAAATCTTCTCTGTTTATATTAGACACAGATCTTTTGGCTAAACGCACAGTACATGGACGATAACCCCTCCTAATAAATCTGTGTGTCAAGTCATCCTGGGCCTCAAGAAAGGATTGTTGGCTAGAACAGATTCTTCTATCTCTTAAAAATTGGGATTTGGGTATATTTTTTTGGATTGTTTGTGGTGGTGGAAGCTGGTAGCATGTAATAATGAGTTGAATTCTGGAAATTTCCTGAACATCCTAGTTGACAAAGTGTTATCCTGATTTCTGATAATTTCAACATCAAGAAACACTATCCTCGACACATGGCAGGTCAGCTTGAATTCAATCCCCCATATGTTATCGTTGAGATATTCAAGAAACTCCATAAGATAATGTTCATCAGCTTTCCACACCAACCAACAGTCATCCAAATAACGACGCCAAATGTCCATCTCACACATATAGATATTATGATTGTGATAACAATTTCTTCTATATAAGCCATAAAAAGATTTGCATATATGGGTGCAAAAGATGCACCCATAGCAGTACCTTTTATTTGCCAGTAACAAAGATTTTGAAAATAAAAAACGTTACTAGACAAAACATGTTCTGTAAGGCATACCAGAAATGTATTAAATCCAGGTTGGTATAAACCTGATCTAGCCAACCAATAATCCAACGCTTGTAAACCTGCCCAGTGTGGAATGTTGGTATAAAGAGAGGTGATATCCAAAGTGCATAATAGCCAATGTGATTCAAGTTGAGAATTATTAATAATGTCCAAAAATTGGGTGGTGTCTTGGATTCTAGCTCTAATAAGACCCAATAGAGGTTTTAAATATTGGGCTAAATATTCAGACAATGGTTCAGTGAGAGACCCATGTCCAGAGACAATGGGTCGACCTGATGGATTTGTGGCATGTTTATGGATCTTAGGTAACAAATATAAATATTGTTTCTTAGGTGAATCAACCATTAATTGTTCTTTAATAGATTGTGTAATGATACCCTCCTCCACTGCCTCAGTCAGAAACTGGTCAATTTGGTGCTGGAAGTGGGGTGAGGGATCCAAAAACATCTGTCTGTAGTATTGTTTGTCACCCAATTGCCTCATAGCCTCACTGTCATAGGCAGCCTTATCCAGTACCACCACCGCTCCACCTTTGTCAGCTTGAACAATCACCAGATCTTTATTGTTAATAAGTGTTGTGAGAAATGGGAAAGTCCTTAAGATGACAATGTATATCCCGAAGGACATTTTTCTGAAATACCCCCACTAGATGTGACATTGGTGGATTAAATGTCGATTTTTTAAACCTAAAATCACAAGATGTATCACAAGATGTATCACGAACAGTGTTGTCAAAAAACACGTTCAGATTCAAAATTCGACAAAAGTTTATCACATCCTGAGCCAAAGATTGTTCAGAGACAGAGAACCCGGGGACAAAATTAAGCCCTTTGTTTAATAATTTAAGTTGTGCATTAGTCAAGTCAACAGACGAAATGTTATGGACATTGAAATTGGAAATTAGTGTTGTGTCATAATTTTCAAAAGTGCCTCCAGACTTTGTTTGGATGTTTCGTTTCTTATGTTTCTGCCCCCCTCGTCTGTATCTAAATTGGGAGGGTGTAAAGAATTATCCCTTTTAGCCTTAGGTACAGCAATGGTTGCCCATGTTAGTAATAACCAGGTCAAGGATGTTGCTTCCTCTAGTGGGGGTAAGAATGAGCTGGTCCAGGGCATTGAAATTAATGAATTCCAGGAGGCGTTGGTCCAGTGTATTGGTGCATGAGTAGTTTTCCCAGTTGATGGAGGGGTAGTTGAAGTCACTTAGTATGAGAGTGTTGGGTTGGACCTAATTGTTTCCAAGGTGCTTAGAAATGTGGAGTGATAGTCTTGGGACATGGTTGGGGACCTATAGCAGGCTATGAGCTGAATCGCTGTCTTACCCAATGTTAGTTGTACCTGAAGAATCTCAGATGCGTTATGCTGGGCTACTAGTCTGGAGGTGTGCATATCCTTTATGAATATGGAGACAAGACAGCCTTTGGAGCTTTGGTCCATGTTCTGTGGCCGAAAGGTGTGGAAGAAGTTATAGTCTGGTAGCACAGGGGTGCTTTCTGCTGCTTTAAAACAGATCTCCGTTACAGCACAAATGACAATGTGCTCCATTTTGAGTACTGCTTCGAGCAAGTGCATTTTGAGATTTAGACTACTAGCGTTGAGCAGCCTGACCCTCAGATTGCATTTATTTATAGCTGTTATGGTGATAATTTGCTCTTTGGAACATTGCCTAAAAAAGGCACTATATGGGGTGGCAAGAGCCTTAGCCAGTATCCGGAAACCCAGGGGTGACAGATGCAGGCCATCTCTGGCAAAGCACTGAAGACTGTCATTCATGTCATCCCAAGCAGACAGATACTGGATCCCCTTAGAATGATACCAGAAACTTAGCCAATTGTTGAAGTTGTTGAAGTTAATTATTTTCTGCTTGTACTGCAGTATCATTCTGGGCGACGGTAGGATGCTGCTCAGGGCTAGGGTCATACCTGCCTGGGCCACATAATCCAAGAGCTCCTCCATGTCCATTTTCATGTAGTCCAGGGAGGTGTGTCTCAGGTCATTCACACACACATGGACAGTGACAGAGTCATACTTGTACTTGTTGTGGAGGGACTTGAGTGCGTGTGTTATGTGTTGGATTCTGGCACCTGATAAGACAGCTGACTGTTATTTTCTCCTTATTCAGTCTAGTGAGTGGGACATCAGTGTGCCTCACTATCGAGTCACCTATAATTAGTTTCTTGGGCAAGCTGTTTTGCCTTAGGGGCTTAGGTTTAGGGGCACACTCTGTAGGTGAGCTATGGGTCTTGTGGTTTGTGCTGAGTTGTGGTGGTAAAGTGCATTTCCACCTTGACGGTCTCTGCTGTTTGGGCAGATTTCTATTGAAAGCCTCTGTGAAGGTGGGTGTGCGGTGTGTGTTTTTATGTGAGAGCTGTGATGGTGGGTGTTCTGGAGGGCTATTTGTTGCATGTGGTGAGTTGCAGGTTTTGACCTTCTCCTCTTGACCAGCTATTCCAGTCTTGGCTTGAGAGTGCATGGCTTCCAATTTGGATATATAAGTGCATCTCTCACAAGTCTGTGTTGGGAGGTAAGAGGAGAGAGCTGTCTGTGTACATGAGGCAGTTGCAACACTGCCTCAAAATGTTCAAATTCATCAGGTTAATAGGAGAAAGCACAGGGAACTGACCCTTAGACATGGCAGGAGGGATGGCAATTATTAGTAAGTATTGGAGATGTTTCCTTATGTATTCCTTTTACAGGAAAAATGTCACTCAAGGTGCCTGAGTCTGTACAGAGCACTGCCAAACACTTGAAGGGAAACTAATACTGAGACCTTGAAAATTTAAGGATGAAGTATCAAGCAGTACTTACTGAAAAATAAAAAATTAGCTTGTCAAGAATGATGAAAAGAGGAGAGTCACATGAATGGCTACTGCCTGGCTACTACTAATGCTGGTCTCAGCACAGCTTCACTCTGTTGGGATACAATACTTCTTTGACTGAATTCATTATATAATGACAGGCATTTGAGTTTCAGACTTCATATCCTTCAGAAAATGCATAGTAACCCAAGACCTTGCATTCTATCAACTTTCTAAATTTATAAAAGCAATATTTAAAATTTGTCCATGTTTCTGGCTTTGTCCAGATTTTTTGTGCCCAGAGGTTGAGGGAACAGAGCAACACAAACTCCAGATGTGCAAAATAACACTTCCCCATAGCTTTGCAGCAGACTGCTATACATTTCAGCTGTCATTGATTTCATGAGAACTTTGCTAACAGTTGGAAAACTTAATACTGCTTGGAACTAGTATAGCTGGAAAACTTGATAGGGATAACTTGGATAAAGAGTGACAGTTTAAAACATAAGTAAATTCTCAACTCTTTTTTTTTCTGAGTGGCTGCAGTCTGTATAAATCTCATCCCTACTACATGTAAGCAAATAACTTTGTTAAAACATATCCAGGAAGCATTCAATCAAATAGGAAGTAAGGGGTCATAAAACAGCTGAAAGTAATCCATAATGGCTGACTATGCACCAACAATCTGTCATCAAGTGGTAACAAGCAGTAAACCTAAAGAAAACAATATATCTCTGAGAGAGATAAGCTGCCATATTGCACAAGCAAGAGTTCCTGTCCCACACTGTAATTCTAACTCAGAGATTGCTACATGCCTGTAAAAGTGAAAGTGTAGAAATTTAACAATTTCAAACTATCAGAAATGTTTTGATCAACTAGGTATGTCCTGGGGTTCTCTGTCAAAGAACTCATCTTCAATAATTAGGTATGTAGCTTCCTACCTAGTTCACCTTCATCAAACATTTTGCGTGTAACAATATGGGTTTTCTAAGCACTGTTTTTCCAAACAACTCCAAAATCAAGTCTATGCCATCTAATCACCCGCTCTGCAATTGGGATGTAATGTTTACATTTGGGACACTCAAAGGCTCATTGCTCTCCTAGAGGTTTCTGGGGCTTGCTGCATTGCTCTCCTAGAGGTTTCTGGGGCTTGCTGCATTGCTCTCCTAGAGGTTTCTGGGGCTTGCTGCATTGCTCTCCTAGAGGTTTCTGGGGCTTGCTGCATTGCTCTCCTAGAGGTTTCTGGGGCTTGCTGCATTGCTCTCCTAGAGGTTTCTGTGGCTTGCTGCATTGCTCTCCTAGAGGTTTTTGTGGCTTGCTGCATTGCTGTCCTAGAGGTTTCTATGGTTTGCTGCATTGCTCTCCTAGAGGTTTCTGCAGCTTGCTGCATTGCTCTCCTAGAGGTTTCTGGGGCTTGCTGCATTGCTCTCCTAGAGGTTTCTGGGGCTTGCTGCATTATTCTCCTAGAGGTTTCTGGGGCTTGCTGCATTGCTCTCCTAGAGGTTTCTGGGGCTTGCTGCATTGCTCTCCTAGAGGTTTCTGGGGCTTGCTGCATTGCTCTCCTAGAGGTTTCTGGGGCTTGCTGCATTGCTCTCCTAGAGGTTTCTGGGGCTTGCTGCATTGCTCTCCTAGAGGTTTCTGGGACTTGCTGCATTGCTCTCCTAGAGGTTTCTGTGGCTTGCTGCATTGCTCTCCTAGAGGTTTCTGGGACTTGCTGTTCTTTTCTTATACAAGTCTCTCACAAGTTCCTAAAGTCCTCCAGTTTTACATATGTCTTTCTGATGTTTTTTGTTTACAATTTGATTTTATTTTTTCTAGACAATTCGTTGTCTGGAATGGGCTCTGTCCAGATTTATTGTGCGAGAAGTTGAGAAGTATGGTTGAGAGGTACACAAACCTCTTAACTGATGCTTCTGCTGCAAAAGCACTCATTCACTCACACATGCAGACAGAACCATACACACACTTCTTTTAGTTTCATTTATTTTTATTTTACACTCACTAAACAGCAAAAGCACTGCTTAGAGAGTATAAAATAATGGCTTGATGGATCTCACTCTTTACTCTCTCATACACACACACACACACACACACACACACACACACACACACACACACACACACACACACACACACACACACACACACACACACACACACACACACACATCCGTCTCTTCTGCTTTCACACACAAGTACATTCTGCTTTCATGCATGCATTCACTCACACACGCAGAAAGCACCATAAACACACACACACATATACACACATTCACTTTTTTGTTTCACTCCCTGCCTAAAAGTTTCTATACTGCCGGAACCTGTCCGTGGTCCAGTGGTTGGGAACTGCTGACGTAAGGGTTGGTACCTAACCTCTTAAGTTTGTCAACAATGCCTGAATGGGGTATTGTGTCAAATGCCTTGGCCAGGTCAAGGTAGGCAGTGTGAACCACTTTGACCTCATCCACTGCTTTTGTGACCTTCTCAAAGAAGTCCACCAGGCTGAGTAGGCATGACCTGTCCTTGATGAAACCAAATTGAGTTGGGTCCAGTGTCTATAAGTTTCCTATGTCATTATTGATCATTCCCATGATAATTCTTTCCATGGCTTTGCATATGAGACCAGTGAGACTTATGGGTCTGTAGTTTCCAGCGTAGGTAGATGGCCCACGCTTGTGCAGAGATATGAATATTGCCATTCTCTGTTCATGAGGCATGAAGCCTGTTCGGGGCTACAGTTAAATAGCAATTCCAGAGGCCTGATAGGTCACATTTCATGCTATTTAAATGGTATCCTAGTATATTGTCTGGGCCCATTGATGCAGTGTCCTCGGCCTTAGAGAGAGAGAGAGCAATAAGAGCCTGTTCTCTAGTGTTAGCACGCGGAGTTATATCTGATGGTATTTCTTGAAGGAATGTTAAGGGGAAAACAGGGCTAAAGTTGGAGCTGAATGCGTCAGCCAGTAGGTTTGCTCTATCTTCTGGCTCAGTATAGGTGGCTCAATTTACAATGAGCTCTGCACAAAACTGTGTATTGCCTTTGAGGTTGCGGACATAGCTAAAGAATTCCTTGTGGATGTTCTTAGCCTTGGAGGCCAAATTTACCTCAAATTTGTCTTTTGCAGACTTTATTTGTCCTCTGGGTTGTTTGTTCATTTGACAAGAGTGCTTTTATCCTGCTCGATGTTGCACCTCTTAATTATTGTTGTGATTTTCTTCCTCCTGTTATACAGCCTATTGATGTTGTGATCCCACCAGGATGGCTTTTTTATTCTGTTCTGTACTTCTTCCAGGTGGATACAGCTGCCTATAGGGATTCTGTGAACAGTTCTGCATAGGCAGCAATGTTCTCAGAGTTTATTGGCACTTGAAATTTTGCCAGGTTATCAATTAATAGTAGAAAGTTAGCCTTAGAGTAATTCCTAAATATTCCAGGGTTAGCTAGCATTCCAAGTTTTATTTTTACTTCAAAGGAAAATTTTGTGGTCTGACCTTACCAGAGAGGACATTACAGTAGAGAGTATGCAGCACTCTCCCATATTAGTGTGGAGCAGATCTAGTATGATTGCACCCCTGTTTGGTGTATTGATAATCTATTCCACTTAGTTTGTGTTTATAAAATCCAGGAATCTCTGTGCCTGCACATTTGTTGTTGTATATGTTTCCCAGTTAACAGTGGGGTAATTAAATTTGCCCATAAATATGGTACTGGCTTGAATGGTGAGTGTTTCCAATATGTTTAAATACATATTATGGGTTTTCCTAGGTCATAAAGGGAAACCTCTTGCTTGCCAGGAAGTGGTATTGGATTTTGCCTATAGTAATTTGAATATGGAGAAGCTTAAATGCATCATCCCATTTGACCAGCCTTGAGATATATTTACTTTTTTATGTAAATTGAGACACCTCCATCTTTAGTTCCTGTTTCAGTGGAAGCTTGTCTAAATTTGTAAAAGGCATTATAACCTTGCACTGTCTTTGTGCTGTCTGTGACTTTAAATCATGTCTCCATGACCACACAGATGTCAGCATTCTCTAGGCTGTAGAAAGCTTTTAGGGAGTGCGTTTTTTTTTTTTTTTTTTTTTTTTTAAACTCCTAGCATTGATCAGTAACAACTTTAAATTCAAATTATTTTGTTAGTGGATGCAAAATATCGTTATTTCCCTCCAGCTTATACCCTTCCCCTCTCCCCAATCTTTTCCCTCCAAATCTAGTTACTTCTCTTTTGCTTTCCTCTTAGTAATACAATTTAATTTAAGGACTTTACTCTTTCTACCCCATACCCTTTTTGTTTCTTATATACTTGCTTATTTATATTCAGTTTAAATTTTAGCATAATGACTATAGTCTTCATTTTTATAACTATATTTCCTTTTTTTTGTTTATTTGACTTAGTTATACATTTTTAAATGGTGTTTTTGTTTTTGCTTGGAGCTTTTCTCCCCGGGCCTCTACTGAAAATGGATATATATCCAGCTAGACTAGCCCGGTCAACAAATGTAAAATAAAATAAAATAAATTATGGAAAATAGTCCCGATGTCTTTCTCACTAAGCAGGTCCACAGACATAAATATTTGTTCTCTCAAAAAATGTACAGGATTTGTGCATCACTTAATCTGCTGAGTGTTTTCATATTATGGGTATCCTGGGCCGTACAGGGGAGCGTATAGCTTGCAAGGAAATGGTATGGGATATTGCCTATGGTGATTTGAACGTGGAGAAGCTCAAGTGCATTTTCCTATTTGACCAGCCTTTAGGTATATTTATTTTTGATGCAAATCGAGGCACTGAGACATGATTTAAAGTTGTGGATAGCACAATGACATTGCAAGGTTATAATTCTTTCCACACATTTAGACAAGCTGCTACACTGATAGGGACTAAAGGTGGAGGTGCCTCGATTTACATCAAAAATAAATATACATCAAGGCTGGTCAAATAGGACAATTCACTTTAGGTGAGAGATACAATTTACATTCATGAGAATGCTATTCTAGCCAGCTGAGGTGACTTCTTGTAAATCTGCATGTCCTCCTTGTGGCCCTGTGGCCCTTCATTGGCTGCCGTAGTTTCCTTCTATATTCCAAGTGTATGTGGTATTTGGTGTGACATTCTTTCAAACTGACAGGAGGGCTGTATGCTGTGAGAGTAACTGCTTACACCTTATAATGGGCTTCAGCCCAAATCATTATTAGTTCTTTTCCCTTATAGTCCCTAAGTGTTGAGATAGACTCTGACTACCACATGAAGTCAAACTAGGTTAAGCTGACTATTAAATAATGAAGGGTTGAATGCTTTAATAGCTTTGTTATTCTGCATGGAGTTGGAGTGTGTTAATATACTTGCCTCTGTCTTATTTGTATTCATTCTTATGTTTTCATTTGGCCACTGAAAAAGTTGTGCCAGGTAAAATTCTACTGTGTTTTACAGTAAATGCTGTCTGTAATGAAAAATGGAAACTATACAGTAAATAAATAAATAAATAAATAAATAAATAACATCTTGCAACTTCTGAGAAAACAGATTTTGGATTCTGTGACTTACCAAGAAGTCAAAATGTGAAACTGGATGTGGCTCTGGAGGCCAGATAAATTGCTACTAAGCAGAGCCGGATCCAGTACTAGGCGACCAAGGCAGTTATCTAGGGCCCACTGGCTAGTTTCTCATATAATGGGCTGAAGTTACTAAATAATGATAGACATTTGACTTTCCCTCTTCATATCCTTTAGAAAAATGCATACTAGCACACATCCAGTTATTCTCCAATTTTCTAAGTTCAAGAAAGCAATATTTATAATCTGTCCCAATTTATTTTAGGCTTTGTCCAGATATCTTCCACTAAAAGATGGAGATATCTGTATGTGAGAGTGAAATGTCCTAGTTAGGATAGCAGGTGGTTAGTAATTTGTTTAGGCTCAAACCCTTTATTTTAGCTACAGGAAACAAGAGCCTGAATCCTCTACCTCAACTACCAAGCTGCATTTTTCAGGGAACTGAGTTTCAGATGCTTTTTTTCAAGGAACTGAGTTTCAAGTGCATTTTCAAGGAATTGTGAGCTTCAGGAGAAGAGAAGTTTACTGCTGCTCATGCTAAGTCTGTTTACAATGTGCAACTGTTTTGTTTAGTAAATGATATTACTATTGTGGTTTTACGTTCAAAGGCAGTGTTAGTAGCACAATAGGTAGCATGCTTGCTTTTTTGATGCAGAAGACTGTGGGTTCTACTCCCACAACATAATGTAGATGAATTGCTAATATTGTGTTGTATTTTAAGGTGTGGGGTGGGGTGGGGTGCTGCAGTCCTGAGTATATCCTCCTTTGTATGATATACCTAGTAACTATGAACCTGTTTTCAGTTTGCCATCCATTCCCTATTGCAATATTACCAGCTTACCATTTTTTTAATGTAATGTAGACAATTTATCCTTCAAGGGCAGCAGACACTGAATGTGTAGATGACACACTGAAATATAAAGTTGATTGATAACAGCAACCTTTTCAATAGTTACAGATCTCTTTAATGTGGGATTATTCAGATTTCTTTTATTTCTGCAGACATTGTACATATTGACTGGTATTGGTGATGGCAGAAGTTTGAGTGGCCTTTTATCATTGAACTGGGCAGTTTTGTCATTATAGGCTCATATGTTTTATTTCACTGCTTACTGGAAAAATGTTCAAAACTATAAATTTAAAACAAGCTCTAACAAGTGGTGCTGTATTATACAATTTTTTTATACAATACAATCATTTAATTCAACCAGGAAGGTGACTCAAAGAACTCTTGCATGTTTGAATGGTCCTAAAAATATATGCAAGGAGACTATGCAAAAATCTATGTATTATAGTTCTCTACTTACACCTAGCGACAATACACCTTTATTAGAAGAAATCCTTGCTACTAATAGCAAAAATTAAATTATTATCAATTGGCTAAACCTCAACTCCAACATCCCTGCCTCTAACATTAATCTATTCAACTTCACACAGTTTATAAATACTTCAACCAGATGAAATAAGGATAACACAGCAGGATCCATCCTAGATTGGATTGTTGTCTCCGATCCCAATAAAATATCTGAAGCAGGTACTCTTCCAAATACCCTGAATGACCACCTTCCCAACTTTATCCACTGCTCTCCCTCCACCTACCAAAATCAACACCATTACAAACAAATAAGGAACCTAATTGCTTTCAACCCTCTTACCTTTGTTGGTACCCTGAAAAAGATTAACTGGCACAGATTAAAACCTCTCCCACTAGACAATGCTGTTGACTATTTTAATACTATATTCCTGAACACACTAAATAGTCTTGCATGCCTTTGCTTGATAAGGATCAAAAACAAAAAAATAACATCCTCATAATACACTCCAGTCAAGGAAACATGTATTTAGTGCTTTCATCCAAATCCAAAAACTTCATCAGAATAAAATGACAAAATGTCAACCAACCTTGTATACTGTTCTACACACTCACTTAAACAATTAAACAATTAAAATCTAAAAACTTCAGCAATGCAACTTTTAAAGCAACATTACACAATATAACACATATACTTATAAAAAACACTTAATACAAATGCTATCATTAATTCCAGATACTTATCTGCTTGTAGCCTAAGCTGCCAAAATGTTTCTCTCCTCAAAAGTATTTTTTTTATAATCAGCGCCCCTTACATCCCTAGGGACTAAGTCAAACACAAAAAAATTAAAATATTTGTAATCTACACATACAGCAGAATGTCTATAAAGAACATTGTTGATTTCACAGTGTTTAATACTATACAGATGTTCCCTTATTGTCACTTTTAATTTTCTTGTAGACATACCTGTATAAAAGACTGGCAGCTAGAGCAGATTGCAATATAAATAATACTAGAGGAATCACAATTAAAAGAAAACGGTTACTTATAATGTGATTATTAATATGAGGCAAGAATACTGAAGAACCCTGCAAGATAAAAGAGCACATATTACAAAAAAACACATTTATACATGCTAGGATTTTTCTCAGCATTAGCAATCAAGGCTATACTGTTGTCTGTTTCTAAATACTGTTTTAAAGACTTTAGCCTTCTTAACTACAAACCTGGGTTCATTACCTACTATTTTAATAATATTCCAATCAGCCTTAAAAATGTCCCAGCTCTGAGTAAGAATAGGTCTAATACTTGAATCATCCACAGTCATGCGCAGACAAAAGCTATTAGTATAACCTTTGTCTGTTTTAATATTAGAAACAGTGAAACTAGCACCCGTGTTCTCATTAGGCATGGCAACATCTAGGTGGAAACTTGTCATTCCTTTTTTCTACAATTTTATCCACAGCAGCCTTAAGAACATCATAGCTACGGGTCCCTGTCAGATGAATGGAAAATTAAAATCTTGAGCAATGGAAACATTGAAAATGCAGTATATCGATGTGTGTTTTGTGAGATCGCAAAACAGTGAAGATCGGGAAATTTGCCCTTTCCTCACTGTAGTGCGATCTTGGAGTTGGTATATTTAATTAGCGGGGGGGGCACAGCCCCCCACAATAAAGGTTTTGATATTATGGAATTTCGGTGTTTCCAGCGTTCGAGATTTTAATCTTTCGTTGTTATGACATAGACCCATAACTACAACCTCTGTCCATAAAAATATTATTATTTCATGAATTGCATATAAAAAATAGTAGTCAGGCTTGAGGCCCTGATCATCTGCCCCGGGTGTATTTTTCTTTGTGTATGGTGGATGAGTACTTGAAAAGTGCAAATAGTTGTTAATAAAACATTCTTTCATATAAATATTACTAGAAAAAGTCTTATTACTTTTATTCATTGTATGGCAACATCCAGAAAATGTACATCAGTGCCTAAACAGCCTGTGTTTAAGTCTAATAACTCAATAGTACCATTAATATTTGAAACAAAGGCAGTAAAACCATCTAATTTAGCATCAGTAATAAAAAAATAAATAAATTATCTACAAGTCAATAATATTTAATGACATATGTTTTAAAGAAATGCATAATATACAAATATTCTGTCTCCCACCACCCAGTGGCAATATTGGAGAAGGGGGGGGTCGCTGTCACCCCCATCACAACCCCTCTTTCTGATGGCAAATCTGACCATTAAACATGAAGAAATTATTTTCAAGCATAACTTCCATAAGTTCACAAACTGTACTTATCATATCATTACTATAGGAGCTAAATTTCACAAGATACAGTCTCAAAAAATCAACCCCTTCTACCCATGGTATGCTAGTATATAAAGACTTCACATCCAAGGTGAACATATTAATATCCACTTTGCCAATATTTAACCTGTGCAAACCATCCAAAAATTACCATGAGTCTCTTATATAACTATTTAAATTCAGGACAAGGGGATTAAAAAAAAAACAGTCTAAGAAGACAGAGATGTCTTCAGTGTCACTGTCTTTAGCAAACACAATAGGTCTGACAGGCAAAGCATATATCCCACTGTGAAGTTTAAGAATCCCAAACAAAACAGCCAGCCTGGGATGTTCAACAAATCAGAATTGAAATACTTCATAAGTGATACAATTGCTAAGTAAATCTAACAATATATCATGTATGTACTGATGTCTTCCTTTAACAAAATACAAAGTAACCTTCTCAAATTCCTGAACATTAGACAACATTTTTTCAATCTCAGCAACATAATCAGACTGATGCATTACATTACAACGAGACCACTACCCATGTCAGCTTTCATGAAGCGCAAATCAAACATTTTAGACAATTCAAATAACGCCTTTTTCTCCTAGCAGTTTAAATTGTAGTATTTATTCAGAGACTGACTTTGAAACATGCATAAAATATACTTCTCACATAAATCATAAAATAGCTCCACTGAAGCTGGTAATGGGGGGTTAAATGGTTTATATCACCACTTTGAATGGTAAAATAGCCTAATACCGTAAGGCCAACAGCTTTAAATCGGACAACTTATGCAAACCCTAGAAATGGCAAAAAATAGAAGTTATGTTCTTACCATAACGTTCCATGTTAGTTGTCTTCTTCTCGCCTTCTTTCTTGCTGGATGGGTTCGGAGCCGACCTCGGCTCTGACTCGGCCACTCTAAAAGCTCGAGAGTTGGATCCACCGGCTCGAGGCTCCCCTTATATCCCACAATGCTAGGCGGTATTACCTCAGATCTCATTTGTAAGCTAGGCCCAGCCAATAATAAAAAAAAAACAGAACTACTGGAAATGGGAGAACCCACCTCTATAAAAAGGAAGGGAAGAAGGTGACCTGAAGCCTGATCAAGGAATATATGCACAGCAGAGCATATACCTATAGCAATAGAGGTGGTAGAAAGAGAGGTCATAATCAAACTCCTCTAGGTCTGTCCAGGCTAGGGGGAAGGAGGGTGGGACGCAAGAAAGAAGGCGAGAAGAAGACAACTAACATGGAACGTTATGGTAAGAACATAACTTCTATATGTTAAGTTGTCTATTTCGCCTTCATTCTTGCTGGATGGGACCGCGTCCCTAGCACCTTGTCCCGGGTGGCCTATCGGAACAGACTCTTGAGAACAGTGGAACCAAAGTTAGCTCTATGTCTAGAAGCTAAATCCAACTTATAATGAGGAATGAAAGTGTGAGGAGTAGCCCAAGTAGCCGCTGCACAAATGGTGTCAAAAGGCAGCCTGTCTTGGAAGGCTATAGAAGTAGCCAAAGCTCTGGTGGAGTGGGCCTTAGGTTTGTTAGGCAGCTTTTGGTGTCTAATTTCATACACAAAGGAAATCAGAGATGTTAGCCATCTGGAGAGTGATACCTTCGAAACTGAAAGTCCCTTTCTGCCTTCTGCATAAGAGACAAACAACTGGTCAGTTTTTCTGATCTATTTGGTCCTATCCAAATAATACCTTAACTGACGATGAACATCTAGCCAATGCAATTTTTGTTCAGACCTGTTAGAAAAGTTAGGAAAAAACACAGGGAGGTCAATGCTTTGATTTAGGTTAGACGCAGAGGCTACTTTAGGTAAAAAAGATGGATTGGTTCATAAGGACACCCTGTCTTTATGAAACAATAGATACGGTGGTCGACTGCTGAGTGCATGAAGTTCTGAGACCCTTCTAGCTGAAGTAATGGCTACCAGAAAGAGAGTCTTCCAGGATAGCAATTTCAATGAACAGGAAGCTGCAGGTTCGAAAAGGGGGAAGAATCAAAGATGTGAGAACTAAATTAAGGTCCCAAGAAGGAGGAGGATTCCTTATTGGAGGTCTGAGAAGAAAAACTCCTTCAAAAAGCTTTGCAAAGCTTGTGAGACATGATGGCAGAATCTGAAATGCCCACATGAAAGTTAGATATAGCTGCCAATTGGACTTTGAGAGTAGAAGGAGATGAACCTGCGTGAAAGAGTTCAGCTAGAAAATCAAGAACTATTTGGATGGGAGCAGTGAAAGGATCTAAGTCCCTTCCTTGAGCCCAATAGGCAAAACGTTTCCACTTACTAAGATAAATCTTTCGAGTGGAAGATTTATGGGAAGCTATCAAAATATCTCGAACAGTGTGAGATATTTGAGGAAGCCTGGCTAAGGTTGGAACTGGAGGAACTAAGCAGTGAGGTTCAAAGATGGGAGGGAGCGATGAAACTGACCCGACTGATGGATCAAAAGATCTGGAACTAGGTCCAGATGCCAGGGTTGCTCCAACAGAAATTGATGTAGAAAGGGGAACCAAACCTATCGAGGCCAGTAAGGAGCAATGAGGATCAATGAGGCCTTCTGAGCGATAGCTTTCTGTATCACTTGAGAGATTAGTGGGAAGGAGGAATGCATACAGAAGTCCCGGGCCAAACTTGGACTAGAGCGCCTCTGCTGGGCTGGCCTGGTAAGGGGAAGAGGGTGAAATAATCTTTGCACTTGCTGTTTTGGGGAGTAGCAAAAAGGTCGCAGCAAGGCTGACCCCACTTGAGAAAAACTTTCTCCAAGATAGAATCTTTCAGAGACCACTCGTGAGGAATGAGGATAGCTCTGCTCAACTTGTCCGCGATAAGATTGGACTTCCCGGGAATGTGCGTTGCTATCAGAAAACGCTGAGAAGAAATCACCCATTGCCACAGTCTGAGTGCTTCTCAACATAGGGGGTAGGACTTGGTTCTGCCTTGTTTGTTGATATACCACACTACAGACATGTTGTCCGTCTGAATTGCTATCGTTCCCAAGGGAAGAGAGTCTTGAAGGGCTTGCAACGCTAAAAGCACTGCTCTCATCTCTAGAACATTTATATGCAAGTGGCGTTCGATTGGTTGCCATATGCCCTGGACTGTTCTGCCCTGATAATGCCCCCCCCACCCGATCAGGGAGGCATCCGTTGTCAGAGTAGCAACTGGAGGGGAAAGGACAAAGGGTCTTCCTAGGAAGAGCTGGGGGGAAGAAATCCACCAAAGAAGATGATTCCTGCATGCTTGCGTAATCACAATGGTGTGGGACATCGGAAGTTGCTGGTATGACCACTGTGTGAAGAGCATCCATTGAAGGATTCTCATGTGAAATCTGGCTAAAAGAAGTAGAGGGATAGCAGCCGCCATAATCCCCAGTACTTTTAGAACCAATCTGACTTTGACTCTGTTGCTGTGGAATAGAAGGGAGACCAGTTTGTGTATGTCTGCTATTCTTTGGTCTGTAAGTCTTGCAGACATGTTGACTGTATCTAGATTTGCGCCTATGAAGGTAATAACACGACAAGGCGACAAAACAGACTTTTCGCAATTTATTGAGATACCTAACTTTTGAAAAATGCGAAAGGTGTAGTCTCTGGCAATCAGAAGAAGATGCTTGGTAGGAGCTGTGAGGAGCCAGTCGTCTAAGTATGGAAACACCTGGAATCCTTGACGCCTCAGATGAGAAGCTACCACTGCCATGCATTTGGTAAACACCGGGGCAGTGGTGAGTCCAAAGGGCAGGGCTCTGAATTGAAAGTGACTGGTTCCCAGCCTGAAGCGGAGGAATCTCCTGGAGCGTCTGTTCATTTTTATATGATAGTACGCATCCTGAAGGTCTATAGAGCACATCCAGTTTTCCTTTCCCAATAGGGGTAGGATGGATTGTAGCATGACCATCCGAAATCTTGTTTTCTTGACAGACTTGTCCAAGATACTGAGATCCAAAATTGGTCTCCAGTCCCCTGTTTTCTTTGGAACCAAAAAGAACCTGGAGTAGATTCCGGATCCTTGCTGGTCTGCTGGCACTGGCTGAATGGCTCTTTTTGCAAGCAGCTTTGAAATTTCCAATGCTGCTAGATCCCTTTGAGCGGGTGGAACATCTGGAAGGGATTTTTTGGATTGGTTTGGAATGCGGAAGAACGGAATGGAATAGCCTTCGGAAATGATGGACTGTACCCACTTGTCTTGAGTTAGGTATCACCAGGCTTCTGGGTACAGTGATAATCTTCCCCCGACTGCCTCTGAAGGTGGACAGTCGGGCAACACCTCAGGGATGCTGGAAGGGCTTATCGGAAAAGGTTTCTCGATTGCCCTGGTTCTGCGGACCCCCCCTGCCTCTAGGGCGACATCTACCATTATTGTTCCCCCCTCTGCCTCTAGAGGGGAACCGACTCTGTGTGTCAGGCAAAGTTCCTTGAGATTGTTTGCGGAACCACATCTTTCCACTTTTCTGGCCTTTGGGGTAAGGTCTAGAAGGAGTAGAAAAACGGACTCCGACGGCAGAAAGAGTTTTGCCATCTGTCTCGCACCTTGTCAAGGTTTCTTTCATTTGAGGACCAAAAAGAGACAATCCATCAAACGGGGAATTAGTGAAAGACGTTTTAAAGGGGTCCGCAAAATTACACAGCCGCATCCAGGCATGCCGGCGTAAGGCCACACCTGTCCCTGCGGCTCTGCTCGTTCCATCAGCCGCATATGAAAGGGGGCGCATGGAGGAGTTAGCTATTGAATTTAGGGTAGCCAGCTGAGTGTTCATCTTATCCTGAAAACCCGCAGCTGTAGGATCCTTTAACATTTCACTCGCTTCCTTGATCAGGTCTCTTTGAAGACGAGTGAAATGACAGAGGTAGTTCAGCGAACGCATAGCAAAGGTTGCTGACGAAAACATCCACTTCCCGTACCTGTCCATAGACCTAGATTCCTTGTTAGGAGGATGGACAGGCACCGAAGGATCAGCTAGCTCCTTCTTAGTGGCAGCAGCTACCACCATAGCATCCACAGAAACTCCCTTAGTCAGAAATTGCTTATCTGCTGGTGCTGTGATAAACTTTGAAGATCTCCTGGGGGTAGGGTCCACAGAGTCAGGAGCCGTCCAGGCCTTTTTAGCTACCACCTGCATGAGGGGGGCAAAGGGGGGGGACACCCAGGAGGTGGAAGGGCGAGAGCCAAACGCCTCAAGATACACAGATTCATCCTCCGAAGGGTTAAGGGTTGGCCAATTTCCCCTCTGTTTCAGGATCTCTAGAATGTCCGCAAAGGAGACATCTTCAGAAGGGGAACGGGGGGAACCCTCGAATCCTCTAAATCTGTGTCAGAGGTGACAGACTCAGGTGAGTCTATGTGCTTCCTCTTACACTTTCTCTTCCTAGGGGGCTCCCCTGCCAATTCAGGAGAGGCCTCGGAAGAGGATGAGATCCCCACAGGGGATTCTTGAGGAGCTGGCTCTCTGCGGTCTGGGATGAGGGAGTGAGTAGACATAACCTGAGGCACCGAAGAGGGAGGGGTGGACGGAGCCGACTGTGGAGTTGAACCAGGTTCCAACACACTCCGCATGACCTCGAACGCACCTCTGTCAGGCAGAGCCAGAGGTCCCCGCTCCGAAAAGCTGAAAACCTCCCTCGGCACCAACAGCGATGGCTCCAAGGCCGATGTCGGAGCTGAACTCACCAGCGCCGAAGCACCGAGAGGGAGAATGGGGTCGGACAAGGGTCCGATGCCACTCACCCCCTCGGAGCCGATGAGGGAAGTCCGGCGCCAAGATTCTTCCAAGGAAGAAATCGGAGCCGATGACGGAGCCGAAGACAATTGTATCGGCTCCGACGGTATCACAGTCTCGGGTCCGAACGCCTGCCCGAGCTCAAAGGAGTCGGAGGAGGAATATTCTGAGAAATAGGGTTGAGCATCGACTGATGAGTCGGGCTCTGAAGCATCTGGGCCAGTGCCTCGGACTTAAGAAGTCGACTCACTACCCTCTGAAGGTCATGGTCCGAAAGCCTCGAAGACCTAGAGGAGTGCGATCTATGGCTCCGTTCAGACAGCAGGGGAGTAGCTGGGGCCGAATGAATGGAGCCGAGGGACGGTGACCTTGACCTCTTCCTAGATGTCAGCTCCGAAGCCTGATCGGAGCCGACTTAGTATTTCAAAACCTCGGCTCCGCCGGAGCCGAGGAACCACAGTGGAAGTTAGAGTCTCATCGGCACCAGACAGAGCCGATGCGGGAGTAGACTTAGAAGTCTTAGGTGCCGACTCAGTAACTGGAGCCGAAGACCTAGAAGCCTTAGAGGGTTTGCCCGAAGATGCAGTCGGGGACCTCAGGCTTTAACAAGCCCGTAAAATAAGCTTGTTCTTTCTTTCCTGCAGGACTCTAGGGCTGAAGCCATGGCATACAGCACAAGAGTCCTGCAGCTGTAAAGGTCCCAGGCAGTAGACACAAGAAGTGTGACCGTCTGTCAGAGACATTTTCTGACAGCACGAGTCACACTTCTTGAAGCCTGAGACCTTCGAATCCTTAGACATGACACAAAACAAGTGCAATCACACTCAACACAAACACACCGATTACACTGTAGAGTAAGTAAAGGTAATTTAAACTAATTTAAACTAACTTAAACTGATTTAAAGTTAGTAGTTTAGAAATCTTAAGTCCCTACAGAAAAACACACACACTCTCTGAGGGATAGGAGGGCCCGAAGGCCTAAGGGAAGAACAGATAAGTTCTTGTGGTAAGGAGTGGGAGAAAACACAGGAAAGGGAATAGAAACCTTTAAAATAAGGGGATACTAACCAAAAAACTAATTTAAAAGGGGTTTACTAAGTTTTTAAAACTATTTGGTACACTAACCTGGAGCCGGTAAAAGCAACACACCTCAATAGCTGTAGCGGCAAACGAGATCTGAGGTAATACTGCCTAGCATTGTGGGATATAAGGGGAGCCTCGAGCCGGTGGATCCAACTCTCGAGCTTTTAGAGTGGCTGAGTCAGAGCCGAGGTCGGCTCCGAACCCATCCAGCAAGAATGAAGGCGAGATAGACAACTTAACATTAGTAATTTCAAAATGTAATAGTTGGCCAACTTCCGTTCGTGACGTAGAACTAGAATGTTGTGATATATAACGCTGCAGAACAGAGTTGTGAAGTAAACTGTATATTAACAGCACAATGTTACTATTTGTAAAGTGTAAATGTGCAACATTGGAATTGTAAATCAATATATTTTAAGGTAGTAATCCGTATTGTCCTCTATATAAATAGATGCATTGATATGTAGTACGTGTGCGTGTGAGTACGTATTATTTTTACAATGGCCAGCACTCCTAATGTAGCTCCTGGTAAAATAGGTAATTACTACTCAACCGTACAATCTCAAAAGAATAAATGTATGTTACATGTTGATGGTTATTTATACAGTTTAGAGAAGTGTGTAAAAGGTAGGAAATACTGGTGTTGCAAATTTAAACAGTCGGGTAAATGTAAAGGTAGGGCTATCACCATAGCAGAAGTTGACGGAGAAATGTTATTGAAGTCTGTAAATTACTCATATGCTCCTGATGCTACTGAAGTTGAACGGTATTCAGCTTGTCATGAAATCAAACAAACAGCTCGGGTTACTAGAACTACCCCAGCGTTGTTGGCAGATGATGTAATAGCTATTATACCATGACCCCCCCAAAACGTGCACGCTGATTGGCCAGCGTGCCCGTTGTAAATCGAGTTATACTAATGGAAAAAGGTCCGGTTGCCCGGACTTTTTTCCATTAGTATAACTCGTTTTTTTTAAAAGACTGTCTCGCTATGTTAAATGGGTTTAACATAGCGAGACAGCTTTAAAATAAGCAACGGAGATCTCCGTTGCTTATTTTAAAGCTGTCTCGCTATGTTAAACCCATTTAACATAGCGAGACAGTCTTTTAAAAAAAAGCAACAGAGAAAGCAAGATCTCCGTTGCTTTTTTAGTGTCTCGCTATGTTAAATGAGTTTAACATAGCGAGACAGTTTTAAAATAAGCAACGGAGATGTCCGTTGCTTATTTTAAAACTGTCTCGCTATGTTAAACTCATTTAACATAGTGAGACACTAAAAAAAAGCAACGGAGATCTTGCTTTCTCCGTTGCTTTTGCCCACAGCTCTGATGTACTGCGCAGGCGCGCAAATAAATCAGAACTG
Organism: Protopterus annectens; assembly: GCF_019279795.1. NCBI lineage: Eukaryota > Metazoa > Chordata > Ceratodontiformes > Protopteridae > Protopterus > Protopterus annectens. The sequence continues at coordinate 810,990,563 of NC_056749.1, read as the reverse complement.
CCGTGGATGCCAGACATCTGCGGAAGGGCAGTAAACAGGCATTATACTATGCCATTATTTAAGAAAAGTAATAGTTTCTTTTCTTAAATAATGTCATGGTATAATAGCAATAACACTTCTGTGTGGGTAATGCTAAATTTACCGGTTGGCTGTTTGGTCCGGCTTCGCCTGACCAAACCACGCCAACCGTGGGTAAATTTAGCATTACCCACACCCAGGCGTGGGTTATTGCTATAGTACTTCGGTTGAGAGTACATTAAGTTTACCATCTAGGACTCGTGTCCAACGTAGGTGAATGCTTACATATAAGGACACATCTACAACCTTATCAGATGTTAATGCTCCCAACTGTACATTAAAGGAAGGTTCATTTATTCAGAATCTTAAGGTAGATCTCAGCAGTAATACCCATCTAGGTGTGTTTACTACAAAAGAGAATTTAAAGGGTCTATGTTCATGTAAACTTTGGTTAATGGATGGAGTATTCCTGACTAAGGGTTGACTATGTCAGCAGCTGTATACTGTACATGTTTTGCTGACAGTTGGAGACAATAGTAAATATTTGCCATTTGTGTATGCTCTCATGTCTAAGAAGTCATATAAGGCATACAATTACTTATGGGAGTGTCTATGTGAAATGTTATCATCTCATGATTTGGTTTCTGACGTGCAATTCATACTATGTGAATATGAAATGGCTGCAATTAAAAGCATTAAACATACTTTCCCCTGATGTAAAGTGTAAAGAGTGTCTGTTTCATTTCTCTCAAGCGATATGGCAAAACGTACCTTATATATGGCAATAGTGTACAATTTCACCTAGCTGTAAAGAAACTGATAGCTTTGTCATTTTTGCAGGAAGATGAAGTAGTTAGTACTTTCAAAACTATTTCAGAAACATTTCCTGTTGAAGGTAAAGACTTACTGGTGTACTTTAAGGTAGTATACGTTCTTGGACATGTTAGGAAACGTCAAACTAGGGCAGCTCATATTTCTAGACTTCCTGCCTTTCTTATCTCATTCTGGAATGTTTCAAGTTTGAATGAGCTATCTCTTCCATGCACACAAAACTATGTAGAAGGTTAGCATCATTGTGTATGATGTCTGTTAGGTAGGAGGATCTCAGATATACCAGCTGTTTTGGAAGTCCTTGTTCATGAACAGAACCAGGTCAATGAGTTGCGGCTTCAGTTACAATCAGCCTGTCCACAATCACCTAAGGAAAGGAAGAGTATTGACAGGCAATGGCGCATTCAGGCTGTGTAGAATAACAGGAGTGACTATTCAGCAACTGATTTTGTACGGGCAATAGCTCTACTGTTGAAAGTGCAGAACTAAGTAACACTGACATTATAGTGTTAGAATTACAGTCTTTTATTTTACTGATCATGACACTGCCAAGTATTATGTTTAGAATAGTAGAATAAGTACAGAAAGTAATCTGTTATGGTTATGTTTTACGTGGAGTTTCCACTTTACAGTTTTTCATTTTCTACAGTGTGTGGCAGGAAGATAGTGTTATTTGTTACGTTTACGTGTAGTGACACATTATATATCAGATATATCTATCAATCTGGTGTTTCTCACTTCATTTATACTTTTACGTTGCGTTTAGGGAATGGGAGTTGCAGATGGCCAACTACGCCTTTTTGATATTTGTGATATCGAGGTTTTTAATGTTCATATAAGTTGTCCTTCAATTTAAAGCTGTCGGCCTTACGGTATTCGGCTAATTTACCATTCGAAGTGGTGATATAAACCCAGATTAAATGTGCTCTTCATTTTAAAAGGACAAATAACATAATTAGCAGAGTTATGAAACAACAAGACAAACTTAATTTCCTGGAAAAGGTCTACTAATTAATTTTGCTCTACATGACGGTACATAAGGAAAAACCTACAATTTGTTCAGTATTAAACTGCAGTTGAGTAAAAAAAAAATTGCCAGCTAACATAGTACAATGTCCAGAAAATAAAACAGAAGTTGCAGAAACATTTGTCTTCAATGGTTTCTGTTTCAAGGTCTCTACCTGTCTCTGTTGGCACCCCCCCCCCCCCACACACACACACACACACTCTGTTCTTTTGTTCTTTGACTTCATTTGACTGGCCAATCAAAATCCAACAAACTCTGACGATTGTCTGACCTGCCTGCCAGTCTTTCTGATCTCCTGGACCCTTCTTGAGAAAAAGAAGGAACTCACTGGTTTGTTCCAAAGGGGAAAGTTCCATATTGCCAGAGTTCCCATTAGAAGAAGAATTAAAACCAGAGACATTAAAAGAAACAGTGGCTGAACAGTTTATTGCAGCTCCTGGATATGCCACACCATCCTTATAAGTCACCAAATCTCTGCTAAGCTTCTTCTACTTTCTCTTCAAAACAAACTGTTCCCTGCGGCTGACCAAGCCTACAAAAGATCTGATGCACTCCAGACTAGATAAACCATGGAAACAATATCAAGCCAACAGAAACTAGCCAGATCTGATAACATTTAAACATCTTTCTAGTCACGTAAAAAACTAGTCAAAAAAGATAAGAAAGAATACTATTCTAAACTGTAGTCTAACCATAAAGAAAATAAAAAATAAACATCTGGAATTCCATCACATCACTCCTGAACCCTAGCACAAAAAACAACCCATGTACACATAAATCTCCTCAAAAATTGCCTCTCTCTTTAACTCTTTCTTTATAAGTTCCATAGCTGACATTACTGCTAGCTTTCCCCTTCCAAAAGACAGCAAAATTAAAACAGCTTCACCTAAAACTCCCATTGCCCTCCCTAACACTACATGCAACCCTTATACTCAGGACACTGGCACCCTAGCAATACATGCACATCTTATATCCAGGATGCTGCCTCCGTAACACTACATGCACCCCGTACACCCAGCACACTGGCTCTCTAACAATACATGCACCCCTTATACCCTGGACGCTGCCTCCCTTACACAACATGCACCTCTTATACCCAGGATGCTGCCTCCTTAACACTACATGCACCCCTTATACCCAGAACGCTGACACCCTAACACTACATGCACCCTTTATACCTTTATACCCAGGGAACTTCCTCCCTACACTACATATACCCCTTATACCCAGAATGCTGACATCCTAACACTACATGCACCCCTTTATACCCAAGACACTGACACCCTAACACTACATACAGCCCTTATACCCAGGATGCTGGCCCCCTAACATGACATGCACCCCTTATACTCAGGATGCTGCCTCCTTAACACTATATCCACCCATTATACCCATGATACTGAGAATCTAGCACTACATGTACTCCTTATAACCAGGACACTGATACTGCTACACTACTTGCACCCCTTATTACCCAGGACTCTGACTCCCTAACACTACATGCACCCCTTATAGCCAGAACGCTGTCTCCCTAACACTGCATGCACCCCTTATACCAAGGATGCTACCTCCATAACACTACATGCACCCCTTATACTCTGGATGCTGACACCCTAACAGTACATGTTCACCTTATACCCAGGATGTTGGCAGCATAGCACTACATGCACCCCTTATACTCAGGAAGCTGACACCCTAGCACTACATGCATCTCCTATACCCAGGATTCTCACATCCTAGCACTACATGCACCCCTTATACTCAGGACACTGACACCCTAACACTATGTGCACCCCTTATACCCAGGATAATGCCTCCCTAACACTCCATGCCCACCTTTTACTTAGGTTGCTGCCTCCCTTACACTGCATGCACCCCATATTCCCAGGATGCTGCCTCTCTAACAATACATGCACCCCTTATACCCAGGAGGCTACCTCCCTAATACTACATGCACCCCTTTTACCCAAGACACTGATACCCTAAAACTACTTGCACCCTTTATACACAGGACGTTGCCTCCCTAACATTACAAGCACACCTTATACTCAGGATGCTGATACCCTAACAGTACATGTACCCATTATACACAGGAACCTGACACCCTAACACTACAGGCAACCCTTATACCCAAGACACTGACAACCTAAAACTACATGCACCCCTTATACCCAGGATGCTGCCTCCCTAACATTACATGCATCCCTTATACCCTGGACGCTCAAACCCATTCTGCTCCCAGTTTCACTCTGAATCCCATTTCTATAAAAAGACTACTTCTGAAGCTCAAACCCTACTCTAATGATCCTGACAATATACCCCCAAATAGCTAAAGCTTACAGTAGATGCCACTGCATTGCCTATAAGTATGCTTATTAACAGATCCATTCAGGAAACCTATGTACCCAAATCATAGAACAAAAAATTCATTCTCTCTCTTCATAAAGGTGGCAAAAACATTATTGTCAACTTCCATCCAATCACTATTCTTTCGCCTACCTCCAAGATCTTGGAAAAGTGTATCCACACTCAGCTAATGCAGTATCTTCTTCACAAAAATCTCCTGTCTCCTACGTAACATGGTTTTAGACCTGGCCATAGCACAACAACTGCCCTCATATCTTTCTTGGATAGTGTTAACAGAGCATGTGATGCTGGGAAAGTAGCCTTACCTTCTTCTTAGATCTATCAAAGGCATTGTATACAGTTTCCCACCCTTTACTACAAACTCAGCTCTCAAACTGTAGACTTTCCCATACCACTCTCAGCCGGTACTCCAGCTATTTACAAGGCAGGCAACAGGCTGTCAAATGGCAAAACTCTATAGCTTCTTATCTTAACACCTCTACTGGAGTTCCTCAAAGCTCCATACATGGTCCCCTCCTATTCAGCATTTTCATTAATAACTTCCATTCTTCTTATATCTCATGGATCCCTCATTCAATATGCAGATGACTCAACTATTGTATGTTTTGCTGACTCTATTTTTGAAATTTGACTCAAAACGCAAAACTCAAAAAGCCTTCTCCATCACTGAATCATGGATGTATAATAACCTCCTAGCCCTTAACCAAGATAAATCCAAAATCATGTTATTCACTTATCCTTTTTAATTTCACCAAGTTTTTTGGGTTTCCAATACCAAGATAGGAATGGACCCCATTCCTAAGTCAAAGTAAGATTAAAGTTCATGAAATTAATGTTGTTTCAGTCTGATGTTAGTCAGAAGTGCTCTTCATAGCACCTACAATGTGCCCAGTAATGACACCTTCTGCAATTTGTATGGAGTTACATGTATCTGTAACTTATCTAAATGCGATTATAGATTTTTTATAAGACCAATTGCTCCTGCTACTACTGTAACTGTCTGGGTATCTTTCTTCCACATTGCTCTTATTTCTGCCTGCAAATCCTGATATTTTATGACTGTGTCTCTCTGTGCGCAAGACACTGTACTCACTGGGTGTAGCGATTTCAATGATCAATGCTACTTTTGTCTTCTTTTCATGGACCACTATGTCTGGTTTCCTCACATCTATCTTTTGAAAAGTTGGCAATGGTTGATCCCATGTGATGTAGATTTCATCATTTTCTATGATGCTTTGTGGCTCATGTTTCCAGTGTTTTCCAGCACTTCAGTATTATAATGTCTGCACAATCCCTAGTGCAACAGTCTTGCCACATTGTTATGCCTTTCAGTATACAGCCCTTCTGCCATGAGTATGTCACAACCAGCAACAAGGTATGCAATTGTTTCCAATTCTGTTTTACAAAACCTACATTTGTCTGTTTCTCTCACATGTTCAATGGAATTTGTAAATCAATATGTACATAGTCCATTATCTCATAGGTTCATAGGTTCATAGGTAGGTACTAGGCTAACTGCCCGAAGCATTTACAAGCCTAGCCAGAATGTGTTGGCTTTTGCCACCCCTTAGATTAGTTCCCTGTACCTCTGTCCAGCAGAGCCATTGAAGTGATCCCTGGGGTAAACTTTCTGTTTCCCATCCACTCGTCAAGGTTTCTCTTGAAGAGGGTTAGCGAGGAGCTCTGCCTAATGTAGATTGGAATCTTGTTCCAGAGCATGGGAAGTCTCTGGGACAGGAATCTGGTTTTCTTTAGGTGGAGCATGTCCATCAATTCTAGATTGGACATGACCTTGTATGTCAGGCAGAGATCACCTCTGAGTTGGCAGTATGCAACAGAGTACAGCTGGAGTTTCTTCAGTCGAGCTGCATAGGGCATCTGCTTGAGGCCAGTGATCCTCTTGGTGAGGTACTTCTGTGGTTTTTCCAGTTGCTGCAGGTGTCTTGTAAGGTACATCCCAAATGGGGCATTGTACTCTATGGGTTCCACTTCATATCATCGAACCATCACTCAATCGAACTTCAAATCATCGAGACCACACCGTTGAAAACTCACCTCATCGAAAACCCACATCATCAAATCTCAAATCATTGAAAACCACAAAGCAACTACAAATAACACTCCACAAAGTTTTTACTACATTTATGCAGGGGGGCAAGCCCCCTGCACCCCCATGTGGGGGGCTTCACCCCCACCACCCCCGTAAACAAACATACCAACTCCAAGGTCGCACAACAGTGGAGGAAAAAGGTGATTTCCTAACCCCACTGCAGTGCGACCCTGGAGTTGGTACATTCAACTACAGGGGGTGTGGGGGGCGCAGGGGGACCTGCCCCCCCCGCACAAACATAGCAAACAGTGTCTGGGGTGTTATTTATAGTTGCCTCACAGCCCTCAATGACCCGAGACTAGACGACATGAGCCCTCGATGAAACGAGTCCTCGACCACGTGGTCCCGGTGACCTGAAATTCGACGAAATGATAATTCGATGATATAAAGTGGAAACACTCTATGATGGGTCTGATGAGTGATGCGTAGAGGGGCCCAAAGACCTCTTTTGATCTGGATGCAAACCCTTTTGTGATTAAGTGGGCCACATAGAAGGATTTTCTAACCACTTTGGCAATGTGATTATCAAAGGAGAGGTTACTATCTACTTGGGTCCCCAGATCCCTTATTACATCTTCCGTATTTAGGGGGCTATCACCTCTGTGGTAGTTTGTGGATACTTTGTTTTTCTCAAAGGGGATGACTATGCACTTTTTGGCATTTAGCTTGAGGCCATGGTTTTGACACCAGGTATCTGTCTCAGTGAGACCCTTTTGGAGGATGTCTGTGTTAGCCGGAGAGGCAATTATAGCCCCTAGTTTGCAGTCATCTGCGAACTTGGTCAGCCATAGTCCTCCTGTGCTTGCCTGTACCTCTGAGAAGTATATGCTGAACAGGAGGGGTCCTAGGACTGAGCCCTGGGTGAAGTTTGCAATGAGCCTGTTTGCCAGGATGTTGGCTATATCAGTCGGTTCAGTGTATTTTGTGCCATTCTGCACTAACTCTGAGCAGATCTGAGAATTGCCCCTTAGATTCTTGACATAGCTAAAGAATGCCTTGTGGTTATCTTTGGAGTCCATGGCAACTTTTCTTTCGAAGCTAGCCTTGGATGATTTTACGAGGGAACGTAGTTTCTTGCTGATACTGATCAGGGATGTCTTCCTTTCTTGGGATTTTACTCTTTTCTGTACTAGTTTCCTCCTTCTATTGTATAGCTTGTTTCTGGCAGGGGTCCACCAGACTGGTTTCCTTTTCTTGGAGGAGTGAGTCTTGGTTTTGTTTGGGATAGCAGGATCCATGCATCCTTGTAGGTGCGTTACCCTTTAGCATAGGGGCTTTGAAACTTCCCACCTCAGTCTTAAGTAACGTGAAGTTTGCATTTGAAAAGTTTTTCATGGTGGTTTCTTTAACCGGGGGTGTTGGCGGAATGTGGATATCCAGAGTGATTAATTTATGGTCAGATCTAGCCAACGAGGGGTTGACCTTCGGTGTGGAACACCAGTCACCCATGTTTGTGATGACCAGGTCCAATATGTTGTCACCTCTGGTGGGGGTGTTGACCAGTTGATCCAGGGTGTTTGAGTTTATAAATTCTAGGAAAAGTTGAGCAAGGGAGTTTGTACTTGAATAGTTGTCCCAGTTAATGTTTGGGTAATTGAAATCAGTAAAGTTTGAAATAAACTCCCATTTACCATAATACAATCTTCAGAGAAGTATGTATTTCAACATACAGTTGATTATTTCTATGTATAATGGGTGATCTTTATCTTGTCTTCAGGACATTTTAGAATGCAGTCTTGTTTTACAGTTAGTCTCTGCAGCATGTATAATGTAATACTAATTATAGTATTAGTCATTTTGTACTAAGGTTTCCTCTCACATCCCAAAGACATGCTGTAGGTGGATTGGACACTCTAAATTGGCCCTAGGCATGAGTGAGTGCATGTGTGTGCCTTCTGTGGAAGGTTAGGCACCAGGCTGGCAAGTCGACACCATAAAACTCCACTGCCAATCATGAGCGAACAGGTGATTGGCTGTGGTGACCCCTAACCAGGAAAAAGCTGAAAGAAGAAGTCATTTTGTACTAAACATCAAGATTAACATTTGTAAAACAAAGGATAGATGTGTTGCACTTTGCAGTAAGTTTCCTTACAGTACTAAAGACTGCAGTTAGTAATAACCAGTTTGAAAAACAAACTTAACTCACACACACAGGTATAAGTATGTCTGTATGAAGGTACGAGAGAGAGAGATAAATAACACACACACTGGTACTTAAACTTTTTGAAAGCCCTTGGGCTGGATGTTTGCTGAAATAAAGATGTTTGTGAGCAGTTGAAAATTTTTATTTTTTGGTCAAGTAATTCAGTGACGCTGTTAACCAAAAGTGACAGCTTGACAGGGGAACAGGGCTTTTAAGTTGCCTGTTGTGTTTAACTCTTGCTGTTTAAAAGCGATAACACTTGATCAGTGATTTTTTTCTGTTCTGTCATTTCAAGTAAGGTCAAGGCCAAGCAGTTGCATAATAAACCACAGAAACTCTTCTTCAAATAAATAGTATTAACTGAGAAAGAACCTGAGTATAAAGTAGGTCAGTACATCTGAAGGGAAGAACTGAAGTCATGCTGTATTTGAGGCTGCATTTCACTCATACTCTGTCCTTTCTCATCAGTATGAGGGCGACCAGTAAACATTTTATTTCAGAATGAGGGAAGTCGCTGAGCATCAGGGAAGTGAAGAAAAATCAAGGCCAGAAGGAGGACGTACCCACCTGCTAAACCTGCTTTAAAATAAAGGGAATGCATCACTTAACTGTCCCTACTCATCAGTGAAGGCCATCATTTTGGCATAATATTTTGTTTTCTCTCTTCTAATCCCTACTAAAAATGTTGGTTTTGTGAGAAAAGATGATGGATTACACTTAAATAAATAATGACAATAATCCAAACTTCATTTTAATTCACATTCTCCTATTCTGTCAGCTTTTCATGTTAATAGATTCATAGGTGTGTACTAGGCTAATGGCCCTGGAGCCTATATAAGCCTTGACCAAGAAGATTCCCTGGCATCATGCTGCCCAAAGTTAGTTCCCAGTGCCCCTGTCAAGCAAGTCCACTGATGAACCTATGAACCTATGAAGTGATCCCTGGGGTGATCTTCCTATTGCCCATCCACTTGTCAAGATTTCTGTTAAAGAGGGCCAGTGAAGTGCTCTGCTTGACTTGAATGGGAAGTTTGTTCCAGAGTATGGGGAGTCTCTGGGTTAGGAACCTGTCCCTCCAGCATGTTCTGTTTACTGTGGTAATGAGGTTTACGTCCTTGGAGCATGTGGCATGGAGGGATTGGGATTTCTTTGGTGTAGCATATCTAGCAGCTCTGGCTCAGACATGGCTTTCATAGGTTCATAGGTTCATACTAGGCTATCTGCCCGAGGGCATTTGCAAGCCTAGCCCATAGTTTTGTGGCTTACGCCACCCCTTTAGTTTGGGGAACTATACCCATTATTTTGCTGTGCCTCTGTTGAGCAGTGACACTGAGGTAATACCTGGGGTATATCTGCGATCTCCCATCCATTGGTCAAGATTTCTCTTGAACAAGGCCAGCGAGGTGCTCTGCCTCACATATACCGGGATTTTGTTCCACAGCATAGGGAGTCTTTGGGTGATGAATCTATCCCTCCAGCACATCCTATTAATAGCCGTGTCGAGGTTTAAGTCTCCCGCCCTTGTGGCTCTGACGGATCTAGATTTTTTGATGTGAAGCATATTCATCAAATCTGGGTTTGACACAGCCTTGTATGTCAGGCACAGGTCACCTCTGAGCAAGCGGTAAGCAACTGAATAGAGCTGGAGTTCTTTCAGTCGGGCAGCATAGGACAGATTTTTGAGACCCTTTATCCTTTTGGTGAGGAACTTTTGTGGCCTCTCCAGCTGCTGCAAGTGTCGGGTCAGATACATTCTGAATGGGGCATTGTACTCAATCATTGGTCTGATGAGTGATGAGTATAGGGAGACTATGACCTCCCTTGATCTAGATGTGAATCCCTTCATGATAAGGTGGGCAATGTAGAAGGTCTTCCTAACTACTTTAGCTACATGGGTGTCGAATGACAGGCTACTGTCAACCTGGGTCCCCAGGTCCCTGATAACTTCTTCTGTGCTCAGTGGATTGCCACCTATATGGTAGCTAGGGGTAACCTTGTTTTTCCTGAAGGGTATGACTATGCATTTTTTGGCATTTAACTTTAGGCCATGGCTCTGGCACCAGTTATCCGTTTCTGTGAGACCCTTCTGAAGGATATCTGTGTCAGATGTGTTTTCGACTACGGCACCCAGTTTGCAGTCATCTGCAAACTTTGTCAGCCATAACCCTCCTTTGTTTACTTGTACTTCGGAAAAGTAGATGCCAAACAAGAGTGGGCCCAGGACTGAGCCCTGTGGGACACCACTTGTGACAGGCTTTGAGTCTGACATGGCGCCAGTAACTCCTCTGACCCTGTGGGTTCTGTCACTCAGTATTAACCTTTCATCTTTTGGTTTGAATTCGCCTCTCCTTAACCCTTTCTGTGTTCAATCCTGGTCAACATGGAGTTGTTCCAGGAGTTTTCTATACTTGCAACTCTATTTATGCATTTTCCACAATTCTTGCCTTCACATCTGATCCTTCGCCTTATATTCTTTCTTTTGTTTTGTGACACATTCAGTTGCTGCGTGATTTTTATTTACTACTGGTTTGATTTCCATTCCCTCTTGACACTGATATGCTTCTGCTAGACTAAGCAGGGAAGACATCTTAGATTTATTATCTTCATGTTACAAAACTTTCACTATGTTTGAGTCTTTTGTGGTCTGTAGATATGTATGCAGTCCCATAACTACTGATCTATACTTGTATTCAAGGTTTACCTCCATACTGTCAAAGGTCACAATGGCAAACGTGCACAAAGCCGAAACATTTCCACGAAACCTGTACTGCCGAGACCTCAGAAAGCTGGCAAACCATCAAAAGTCGACATTTTCAGCCATACCACACCTACAAACAAATATTAACATGGGTCAAAAAGGGGACGAGATTTTGCGGTTTGGCATATCGGCATTCAAAATTTTATGAAGGCACAGTTTGGAGTTTGCGGAAGCGGGTTCGCCATTGTGGCCGTCGACATTATGGAAGCAAACCATAATCTATTTCAAAGAGGCCCATACCTCCTTTTGGATGGGGAATATATAATCTTGGTATGCAGTAATTTTTATAAATCATTTGATGAGCAGGAAGCATCCTTCCTGTTTTCCTGTCGAATCTATCCAACACCTTTTGGGGCCAGTCAGTCACTCCAAAATTGTAAGTTAGGACAGGAAGAGCAAATTGGTTTATAGCTTGAACATTGTGCCTTGATGTCAACTCTGTTTTCAGGATTAATTTAAGTCTTCTAAAATATTCCCTGTTTTCAGGATTACTTAAGTCTTCTAAAATATTCCTTAGTAAATGTATTTATTCATGTGTTATTGTTGACCCTTCATCAATTCCCAAATATTTATACACTCTCTTTTTCAAGTTCTTTCATAGGTTTATAGTTCAGTACTAGGCTAACTGCTCTTATTGACCATTTTAAGCCTAGCCAAATACCCTAGGTGAGAATCAAACCATGCACTTTGTGTTCATAAGGTAAACACCTTAACCATTATGCTAACCTTCCACACAAATGAGAGTCAAACCCTGTACTTTCTGTCTGTAATGTAAACATCTTAACCATTATGCCAGCCCCCAACCCAAATGTATATCACATTCTTGTCTCCAACTGATGTTCTCTTGGTGCTGCAGCTTTCCTGCTTTAAAGGTTGCTTTTGGACATTTATCAAGACCAAATTACATTCTTAAATCATCTGAAAAAGTTTTGACCACTTGCAGTTGTGCTTTCCTCATCTGATGAGCTATATAGTTTTAAATCATCTACAAAGAGAATATGAGAAGTCTTTATACATTGTTGCTTTCTGGAAGACAAATTATAGCCATGACCTAATCTGTTAGCAGCCAGCATAATGGGCTAAGGGCAGGGCAGGTCAAAAGAGCAGCACTGACAGAGAGTCCCCCCTGGAATATCCCCCTTTTAACTTTTACCCCTGGAATAATAATTTGTCTTTTATCATGGCTTAACTGCAAAGCGGTTTGCCACTATTTCATGGTTGCTGAGATGCAGTTTATCAGTGTAGGGTGTATCGTATACATTTGTAAGATGTTTCCCACACTACTGGTCTCTCCTTAATTTGGGTGTCCATTGATCTATCCTGTTGTGCTAAGTTAAATGATGTCCACTAAATCCTTCACTTTGCAGGTAATCCATAACCTCCGTTTCTATGTCCTTAACTTCTCCAGTACTAATTCTCTTTTCTACTTTTCCTCTTTATTTTCTTACTTTTTGCACTGTAAAAATTTCCATATCTTTGCCTGCATTTCTCTTCAAATTTCTTTGGCGCTCTTTTTGTATTGATTAGTTTTGTTTTCTCCTTTGTATAAATATTGCACCATATTAAATCTCTTTTTCTTTCTCGCCTTCATATTTCTTCTTCACATGTCTCCTGCTCCTCTTGTTTCCCCTTACTTTGAGGACTAGCTGTTCCATCATGCTGTGATATGACCTGTGTTAGACTTTGTACACCTAATCCTTCACTTCGCAAATATTCCATAACTTCAGCTTCTATTTTTTTAACTTCTGCTTGACTAATCTGCTGTTCTTCATTCCCTCTTTGTGATCATATTTTTATTGTGAAATTTTCCATAACTGGATCCCTTTAACCATATTTCTCTTCAAATACCTTTGGGGCTGCTTTTGTTGTGTTGATTAATTTGGCTTTCTCCTTTGCATAAATATTGCACCATATCAGATCTCTCTTTCTTTTCTCCTGTACTGTGTCCCTGTACTTATGAACCTTCAAACTACACTAAAGGCCAAGCGTAAGACTTGTTATAATACAATTGCCAAATTCACAAATAATTCCAAAAACTTTACCCACCGTTGTGCTGCTCTACAATCCCTAAAACGGCTGGAACTACCAAACTACCTCACCTATCTGCAACTAACTACAGCACACAAAAAGACCTTTAAACCTTCAGATTGTCCTGCCCTTAGCTCAATATTCACTAATACATCCCAAAGAGGCCCCTCAGATTTGAGAATCAGCAGCTTCTCCAGGTTTACAAACCAAATCTTCCACCCGGTCATCTTCTTTACTCTTATTCTTTAGTCAAAAACTGGAATGCTCTAACTATAACCATTACAACGACCCAGAATCCTGTCAGTTTCCAAACTTCTTTACATGAATACCTAGCTTCCATCTGGAACTGTACTTGTACTCAGCCTCCTTAGAATATCTAACTCTAGTCATATTTTTCTACTTTTATGCCGTGTTTCTTCTCTGCTCTAATTACCTCAAAAATGTTGTAGTCACTTCTACTTGTTTAACCTCTGGATTACTGATTGTGTTTTTATACTGCAAACCAGTTGTTTCTTAGTTCTATTTACCTATGTATAAAATTCTACTTTTATCTGTGTACTGAATAGCCTTTCTCCCGGGGCCTCCACTGAAAACAGGCTCTGAATAGCCCAGTGGACTTTCCCAGTAAACAAACTGCAAATAAATAAAATAAATAAATATGTGGTATTACATTGTTTTTGCATCAATTAGTGGCTTTAATAAATAAACACGATTTGAAACCAACCCAAAGGTTAACTTAATGTCACTGGTCAGATGCTTTTCTTTGAATGTGGGTTTCAATGCTGTTTCAGTGAATGTGAGTTTCAAGGGCAGAGAAGTTTCAATGCTAACGAAAACCTCTAGGCAATAGATCCAAGAAGAGAATTTATTCAAAATACATTAGTGCCACGGCCAACACAGCCTTCAACCCCTTGAAGGCTGTGTTGGCCAAGGTGCTAAGGTGTTTTGAATAAATTCTCTTCATGGATCTATTGCCTAGCAATTTTCGTTTATTTATTTGGTTTGTTTTCATTGTGTGACTATATTTCTTTGTTTAGCAAATGTCTATCAGTGTTTTGTGTTATAAAATTTGAAATAAAAGTTTTAAATTAAATTCAAATATCTATAATCATTGTAGAAGCAAAGCAGAAAACAGTATGCAAACTGAGAGATCTGAACAGTGTTTATGGTAACTGGGGAGAAATAGCCAAGTAATGGGACACTGGAATGGCTGTAGGAGTGGGGGCTGTGTATGGGGAGCCCTGAATCATTACCCTTTCTAGGGCCCCATTTGATCTTGATCCAGCTCTGCTATTAAGCACATTGTCAGTAATGTTGAAATCAAAGCATTTTCTTTTCATCACATAAAGAATTAAAACTGACATAGAACACAGTAAACTGCCTCTATGTCTGTGCTGCCATAGAAGAATGATAACATCTAATTTGCAAACTTTACAACAAGCATTTTTCATGATTCTCTATTTAAGACTGACTGTAGCATGTGTTCTTTGTCTCTTCCATTCCCCCTCACCCAGATCATTTCCTCGGCACCTCTAATTCCCCACAAACTATCCCAGCGGATATCAGTTTGTACCACAAGTTTACAGAAGACCCCCTGCACCCCCCAAGTGGAGGTCTCTGCCCCCAACACCCCCTGTAAATTAAATATGCCAACTCCGAGATCGCACTACAGTGGGGGAAAAGTTAATTCCCTAACCCCACTGTAGTGTGATCTCGGAGTTTGTATATTTAATTTACTAGAGGTGTGGGGGGAGCAGAGGGTCTTGCCCCCCCCTGCAGAAATGTAGTAAACCGTGTGTGGGATGTTATTTATAGCTGCTTTGTAGTTTTCAATGCTTTGAGATTCGATATTATGAGTTTTAGATGTTTTGAAGTTGAGATGTTATGGTCTTGATGTTTTGGTTTAGATGTTACAATCATTCGATGTTTTGATAGGTAACCATATATACATATATATATATATATATATATATATATATATATATATATAGAGAGAGAGAGAGAGAGATAGATATGTATGTGTATAAATATATATATAAACTGACATTTAGATCAAGACTCAGAATTGTGAAATCCTTCAACTACAGAAAATAAAACCCAGATACAAGAAAGAAAGAAAGAAAAGAAAAGAATATAAAAATGTACAATAATACTGTTAAAGTGTGTTGAAGCTTATCCTTTGAATGCCACTAAGGCTTATATATTCATTTGGATAGTTGAGTGTTTTTGTTCAACACAAGATGTGCTTATTCAGACTACATCAAGTCAGAATTCTTCAATAGTAAGGAGCAAAGATTGATAAACTTACCCCCTCCCTTGCCCTTGTATAGGACTATGTTATAGCATATTCTAGAGGTTAAATGATTTCAGTTTTGCCATATTGAAGTTGATGGGCTGTCACTCAAAATTATTAAAAAGGATATAATCATATATACATATTTATAATTGGATCCAGATCTGCATTTATCGATTTTATCTACTTATCTATATGTCTGTGTGCAAGTGTGTGAGCATATGCATGTGTATCTGTATAAAGATCTCAGGCACGATTGAACTTATTCCCTGTAATGGAGCTCAGGAAGTCTGCACTGTAACTTCCAATGGGCGGAGCCTCTGCCTTTTGACAGAATCAAATTATGTCCTCACATCTCAAACAAATGTTCATATCTCTGGAACCATAGGGGTAATGAAAGAAGTATAAATGGCAAACTCTTCAGCCAAAACTATTAGTATTCTTTAAATTATAGGTCTTAAACCAAAATTTATAAGTCACACTAAACACATAACCAAATAGAGCTGGAAACACAGTAACTATTACATTTGTAATATTTTGTAAACGACTTACAATATCTCAACAACCACTCAAGTTATACACATACTATACACATACTGTCAGCAGCATTTTATTCATCTAGAGAGCTTTCATGTGAGGCTAAGGAGTTCTGTCTGTGATGCTTGGCTGTTGAGATATTTAGAAAAATGTGAAAATGATATATATATAAATTAATATCATAAAAACAACAGTTAATATCTATATACCTGCACTAGACAGAGGTTCATAGGTTCATAGGTTCATAGGTTCATACTAGGCTATCTGCCCGAGGGCATTTACAAGCCTAGCCCATAGTTTTGTGGCTTACGCCACCCCTTTAGTATGGGGAACTATACCCATTATTTTGCTGTGCCTCTGTTGAGCAGTGACACTGAGGTAATCCCTGGGGTATATCTGCGATCTCCCATCCATTGGTCAAGATTTATCTTGAACAAGGCCAGCGAGGTGCTCTGCCTCACATATACCGGGATTTTATTCCACAGCATAGGGAGTCTTTGGGTGATGAATCTATCCCTCCAGCACGTCCTATTAATAGCCGTGTCGAGGTTTAAGTCTCCGCCCTTGTGGCTCTGACGGATCTAGATTTTTGAGGTGAAGCATATTCATCAAATCTGGGTTTGACATGGCCTTGTATGTTAGGCAAAGGTCACCTCTGAGCAGCGGTAAGCGACTGAATAGAGCTGGAGTTCTTTCAGTCGGGCAGCATAGGACAGATGTTTGAGACCCTTTATCCTTTTGGTGAGGAACTTTTGTGGCCTCTCCAGCTGCTGCAAGTGTCGGGTCAGATACATTCCGAATGGGGCATTGTACTCAATCATTGGTCTGATGAGTGATGAGTATAGGGAGACTATGACCTCCCTTGATCTAGATGAGAATCCCTTCATGATAAGGTGGGCAATGTAGAAGGTCTTCCTAACTACTTTAGCTACATGGGTGTCGAATGACAGACTACTATCAACCTGGGTCCCCAGGTCCCTGATAACTTCTTCTGTACTCAGTGGATTGCCACCTATTTGGTAGCTAGGGGTAACCTTGTTTTTCCCGAAGGGTATGACTATGCATTTTTGGCATTTAACTTTAGGCCATGGCTCTGGCACCAGTTATCCGCTTCTGTGAGACCCTTCTGAAGGATATCTGTGTCAGATGTGTTTTCTACTATGGCGCCAGTTTGCAGTCATCTGCAAACTTTGTCAGCCATAACCCTCCTGTGTTTGCTTGTACTTGGAAAAGTAGATGCCAAACAAGAGTGGGCCCAGGACTGAGCCCTGTGGTACACCACTTGTGACAGGCTTTGAGTCTGACATGGCACCAGCAACTCTGACCCTGTGGGTTCTGTCACTCAGCCAGTTTGCAACCCATCTTGTGATGTATGGGTTAACATTTAAGCTGATGAGTTTTCAATGATACCCGAGTGGGGTATTGTATCAAAGGCCTTCGCCAGATCGAGGTAGGCTGTATGGACTGCCTTTCCTCATCAATGGCTTTGGTGACTGTTTCAAAAGTCAACCAAGTTTAGAAGGCATGATCTGCCTTTGACAAAGCCAAACTGGGATGGATCCAAAGTCTGCAAATTCCCTATGTCTTTATTTATGAGGTCCATTATGATCCTCTCCATGGCTTTGCAGATAAGGCTTGTCAAGCTAATGGGCCGGTAATTTCCAGGGTCGGTGGAGGCACCGCCTTTGTGAAGTGGGACCACAGTTGCAGTGCGCCACTCCTGGGTACGTATCCAGAGGTAAGACTATGATTAAACAGCTGTCCTAGCTGTGGGTTTAATTCCTCGTTGAGTTCGTGGAGCACACAGCCGGGGACACCATCAGGTCCCATGGATGCTGTGTTTTTGCTTTGGAGAGAGCAGTTCTCACTTGGGCGTTGGAGATGTTTGGGGGCTGCAATCGCTTGGTATAGATATCTCTCCTTTGGGGAGGGGAGAAGTTTGCACTGAACCTGTCAGCCAGTATGTTGGCAATGTCTGTAGGATCAGTAATCTTCACATCATTTTGAACTAGTTCTGAGCATATCTGGGAGTTTCCTCCCAGGTTTCTAACATAGCTAAAGAAGGCCTTATGATTGTCTTTTGAGTCTTTAGCTATTTTTCTCTCAAAATTTGCTTTGGATGATTTTATGAGAGCTCTTAGTTTTTACTTATAGTGATCAAGGGTGTCTTACCTTTTAAGGATTTTGCTCTATCTTGTAGTAGCTTCCTCCTTTTGTTGTAGAGTTTGTTTATGGCTGGGGTCCACCAGAGTGGACGCTTGCCTTTGGTACAAAGAGTCTTTGTTTTGCTTGGGATTGCCTTATCCATGCAGTCCTGCAGGTGCTGGTAGAAGGCATTTGTAAGTGATTCAGCGGCTTGAGTACTGTTTTCCGTCGGCTCGGGGCCTTAAAGGAGACCACACTAGTCTTTAGAAGTGTGAAGTCGGCTTTCGAGAAGTTCTTTACTGTGGTCTTTTTATTTCAGGTGGGGTGGGATGAGGACCTCCAGCGAGATTAGTTTGTGATCTGATCTCACCAGTGAGGGGTATACTTCGGTGTTGAACATTGTGCTCCCATGTTCGTGATGATGAGATCAAGTATGTTTTCTCCTCTTGTGGGGATGGTGACTAGTTGTTCCATGGCATTTGAGTTTATGAATTCCAGGAACTTTTGGGCTAGAGTGTTTGGGCTTGAGTAGTGTTCCCAGTCTATATTAGGGTAATTGAAGTCACCTAGTATGATGGTGTTTGGTGATACATTTATCCCTCTAGTGTTTTCAGGAAGGCCATGTGAGGTTCCTGAGTTTGTGAGGGTGGCCTGTAACATGCTACAATTTGCAGAGCAGTCTTGCCTATGGTTAATTGCACCTGGATGGTCTCCGATGCATCGTGCGTTGCCACCAGTCTTGAGGTGTGGGTGTCTTTGATGAATATGGATACCCCCCCTCCTTTCTTGGTATTGTCCGGATTTTGGGGCCGGAACGCCTGATAAGAGGTAAAACCTGATAGTGCTGGTGTGCTCTCAGGAGCCTTGAACCAGGTTTCTGTCACTGCACAGACATCGATGTTCTCCATACTGAGAAGGGCCTCAAGTGCGTGCATTTTGAGATTTAGACTTCTGGCATTGAGCAGCATTACCCTTAGTTTTTTTCCTTTTTTGTGTTCTAGGGTGGTAGGTTTAGAATTTGAGCCTTGCCTAAAAGGGGCACTATGGGGGTGGCAAGAGCCTTTGCCAATATCCGGAATCCCAGGGGTGACAGGTGCAAGCCGTCCCTTGCGAAGCAGCGTGGCTTGTCCAGCATGTCATCCCAGGCAGACAGACATTGGATCCCCTTTGAATGACACCAGAGTTTAAGCCAATTGTTAAAGCTGATCATCTTATCTCTGTATTGTGGCATCATTCTTGGTGAAGGTAGGATACTGCTCAAGGTCAGGGTCATACCTGCCTGGGCTACATAATCAGAGAGCTCCTCAATGTCTCTTTTCATGTAGTCCAAGGAGGTAATGCCTCAGGTCGTTTACACCAGCGTGGACAATGACTGAGTCATATTTGTACCTGCTGTTGAGAGACCTGAGTGCTTGCGTTATGTGGCGGATTCTAGCGCCCGACAGGCAGCTTACTGTGACCTTCTCCTTACTCAGTCTGGTGAGCGGGACGCCAGTGTGTCTGACTATGGAGTCACCAATGACTAGTGTGTCTGGCATTGTGTTTGGCCTTAAGGGCTGTGACTGTTTGACACTCTGACTGTGAGGTCTATGTGTTGCAGGTGTTGTGTTCTGAGGTGGTGGTTGTTTGGGTGTCTGCTTTGGTGGCCTCTGCTGTTTTGGTAGATTTTTGATCAGAGCCGAGTATGTCTTTGTGTGTTTATGTGTATGATTTGAGGTTGTGATGGTACTATGTGAGACTGGGTCTATAGTGTGTGTGGTAACCTTCTCCTCCTGACTGGTCTTGCCAGTCCTATGTTGAGAGAGCTCAGCCTCCAGTTTGGCCATATAGTTGCATCTCTCGCATGTATTTGTGTTTTGTGGGAGGAGGAGAGGGTTGTCTGTGTACATGAGGCAATTGTAACATTGCCTCAATATTCCCAGGTTCACCAGCTGAGCAGGAGAGGACACTAGCAACTGATCCTCGACATGCTAGAAGGACTAGACAAAAAACTTTAAAAGAGATTCCGGGGACGTGAGTGACCGAGAAATGGGGTTTGCCTTTTGGGGTGCTATCTATAAGAGTGCCGTATCAAGGTAATAAGTACTGTAGGAGCAAGTGCTAGGTTTAACAGATAGAGAAAAGTCTACTTGGAGTCAAGTAGAGATGATCTTTTAGGTATTAGAGAAAGTGCTAGTAACAGGGATGCTTAAAGGTAAGATTGAAAAGAATGCACTCTGCAGTGTGCACTAGAGAAGTTAGATATGAAAGTAGGTAACTTGAGTTTTACCTGTTTAAAAAGTTAAGGTTTAGTGGAGAGTTACTATTTTTAAAACAGCAAGATGGACTGAAAGGGGTGGTTACTTTTGTATTTTGGTACTATGAAATACTGTAGGATGGCCAATAAATTTAAATAATTGAAGGGGTGGGATTTCAAAAGTGATGGTTTTGTGATTACTCACATAAGCCAGTGAAAGTAGAGAGAAATGAGATATATGGTCAGATTAACATAAGAGGCGGGCAACTAGAAAGACAGTGGTATTTAACAAGACAACTTAAATGGGTGGGAGGGAGGGGAAAATTCTGCCTGACTCAGAACAGAGAGAGCTGTGGTCTCTTTTGAAGTTTTAATATGCTGTTAAACAGAATGCAAGCAAAACACAAGGTAAAGAAAACAAACTACAGTATTCAAAATATAGAAAGGCAATACAGAAATACAAAAAATAACAGCAAACTAACCTTTCCTTCACAGCAAAGTGTAGCAGAGTCTGGATGAGCCTTTCTGGTAAAGATATTAATGCAGTTGTGTTTGTTATGGTGTAAGCTTTAAGATTAAATATTTTAAAACCTTGTACATAGCATGGTTTTGAAATTATTTATGCAAATATGAACAAGCAATATTTGACACCTAGAGGTGTCAGTAGGAATTAACTGCAGATGCACCTGGAGGCATTACTCAGATGTAATGAGTGTTATTAATAGTACAAACAAGATCCGAACACACTACACAAATTCTCAGGTTAATGTATTTCATTTTACTGAATATAAGGAACGTTGTTTTTGACACAGCAGGTTGTGGTTTCTTATTATAAATCATGCAGCCGGTAAGCTATCAGCAATCCAAGTATTTGAAAGCCACTATAGCAAATAGCAATGTTTACACCCTTGCTTAAAGTATATTGTCTATGTTGCAGGAAATACCTGCACATCGAAAAGATTCTCTGTTCTTTTCTTCAGCTGGTTCTAGACTCAAGATCCCATGTCATCCCTGTCCCTCATAATTTCAGGGCAACTCTGCTCTTAATAAATCTTTCCATGGCTTTGCCGTATTTTCATGTTGCTTTCTTTCTCTCTTTCTCTCTCTCTCTCTCTTTGACCCTCTTTCTGTTTTTGCACTGCATTCCTCACTTTGCTTTAGGCCACCATGAGACTGCTTTTCCTTTTAGTAGAGAGTGCCTGCCCCAGAATGATTATAATTATGGCATCCTCAGGGGAACAGTCATACCCTCAGCTGCATTATGATTATGACATCCTCAGGGGATCATCCTTACCCTGGGCTGCATTATGATTATGGCATCCTCAGGGGATCAGCCTTACCCTGGGCTGCATTATGATTATGACATCCTCAGGGGATCATCCTTACCCTGGGCTGCATTATGATTATGGCATCCTCAGGGGATTAGCCTTACCCTGGGCTGCATTATGATTATGGCATCCTCAGGGGATCATCCTTACCCTGGGCTGCATTATAATTATTGGATCCTCAGGGGATCAGCCTTACCCTGGGCTGCATTATGATTATGGCATCCTCAGGGGATCAGCCTTACCCTGGGCTGCATTATGATTATGGCATCCTCAGGGGATCAGCCTTACCCTGGGCTGCATTATGATTATGGCATCCTCAGGGGATCAGCCTTACCCTGGGCTGCATTATGATTATGGCATCCTCAGGGGATCACCTTACCCTGGGCTGCATTATAATTATTGGATCCTCAGGGGATCAGCCTTACACTGGGCTGCATTATAATTATTGGAGCCTCAGGGGATCAGCCTTACCCTGGGCTGCATTATAATTATTGGATCCTCAGGGGATCAGCCTTACCCTGGGCTGCATTATAATTATTGGATCCTCAGGGGATCAGCCTTACCCTGGGCTGCATTATGATTATGGCATCCTCAGGGGATCAGCCTTACCCTGGGCTGCATTATAATTATTGGATCCTCAGGGGATCAGCCTTACCCTGGGCTGCATTATAATTATTGGATCCTCAGGGGATCAGCCTTACCCTGGGCTGCATTATGATTATGGCATCCTCAGGGGATCAGCCTTACCCTGGGCTGCATTATAATTATTGGATCCTCAGGGGATCAGCCTTACCCTGGGCTGCATTATAATTATTGGATCCTCAGGGGATCAGCCTTACCCTGGGCTGCTATGCTCACGTTTTGTTTACTGTGGCCATTAAATGAAGCTTGAGTATATCTTGACCGCAGTGCACTTATTAAAGTACCTGTTTATCCACTCAGGCACACATGAGTTAATCCCATAGGGTTATTTCCTATGATTGGATCATATGTATTTGCCACATCTGTGACATCCATTCAGGAATCAACATATCACTGCATATATGTATGAATATTTCAAACATTGGTGGCATTCTCTTTTATTCAAGTGCAATTTATTCACAGTGAAATCATAAATACTGTCTGAAGTTCACTTCAAACTTAAATGGTATATTCTCACTTTATATAATTGTTGCAAATTTACAGTTTGTCTTAAAGTCTTTTGAGGGAAATATGAGACTCTCATCAGGTTCCCCAAAATATCTCGGTTTCTAACAGTCTACAGCCTTAGAACTCCAGCTTTTATATAGCGGCCTTGAATAATACACCTATATACAGGTCACTTATACTCCCTGAGTATCCACAGTTAGGCTCCTGACATACCTAGAATACATCCAGGTACTTACATGATGCTCCGCATATCCTTCTGGCCAGGTTTCCCTTCATTCTTATCACAAAATTCCCTTTCTCAGAGAGGCAAATATTTCTGAAGTCATGAGTAGTATTTCTTCTTTTAAGAGCTCTTCCAGTTGTCTCACATTAGATTTCTTGCAAGATTTCATTGCATAATATGTGGAGTACACACCAGAGCTAAGTGTTTTACCCCGATATGCAGTGTATAGACAGCACTTTTCTTATAAGAGAAGCATAAACATTTATAAATCAAATACCACTATGCCTTAACTCCAGTCCCAATATTGAATTTGAGGGGTTATAAAACTGGGATATATCATTGCAGTCATTTGAGTTTTGTCAAGCCTGTGGCTGATTGCAAAATGGAAAAGTTATGGTGCCAAAGCCCATATGCATTATTTAGTTCTAATATCCCTTTTCATGAATTGCCATTGTGGGAATGTGAGATCAGTAAACAAAGTGAAACTGTATCTCACTAAATAATATTGAAGAAATCTTAGCACCCTCTTAATAGTAAGACATTTTCACTCTTAGACACGGTGTCTCACTTCAGCCCTTTTCATCAGCTACTTCCTGAGATGGAAGTGTCTAAAACCAATTCTGCTGTATATATGGGTAAAGTAAAGGGTTTATTGAAAGCAGGCAGAAAGGAGACAGACTCTGAATGCAAAATAGTTTTCAGTTTGTTAAAAGACTCATGTGCTACTATGGTCCATCTTTTCTGTAGGAAAGCCTTGCATTTTTAAGGCCTGTCATAGGACAGGTAGAAATAGCAAACTTTATATAGTAATCTATTAAACCTAAGAATGCGTCCACTTGATGTTTGGTACTCAGCACAGACAGATCTTGGCAGCTTCATTTTTTTTAGTTTTTGTGGACAATTTGCTCCTTTCCCATGCAAATATCTTTTAAGTATCACGAGTTTGTCAAACAGATTACTTTTCATTGTATGTCTTCATGAGTCCATCACAGTTTGGACTTTGGTTAATTGTAACTCTCAATCCACTGAAATAATTGTTGCATCATAAAATATATAAAACAGAGTATTTAGAGGAATGTTTCAGAATTTTATCCATGACCTTCAAAACGTGTCCTAAGAATATGACAATATGATAAAAAAGTCATTCAGGGATAGAGAATAGTGTCTTCTCTTTGCTTCTAGCTGGGAAAGGAATCTGCTAGTATCCATCAATTAAATCTAGGCTGGTCAAGAAAACTTGCTCAGCCATCTTTTCTATGAACTCGTTCACTCTGGGTATTGGAAGAAATCTTATGGAGCCATCTGGATAAGGGACATAGCCAGACTGTACCCTTTACTTTAGGACTCCTTAATGTCTACAAATTTAAAAATATTTATCGGTTCCTTACTTCTTTCTGAGATACCTTGCTTTCATCAGTGATCTGAGATTTACTTTTGTTCCCATTATCATTACACTATGATGTTGCGTTAAAATCTGTTCTACTAGGTGGGCAAAAAAGGTTTATTTCTCAGTAATAATTATTTTGCTTCTTGTTTCTTGTCTATGTGAACAGCAGGAACACCATTCATTGATACAGCGCTATTGGTACACATGCCAGCTTTCAGGCTGACTACAGTGAACAGCAGGAACACCATTCATTGATGCAGCACTATTGGTACTCATACCAGCATTCAAGCTGACTACAGTGAACAGCAGGAACACCATTCATTGATGCAGCACTATTGCTATGCATGTCGGCTTTCAGACTGACTACAGTGGACAGCAGGAACACCACTGGGTCTATTATGTGATGAAATGGTCAAATAGTCTAACACGTAATAGTTGACCCATAATAATCGAACCGCCATAATGTTGAATGGAAAAGAAAAAAAGAAAAACCCACCCAAACAAACCATTTAAATGCTCTACGCAGGGAGCAAGCCCCCTGCACCCCCCACCCCCCCTTCTTAAATATACCAACTCTGAGATCGCACTACAGTGCAGACAATGGAAAACTTCCATTTCCACACTGTACGGAGATCTCCACTGAACCGTTCGACATTGTGGCAGTTTGATTATTATGGGTCGACTATTACGTGTTTGAATATTTGGACATTCAATCACGTAATATAGACCCACATCATTTATGAATACAGCGCTATTGGTATGCATGCCATCTTTCAGGCTGACTATAGTGAACAGGAACACCATTCATGCATACAGTGCTACTGGTACCCATGTCAGCTTTAACGCTGACTACAGAAGATGCAGCTTTCCTCAGTGGGTTTTGCACGTGTATGTGATAAATCTGCTCTGTTCTTCTCTTTCCATTCTAATTTATTTTGAAGTTCACTTGTTTCATTTTCTCTTCTACTTCAAAGTATCAGTGCCACCTTACTTGAGACAAAGTTTCAATGATAAGAATTGGTAGTAACATGATGTCACCTGCTTTAAGTTCCCTCAGTCTTTTATTCTTATTATTCCCTTTCTGTTGAATATTTTGTCTCATATATATCTATTCCTTAACGCTTGACATAGCACTTTTTAACCTGACTTTCAATATTTGGAAGGTTTGCGATTAAACTATCAAAAGTGGGTTTCCTCCTCAGCAGCCTTCTACTGTTATGGTACCATTGTGCACTTTTTAATTAGTTAAGTTCCAGATATATTTGGTGGTCACAATTGCACACACATTTTTTCCTGGCCAACGTAGCAGAATTAACACATGTAGCTTCTAGTCAGGTCTGCCTGACCTACTTCTCAACTATCCAGATTTTCACAGAATGTCCAGATTTTTACACCATAGTTTTGCTCTATATTTCATAAAATTTGTGATTTTCTGGCAAATCACTGGGATGATCTGAGGCTTGAAGTCACTAAATAATGACATACACTTGAGGTTTCAGACTTCATATCCTTCAAAAAATGTATTTTAAGACAAATCCTGTTATTCTAACAACTTGCTATGTTTATAAGAGCAATATTTAAATCTGACCTTATTTTTGGGCCTTTTTCCCCCCATTATGTCAGGCTTTGTCCAAATTTGTTGTGCTGAAAGGTTGAGAGGTATGCTGCCTGAAGACTGCACCCAGTTGGATAGCTATTCTGATATTTTATCTTAAAATTAAAATAAATAATTAAATTCACAAATCATTTTTTTTTGGTGATTTCGGACAGACAAGAAGGCAAGAGGAAACAAGGGCCTCCAGCAAAGAGGTGAGTAGATTGTGTTTGAGAAGACCTGTGACAGTCAGGCATGAGTGCAGAAAAAAGCAGGAGAGTGGTACTGAATAGGGGGGGGAGAGAGAGAGAAAGAGAGAGGGAGGGAGAGAGAGAGAGAGAAGGAGAGAGAGAGAGAGAGAGAGTTAACACAACACCCTGAACCCATAGAGAAAACAGGAAAAAGGGGTGTTGATGACAACGATGATGATAAGTAGTCACCTTTTCACTGAGTTATGTAACAGAATAAGTTGCAGATGCACAAGGAACATTCTCATTTTTAGTCCGTGTTCTACAGTGTTCCATAATGAAATGGTCTATTATGCATAGTTTTTGATAAGTTGTTTGCAATTGTTCTATATTTTGTCTGCTTGTTCTGCATCATGAGAGGTGATATCCCACATTTTGCCCATAGCACGCCAGGGCCAAGCAACAGTATACCCCCAAACAAACACACTGCAGATCTACTCATCATCAGTCTTAACTCTCGCAGCATATCAAACAAACTTCCTCGCTTACACGCATTCATAACTCACTACTCTCCCAACATCCTTACCATAACAGAGACCCTCACAGTATATCAAACAAACTTCCTCACTTACACGCATTCATAACTCACTACTCCCCAACATCCTTACCATAACAGAGACTTGCAGCATATCAAACAAACTTCCTCGCTTACACGCATTCATAACTCACTACTCCCCCGACATCCTTACCATAACAGAGACCCTCACAGTATATCAAACAAACTTCCTCACTTACAAGCATTCATAACTCACTACTCCCCCGACATCCTTACCATAACAGAGACCCTCACAGTATATCAAAAAAACTTCCTCACTTACCTGCATTCATAACTCACTACTCCCCCAACAACCTTACCATAACAGAGACCCTCACAGTATATCAAACAAACTTCCTCACTTACACGCATTCATAACTCACTACTCCCCCGACATCCTTTCCATAACAGAGACCCTCACAGTATATCAAACAAACTTCCTCACTTACATACATTCATAATGCACTATTCCCCCGACATCCTTACCATAACAGAGACTCTCGCAGTATATCAAACAAACTTCCTCACTTACACGCATTCATAATGCACTACTCCCCCGACAACCTTACCATAACAGAGACTCTCGCAGTATATCAAACAAACTTCCTCACTTACATGCATTCATAACTCACTACTCCCCTGACATCCTTACCACAACAGAGACCTGGCTAAAACCCAGGACACAGAACAAAGAAACTTTCCCTCCAGGATATAATATCATATGGTCAGATAGAACAGGAAAGAAGGGTGAGGGCATTGCAATTGTCTATAAAAATACAATTTCTCTCCAAGCTCTACTAACTCCTCTCCCTAAATGTAATACTGCTGAGATCGTAGGCTCTGTGCTACTGTTAAATAAGAAAAAGAGCATCAATATACTTTGTGCATACATCCCTCCAGGTAATAACGCTCCAATAATCGAGGAGATTCAATATCATCTGTGCATGCATCCCTCCAGGTAATAACGTTCCAATAATTGGAGAGATTCAATATCCTCTGTGCATACATCCCTCCAGGTTCATAGGTTCATAGGTTCATAGGTTGGTACTAGGCTATTGGCTTTAAGGCCTATGCAAGCCTAGCCATAACAATTCCCTGGATATTTCTTCCCACAATATTTACTTCTCTGGGCCCCTGTCTAGCAGGGCGACTGACATGATCCCCGGGGTGAATTTCCTATCTCCCATCCAATCATCAAGGTTCCTTTTGAAGAGGGCCAATGAGGTGCTCTGCTTGACATGTATGGGCAGTCTATTCCAGAGTATGGGGAGTCTCTGGGTCAGGAACCTATCCCTCCAGCATATTATGTTCACTGTGATGACAAGGTTTAAATCCCTGGAGCATGTGGCTCTGAGGGATTGGGATTTCTTTAAGTGGAGCATGTCCAACAGCTTAGGGTTTGACATGGCCTTGTATATTAAGCAGAGATCACCTCTGAGTAGACGATATGCTACAGAGTATAGCTGGTGATTTTTTAGACGGTCAGCATATGGCATCTGCTTTAGGCCTGTGATTCTTTAAGTGAGGTATTTCTGTGGCCTTTCCAGCTGTTGCAGATGTCTTGTGAGGTACATACCAAACGGGGCATTATACTCTATAATGGGTCTAATGAGGAATGAGTACAGTGGGACAATGACCTCCTTTTTTCTGGCTGAAAAGCCCTTAGTGATGAGGTGTGCCACATAGAAGGATTTCCTGACTGTTGTGGCGATGTGGTTATCGAAAGTGAGACCACTGTTCACCTGTGTCACTAAGTGTCTCATCACAATTTCGATGTTTAGTGTCCTGCCACCTATGTGGTAATTCATGGGTATATGTTTTTTTTCCAAAGGGGATAACTATACATTTCTTGGCATTAAGCTTGAGCCCATGGCTCTGGCACCAGGCATCTGTTTCTGTAAGGCCCTTTTGTAGAATATCCACATCATTTGGGGATTCAATAATGGCTCCCAGTATGCAGTCATCTGCAAACTTTGTTAGCCAGAGTCCCTTAGTGTTGGCCTGTACTTCAGAGAAGTAGATGCCAAACAAGAGTGGTCCCAGGACTAAACCCTGAGGTACTGCACTTGTCACTTGTCTGGAGCTGGATTTGGAGTCAGCTACTTTTACAGTCTGGGTTCTGTCAGTAAGCCAGTTGGCAACCCATCGAGTGATGTAGGGATTTATGCCCAGCTTAGTAAGTTTATCTATGATTCCAGAGTGGGGCATGGTGTCGAAGACCTTGGCGAGGTCCAGATAGGCTGTGTAGACCGCCTAACCCTCGTCCACAACTCTGGAGACTGATTCAAAGAAGTCAATCAGATTCAGGAGACAAGATCGGCCCTTCACAATCCCAAACTGGGTGGGGTTCAGTGTTTAAAGGTTGCCAATGTCTTTGTTTATAAGTTCCATGATAATGCGTTCCATGCCCTTGCAGATCAGGCTTGTCAGAATGATGGGACGGTAGTTCCCAGGATCCAAGGCAGATCCTCCCTTGTGGAGAGGGATAACTGTAGCTGTGCGCCACTCAGTGGGCACAAAGCCTGAGGTGAGGTTATGATTAAATATGACACTTAGGTGAGGTGCCAGTTCATTTTGTAGTTCATGTAGTACACAGCCTGGGATGTCATCTGGTCCCATGGATGCTGTATTCTTAGCTTTGGAGAGTGAGGTTTCTACCTGTGTGGCCATGATTATCGGAATTTGGCAATGTTTTGGTATTGATATTGGCCCTTTAGGGGGTGAGAGGGGGGGTGAAGTTGGCACTAAATCGATCTGCCAGGATATTGGCAATATCCTTGGGATCAGTATATTTAATGCCATTCTATTGTAGCTCAGAGCAGATCTGAACATTGCCATTTAGATTCTTGACATAACTATAGAATTAAGTAATAACGCTCCAATACTTGGGAAGATTCAGTATCCTCTGTGCATACATCCCTCCAGGTAATAATGCTCCAATAATTGGGGAGATTCAATATCCTCTGTGCATACATCCCTCCAAGTAATAACGCTCCAATAATTGGGGAGATTCAGTATTCTCTGTGCATACATCCCTCCAGGTAATAACACTCCAATAATTGGGGAGATTATATATCCTATGTGCAGACATCCCTCCAGGTAATAATGATCCAATAATTGGGGAGATTCAGTATCCTCTGTGCATACATCCCTCCAGGTAATAATGCTCCAATAATTGTGAAGATTCAGTATCCTCTGTGCATACATCCCTCCAGGTAATAACGCTCCAATAATTGGGGAGATCCAATATCCTCTGTGCATACATCCCTCCAGGTAATAACACTCCAATAATTGGGGAGATTCAGTATCCTCTGTGCATACATCCCTCCAGGTAATAACACTCCAGTAATTGGGGAAATTCAATATCTTCTGTGCATACATCCCTTCAGGTAATAACGCTCCAATAATTGGGGAGATTCAATATCCTCTGTGCATACCTCCAGGTAATAATGCTCCAATAATTGGGGAGATTCAATATCCTCTGTGCATACATCCCTCCAGGTAATAATGATCCAATAATTGGGGAGATTCTATATCCTCTGTGCATACATCCCTCCGGGTAATAATGCTCCAATAATTGGGGAGATTCTACAATGGTCAAAAGATAATCTCCCACAGGAAACTATTTTATTAGGTGACCTAAACACTGACTGGCTAGCCTGTAACTCTAAAAACCCCACTAACCACATCAACCTATATGGATTTTCTCAACTCATTCAAGAACCAACTAGAGTAGACAAAAAATCCCATAAGGAATATATACTAGACTGGACATTAGTAAATTACCCTGAACATAATCATCAAGTAGGTAGTCTACCTGATGGACTTAGTGACCATCTCCCTCCTTTCCTCCTATGAAAATGTACTAACTTACCCAAACCTACAGTCTATAGACAAGTCAGAAACAATCGCAATGTTAACCCTCTAGAGCTCAACACTTTATTAAAAAAATGTAACTGGGAACCGCTGTGCAGCCTTGACCTAGACCGAGCAGTGGACTATTTTAATAATACTCTTATTAACATCCTTGATTCAGTTGCCCCAGTAAGAAAAATTAGAGCTAAGCAACACTATGCTCCTTGGCTTACTAAATCCACTAGAGCTCTATTAAAAAACAGAGACAAGGCATGGAAAACCTGGAAGAAAGATAACACTATTCTATCCAAACAAAACTATCAATATCTTAGGAATCAGGTCAAAAAACAAACAAAGCTTGATAAACAGAACTACTTTCTAGATATACAAAATAAACACTCCAATAACCCCCAAAACTTCTGGCATGCAATAAACTCCCTACTAAAACCTGGTAAAACCTCTACACCAGCTCCCACCTCCACCTCTACAAAAACAGATAGCGATATAGCCTCCCAATTTAATCACCACTTTATTGAAACCATCAAATCACTATCAACTCAACTTTCCAAAAATAGCTACTCATCCATACCAACAACTCCTAACAATTCACCTTCCTTTATATTCTCTCCTGTCCCAACCTCAACAATAAAAAAATACCTCTTAAAACTTAAACCCTCTACTCTTGCAGCAGATGGTATACCTGCTCATTTCCTAAAAATGGCTGCCGACTCTCTGTTCTACCCTGTCTCAATCTTAATCAACTGCTCCATACAGGAATCCCACATCCCTCAACTATGGAAAATCTCTTACATTATTCCCCTTCATAAGGGTGGGAATTCCTATGATTTCTCTAACTATCGCCCCATAGCCATTCTGTCTCCTTTATCAAAGATACTTGAGAAATACATACACTCTGTGGTCATGCATTTCCTAGACTCTAACAATCTCTTCTCCTCTACACAACATGGTTTCTGCCCACACCACAGCACAACTTCAGCCCTTCTCTCTTTCACAAACCTGGTTAACCAACATAGAAATAACAACAGATTTGTATCTGCTATATTCCTGGACCTTTCCAAAGCATTATCATGGTTTCCCACTCCATTCTAATAGATACTCTTACCTCTCTATCCTTTGCCCCTAACACTTTGGCATGGTTTAAAAACAATCTATCAGTCCAACAACAACCAAACACACCATTGTATACCTCTTAGGCAACTTCAGTGGCTTGAGCTCCCACAGTTATTAACCTACCACCAACTAGTCATAGCTTATAACAACCTAAAATATCCTGAAAAAACTCCAGCCCTTAGGGAACTACTGACTAACTACATTCCAAATCGACCACTCTGCTCTGCCAACAAATCACTCCTCTCTATCTCCACAGCCAACAACACAGCAGGTAAAGCTCTATTTTCTCACAGTATAGCAAAAATTTGGAATAATCTCCCGCCCTCAGTGACTTCTGCACCTAATACCAAGCAATTCAAAAACTCCATTAAGGCTCATCTTATTACCTCTTGGCTATGTCCATGTGTTACTTAATCCTAGTTTTTGCTACCATCATCTTTCTCTCTTCTCTCCAATTATCAGACCCTCAGTAAAAATTGAAGTAACAAATGGTATCCCTTGACATTTGGAAATATTGTTGTGATCTCTGTCTGTATATTTTGATGACTAACTTAATGTTCATGTGTATATACTGCTGATATGATCTTTCTTTGCGTTCTGTTCTATTATGCACAAAATACTGCTCAATAACAAAATCTTTACTTTACATTATGTATTATTATCATTGTCTGTTGTATTAATTAAGTGGAGCTTTTCTCCCCGGGCCTCTGCTGTAAATGGACCTTGTCCAGTCGGACCATCCCGGTTAGCAAATGTAAAATAAAAATAAGTAAATAAAAAAATAAATAAGAAGAAGTGGTGTCCCACATTTTACCCATTTGCTCCCCATTATAAGAGGTGGTGTCCCACATTTTGCTCAGTTGTTCACAATTTTAGAGTTGGTAGGTTGAAAGCTATGAGTAGATGTGTGAGGTGTAGCACCCCACATGTTGAGTAGAGAGAACATTACCTCCAAATGATAATTTCACATAAATGTCTTCCTAGAATCCTCAGACTGCTGTTTTGTGTTTGTGATGCAAAACGGTCATAGTTATGGCATGCTGTAGTATTATACAGCTGTGAATATACAGAGAGAATGAAATATAACAGCCTGTGCATTTATTTCAGGTTAGCTGTCATCTGGCGCTGCACTGGTTTTCAATATAGAAGCAGCAGTACCTGGGCCTTGTACATACTGGTAGCCTCTTCGCTGCATATCATTATCACTGTGTATGTCCTTTCTTATCTCCAATCCACTATCTGATGAGAAA
This sequence comes from Protopterus annectens, assembly GCF_019279795.1. Classification (NCBI taxonomy): domain Eukaryota; kingdom Metazoa; phylum Chordata; order Ceratodontiformes; family Protopteridae; genus Protopterus; species Protopterus annectens. The sequence continues at coordinate 810,957,370 of NC_056749.1, read as the reverse complement.
TTGACTTGTGTAGCTAGACACTTTTATCTGTTCTTTTCTGCATCATAGATCTCATTTTACTGATTTCAGACACTGAATTCAGGATAGTCACCAACAGCTGGTGGTATCATGCCCCATCGTGCACACTACTGGCTTATACATGTCTATTACTTGTATATATATACATTCCTCAGTCCTCTCAACACTGTTTATACCATTGTGGCCTTATAATGTAATCATTTGAGATAATTAAGTGGATGAAAAGCTACTGCATAACCAAGAGCACAGTTCAGTACTTCAGCAGCACCTGATATTTTGCCAGTCTCCTTTTAACCAAGAGCACGTATTTAGCTAGTCCCCTTATAACCAAGAACACAGTTCAGCACTTCAGCAGCACCTGATATTTAGCCAGTCTCCTTTTAACCAAGAACACAGTTCAGCACTTCAGCGGCACCTGATATTTAACCAGTCTCCTTATAACCAAGAGCACAGTTCAGCACTTCAGCAGCACCTAATATTTAGCCAGTCCCCTTATAACAAAGAGCACATATTTAGCTAGTCCCCTTATAACCAAGAACACAGTTCAGCACTTCAGCAGCACCTGATATTTAGCCAGTCCCCTTATACTCAAGAGCACAGTTCAGCACTTCAGCAGTACCTGATATTTAGCCAGTCCCTTTAAAACCAAGAGCACAGTTCAGCACTTCAGCAGTGCCTGATATTTATCCAGCCCCCTTATAACCAAGAGCACAGTTCAGCACTCCAGCAGTGCCTGATATTTAGCCAGTCCCCTTATACTCAAGAGCACAGTTCAGCACTTCAGCAGCATCTGATATTTAGTCAGTCCCTTTATACCCAAGAGCACAGTTCAGCACTTCAGCAGTACCTGATATTTAGCCAGTCCCTTTATACCCAAGAGCACAGTTCAGCACTTCAACAGTGCCTGATATTTAGCCAGCCCCCTTATAACCAAGAGCACAGTTCAGCACTTCAGCAGTGCCTGATATTTAGCCAGCCCCCTTATAACCAAGAGCACAGTTCAGCACTCCAGCAGTGCCTGATATTTAGCCAGTCCCCTTATAACCAAGAGCACAGTTCAGCACTTCAGCAGTGCCTGATATTTAGCCAGCCCCCTTATAACCAAGAGCACAGTTCAGCACTCCAGCAGTGCCTGATATTTAGCCAGCCCCCTCATAACCAAGAGCACAGTTCAGCACTTCAGCAGTGCCTGATATCTAGCCAGCCCCCTTATAACCAAGAGCACAGTTCAGCACTTCAGCAGTGCCTGATATTTAGCCAGTCCCCTTATACCCAAGAACACAGTTCAGCAGCACCTGATATTTAGCCAGTCCCCTTATATACTTACATTGATTGTTAGCATGTGCTCCCTGGTATTTATGCTGATGCAGTTTCTATGAAAGTACAGTCACTGCTCACAGACATTCTTTATGACTGTTATTTTCCTCTCTGAAATATACTCTGCTTGTGAAATTGCACTGTGTCCATTTCCCCAATGCATAAAACTAATGGAGAATATCCCAGTATGACCCAGGAATGTGCAGACATGACCAGTAGGTAGTGATAAAACTGACTACAGGTCATGCTTATGTGTTAGATCAGTATGACTGAAACAACACCATTAACAGGAATCATCTGCGGTGCTGGGAAGCTGGACATTAGCTTTGAAGTAAAGCTCTGCAACACAAGATGGTGAAAAGGGCAGCTTGAAGCACAGGTAAAATGGCAACATAGTAACAGTCCAGAAAGATGACAACCATCCAGAAACAAATTTCAGAATTATATGCTACATTTCCTGCATAATGCAAGTATAGGTCTGCACCAGCTGCCTACAGATACTGGGTCTGTAGTGGCATAGGTAACGATGGTAAATGTGTGCCTGATGTATGTGATGTACTTGTTCAGCTGTAGCTCTAAGTAGTGCTGTAGTTTGAATTTCACTCTGTGGTGTTGGCTGGCTAGAAGAGGGACAGAGACAAGTCATACTGTAATAAATCCACAACCAAAAGCCACCATATGTTTTAGCCATTCATGACTTAAATGGTATTTTCTGTACAGACAGTGGCATATGTACACCAAAGAATATGAACGCACTTTGTAAAAGGTACATCTGAAGCAATTGTTGTATGATGTGAAAATAGCCTATTGTGTGTGAGTCACAACATGACACTCACCAGGAGCCCCCAAATTAGCACCACTGTCCATGACTCTTGAAATATGCAACTTAAGTGAGTTGTGGAGAAGCAAACAATAGAGGCATTCATGATGACATGGGATAGAAAGAAGACCACTGTAAGGGGCAGCAGGGATGGGAAAAGGGTTAAATGTTAAATACTTTTAAATAGCAGACGATGGTTTTATAATTTTCTTTCATCATGCATTAGTCTCATGTGATATAATATAATATGGCGTGGCGCAGTGATGCAACTTAGTCTCATGTGATATGATGTAAGATGGCATGGCGCAGTACAGTGTGTTGTAATGTAATATAATATAACAATTTTCTGAATGCAGGGGAAACTGGACACTTCATTTTAGCTACGTTTGAAGAATAAAAAATGACATTATTTTTTTCTCTTTACTTTATTCTTGGTACTAACTGTCAGGAAAAGTCACAATGGAAAGCAAAGGGCTCCTTCTGTAGTAATTTCTCATTGCCAGCTATAAATTGTGATATTATTTTGCTTCTCTGATTGATTAAAATATCATCCATGCACTAAAAGATATTAAAGATGTCATTATAGGTTTGTCCCGCAATGCCACCACCATATCATCCTTGTCAGTTTTCAACATGTTTTTTTTTTTTTTTAACTGGACTTTAGCTGTTTTGCTTAAAAGGTGTTCTTATGACAATGGCTAGACTTTTAAATCACAGTTTCATGGGAATAGATGAAGTCAATATAGTAGGGTTCCGAGTTGGGAGTATTACATAAGTGAACATGAAATACATCTACGTATTCTTTCACATTTTGAAATTGCAGATATTTGTGTCTTCTGAGTGACACCTCTAAGCATGAAAAAGTCACAAATGCCTGTCGTGTCTATGAAAATAATGACATGCATGTATAATGAGGCATATAAACAGATGGAACAGAAGGGAAGCATTCATTTAAAAAAACTAGTCAAAGTAATTTGAACTTACATTTAGTAACACATTGTTTTGAAGATTACTTTAATATTCATTAAACAGCCTAACAAATGTATCATGGAATTAGTATTTCTGGCCTTTTTAATCTGCATTTCTATACAAATCTAACTTAACATGCATGGTGTTGCTGTTTGACCTAATTACAACAAATTTGTAACACAGGTCATAACTCGCTTAATTTCTTTTTTTGGCAAAAGCAACATTTGTGTGTCATTCTCTATCTCAGCTTTTAATATCTTTTGACACAAATACTTTTCTTGTGTCAATCACTGTCTATATGAATATGCATCTTTGTATTAGAGTATGCACATCACAGATCTATACATATAATGTCAAGTTATATAAATTGTGCAAAACACTCAAGTAGTGCATGTGGTATTTTCTTTCATACTTTTGCAATTATAGTTATTTTTAAAATTAAACACTAAATCTGAAGAAAGCAGCTTCATGCGTATTGTTGACTTCAGAAATGGCATAGTGAAAGTTAATTATAAAGTTTAAAACTCTAATAGTAACACTTTGAGTGTTAAGTATCTGAGTTAGAAAACAAGACTTTTGCTATTAATTGTTATGATTTTAAATAAATGTAATAAAGACAAATGTGTGGGATGTTTTATGGGATCACTGGATTATAGGAGGTTACTAGGCTATCGACCCAGAGGTCATTTCAAGCCTAGCCATTTCATCTCAATGTAATATCATAGATACTCTAGTCAGTACCCAGGATTGGATTTATTAATGACTGCCCATGTCCAGGAGAGTTTTGTGCACTATCCCCAGTATGTATTTATGGTGCCCCATTCACTCGCCCAGGTTCCTTTTGAACAGTGTCATAGAGGTACACTGCTTCACATGAACTGGTAGCCATTTCCAAAGATGCATCAGCTGCTGGGAGACATATCTGTCGCATGTCCTAGTCAAGTCGCAGGCAATATTAAGGTCCCTGGAATGGGTAGCTCTAGTTTCGTTTGATTTACAGATGTGCAGCAAATTCATTACATTTGGGCTGGAGATTGCTCTGTAAGTCTCCGCTAAGAAGTCCATACGATACTGAGTATAGTGTCAGGGACTTTAGTCAGTCTGTGTAAGGCACATGCTGGAGTCCCTTGATCTTCTTAGTTAGAAACCTCTGAGGTCTTTTTCCATAGGACATTTATCTAGAGGTCACATTCTAATGAAGCAATACTTTTGTACAGCTTGGCTAACTCAGGCCTGATTCTATTATTTTACTACCAAATTCATTTCCTTTTCTTTATGAAAGTAGTTGAAGAAAATGCTATCAAGTACTTCATGGCTGAACTAGATTAGCAGGCATCCATTACAAAGTCTTAGTATTAACAAAGGATTCCTATTACCTGATTGAACATTTAGGTTAGTGAATACCTGCAAACAACCACTTTAATGCAGGGAAAGAATTCCCTTGGCCGTTATGTGGATTTTGCCTCTTTCCCCATTGTAGATCGATCTCGGAATTGTTATATTTAGTTAGGGGGTGAGGGGGGCACAGTCCCCCACATCAGGGGGGGTGAAGCCCCTCACTTCATTTTGGTGTAATTTTTTTTTTTTTTTTTGCAGCCGAGGGAATTCATTCCCTACGTTAAATCGGCTGTTCACTGTTTTAATTTTTTGATATTACCAGATCAACGTTTAGGTATTCGCTAACCTAAACATTCAATCAGGTAATATAGACACTTAATAAAGAATATGTGAAGCTGAAATGCAGCTCACAGAAGACAAGACAATGAATCCTATGCAGAGAGAAAAGTTGCCAATCAGACTTTGCTGGTCTTTTTGTCAGAGGAGATATTCCTAGGTGAATATCATGGCTTCATCAAAAAAAAGATTCACAAAATATTAAATCAGGAGGTGTAAAAATTAGCCTGAAGTAAATAAGCTTGTCAGCTTGCCTTTTTGTTAACATATGAGTGCTTGCAACTTCAACAGAAATGGTGTTGAAAGAAAACGCTGAGACTAAAGGTCCCACTCACTCAGAAATTTAAAACACTGTCAGGCAAGTGGAAGAACTTAGATTTGGGGGGGGGGGGTGGATAGTCAAGTTATAAATATTTTTTCTTGTTCTGCTTGAGGCAAAAGAGATAACAGACATGAATTTATTCTTGCAGTTGAGTTTAATGAAGTATGAAGGTTAATGTTTTTAAGGATTAGATTACAATAAAGCTCAGCCGTTGTTTTGTGCATTGCAAATGTATTCATGGTGAAGCTCCAGAGCTCCTCGGAACACTGCAAATGTATTCATGGTGAAGCTCCAGGGCTCTTCGGTGCACTGCAAATGCATTCATGATAAAACTCCAGGGCTCCTTGGTTCACTGCAAATGCATTCATGGTAAAGCTCCAGGGATCCTTGGTGCATTGCAAATTGGTTCATTGTGAAGCTCCAGGCCTCCTCGCTGCACTGCAAATGTATTCATGGTGAAGCTCCAGGGCTCCTTGGTGCACTGTTATAAAGTTCCTTAATTATCATAGGGACATGGACATGCTATGAGCTGCTAGATCCAGTGACAAACTGCTGGGTGTTATTGGCACTTGTGTATTGCAGAAGATTTTTCCTGTGGACATTCTGAAAATTCAGCTTATCTGTAGGGATAATTGTGGTGTCTAACCAAACCAATCTCATTCAAGGTCATACATTCCATTTCTTTTTCACTTACATAAACACTCAAGTGTCATTTGCACTCCTGGAGTTGGTATATGAGTTGTTCAAAATAACCTTAATTTGCTTATAATATACATACACTTTGTGCTTGAATTATTTACTTGTTTGTTTGGCTTGTGAACCTTGGATCTAGATGATTGTCACTGGTGAAGTGACACCCTGACCCTGTATGCAAAAAATGGGAAAAGGGGGGTTGTGAATGGATGGACTGGTAAAGTTGTTGACAGTTTTTTTTTTTTTTGAGGTCAGGCTGAGACAATTTCTACATTACTATATGCTGGCAATCTCCTTCTATGTGAAGTAGGACATAATTTGAAGACCCACCTGTGCTTTGGAAGGAAATTTGAGATTCTGGATTTTAATACTGCATCTTGATATGTTAAAGTGATGTAATTTGCTGCAAAAGAGTTAAGATTTGCTACCCTATGACCATCACAAAGTGTTAATTCCTACCGTGTAAACTATATGTGCTGCTGGTGTAAACAGCTTACATGACTTTTGGCAGTGTCATCAGTTTTCCATGGCTACAGCTTCAAGGTGTAACTTGTAGCTATTGTTTCATGATCCTGATTTAGGGATCCTGTGAGGGCAAAAGAAGTACAGTTGGGGCACATATTTAATTAGGAATATGAGTGATAAAACAAAGTCTTGGTGGTGTTGTTACACTTATGGTTTGCATGACCATGAGCTTTGGTGAATAAAGCATCATGTTGCTTAGTTCAAAAATGCTTGTCCTGTGTGACATGGAGATGGTCTGCTGAGGTGCTTTCCAGTCAGAGGAGGATGTTAGATGAAAGATGACTGTGCCTTCTCAGTGATCATTAGGCTCCATCCCTCCTGCTGGTTGGGAACTAAAATAGCTCCAGTTTTTGTATGGACATGTTCAAAAATGGATTACATTAGCTCGTGTCTATTGACGCCTAAATGTATTGAAGGGCGACTGAGCACAGGACTGGTCAAATAGCTCTTCTTGTTACTTTAGACTGGCCTTCTGCTCTGGACCTTATTTGCTGGTCTTCACCATGATGGGAGTATTTAGCTTTCATGCGTGATCTTATATTTGGGGTCAGTGAGATCTGTAGGCCCAGATAAACCCTGTTCCCTGGTTCAGTGGGCAAAACACATTGAGGTACTCAATGAGGTATAGCACTGTCTTACTTTTAGCCCCTAGGGTTACAGCTGCATGTTGAATATCTGCCTGTTACCTTTTCTGTTTTCACATGTGCTGTTTTATTTCCAGACATAATGTTAGAATTATTTTTCTCTCTGGCATGTTGGTTACTTTACTTCTATTAACATTTAGGTGGTTATTTTACCTTCCTCCTCCCATTATAATTTAGACTGTTACTTCACCTTGCTCTACATGTTATAATTTTAGTTACTTCAACTTGCTCCTTTTATTATAATTTTGGGTGGGTATTTCTCTTTACTCTTCCTATTATACTATTGGGTGGGTAGTTACCCTCCCACAAGTTGATTGAAAATAAGGGATTGAATTACTTCTCAAGGCCTAGCAATACTAACCAAATAAGGTAGCACAAAGAGTTGAGGAAGCTGTGCATCTGAACATCTGCAATGAACTATTAGTATGGGTTGCACATTGATATGCCTCCACGTACACATACCTTGGCTTTCTTAGACTAGAACAGCATTTTTCCTAAAAACTGTTTACTTTTTGCATTGGGCAGTTTCTGCAGATA